>NC_042959.1:40405374-40770965 GCF_901001165.1 Salmo trutta
TGACGTTTGTGGAAATGTGAATTGAATGTAGGTGAATATAACACAATAGATCTGGTAGAAGAAAATATAAGAAAATAAACATACGTTCTCTGTTTTTTATTGTTGCGACATCATCTTTCAACTGAACAGGAACAGCCAAACATTCAGATAGGATGCTGGCGATAATTTCTATGCAGAACATAAGAGGTCAACAGTATCTGAGAAAAGTTTCAGACACATATCTTCAGGAATGAGCGAGCTACATGACATTGAGCATGAAGTCACCCAGGTGTCCCACACAAATGTACCCATGTGGCCGAATTGGTACAGTGATACATTTTGATGTAAAAAACTATATACAAAATACAAAAATTATATTCTAACACACCCCCCCCAAAAAAGTACAAATATGACATTTTGAAAAAACTTTAAATAACAAGGGTAACTATTTACAGACATTCAATGTACAATGTACAATATTGTGAGGACCCTCAGTCCTCTACACAAAATTATGCTGATGGTGCCATGGCCCATAGCAGTCTCTTTCTGCTGTAAAGCATAGACTTACTGAGCAGGTGGTACATGTGATGGGGCATTTCCTGTGACAAAGGGCACAGCGTCGCCTCCCCACTGTGCTCTTTTTGCCCTGAGGCACATTCATGCCTGCAGAGATGAATTTGGGCAGGTGAACACCACTGGTTGAAGGAGCAGAAGAGGTAGAGGGGACAGAGGCAGAAGGGACAGAGGTAGAGGGGACAGAGGGTGCTGCAGTGGACTTGCTGTAGCCAGCAAGCTCCTGGATGAGCAGCTCTCTGAAGGCTAGCTGTGAGATGGGGGTCTTTCCACAGCTCTTGGCCATTTCCTTCTGGATGATGAAGGAATTCACCACAGCTATGTCGATGAAATGACAGAAAAAAGTATTGTACCGTTTCATGGTCTTGTGGAGAACATTATAGTAGCCTACCAGCGCATCTGAAAGGTCTACACCCCCCATGCTCTTGTTATAGTCCTTGATAGCTGCAGGAATGGGGACATTTTTTGTGGTCCATGCCCCAGTAGTGCCCTTCAGATGCCTGACGATGTGATCTCCACTGAAGGACTTGTGGATACTGGAGCACATGACCACCTCTCTGGTATCCATCCACTTCACAAAGAGCAGGCCATCTTGGCGAATCCATCGCATGTTACCCCGCTCTGCCCGCTTAGGCATGTCGTTCACCTTGGTTTTTGGAAAACCCACTCTGTTGGGCCGAATGGTGCCACAAGCCCACATATCCAGCTTTCTCAGGTCTGTGAACAGGACTAGGGCTTGTGTAGAAATTGTCCATAAAAAGTTTGTAGCCCTTCCCCAGCAGTTGAAAATCTAATAATGCCATGACAGAATCATAGCTGAGTCCCTTACCGGTCGCAAAACTGCTCTTCCCCTCATAAACAAAAAAATTGCACGTGTATGCACACGCAGAATCAGCCAAAACAAACAGTTTGTAACCCCATTTAGTTGGTTTGTTACGTATGTATTGTTTTAGGCTGATTCTGGCCTTTGAGGCTACCATCCTCTCGTCGATGGAAAGGTTCTGGGCGGGCTGAAAATAGGTCTTGCAGGCCTCAACCACACTGTGATAGAAAGGTTTTATTTTGCAGAGCCTATCATACCCTGCTGTGCCTCGCTTCTTGTCGTTGTCCTCATCAACTTTAGGGTCACTGATGTGAAGTGCCCGTGAGATTGTCAGAAACCTTTTGCACGACATGACAGTGGAGGGGAAGAGCAGTTGATAGAGGGGAGCAGTTTTCCAGTAGTGTTTCAGGGTTTTCAGCTTCACTAGACCCATGTATATGAACATTGACAAATAACAACAACAAAAAAGCTAGCTACATTAGCACGATTGAATATAACACCATAAAGGTTATGAAATTAGTAATGTTACCTCATGTGTCAGCGGTCATAAGGAATATACACAAATATATTAGGCTTCATACATACATTGAGCTGCAGTAGAAACGGCATAACACAACATACAGAAACTATTATAACATAATAAGGCACTTACTTTGATAGAAATGCAACCTGGATTTGAAACAGGGTGTCTGTAGTGACGACTCTAGCACTGAGACGATATGCCTTAGACAGCTGCGCCACTTGAGAGTCAAAAGGAAAGGGTAGCTTCAAAATACAACACAAGCTAATACTTCTCTGACGCTAATAGAATAATGTAGCTAGCTACCTAAGCATTGAGTATAAAACCACAAAGGTTATGAAATGAGTAACGTTACCTCGCGTGTCCGCGGTTATAAGGAATATACACAAAAATGTTATACTACAGTAGTAATGACATAACACGACATGCAGAAAATATTATCACGTAATAAGGCACTTACTTTGATAGAAACGCACACATTTCCAAAGTTATTATTGGTAACGAAAACAACTATGACTGCGATGCAGGCAACAGATGGAAAATGTAAACATGTGTGTGTGCAGGACGGGAGATGCGCAAATGTCTGCAGACTTGAACTGCACAAACAATTGGGAAGTGCTTGGGGAATTATGTCCGGGTCAGAAAAGTCAAAAAAATTAATTGGTCCGCAAAAGTAAAAATGACAACTTTTATGTGAATGAATGAGGAGGCGGAACACACCTCAATTCAAAATGTTGTTAGAAAATAATTTGAAATTGACAAGTTGAAAACAGCCTATAAATAAAAACAGGCTGCTTGCCTTGGTTTGAGGGCAGCGCAGATTAAAATGTACTGTTGCGTAACAATCACATTCTGGAATGGAGAGAACGTTCTAACATCACGTGCATAAAAAAAGTCACGCTGGGGTGACCGTTAGAGATATTTGGAACTCACACATGAAAGGGTTAATATTGACCGACAGAAATAGTACCGTTTGGCCTAACGGACTAAATCTGGAATTTACAACTCATTGCTCTGTGCTATCGACACACAAACCGGAGGCGCTTCCAAATAGCTTGTTCAAATGGAAACACACACACACAACCAATATCTTATTCTATTCACATGCAACAGTCTGTTTGCACAATTGATATATACATAGTTCAACAGCAAAGTCAAAATCTATCTTAGATTCCTCACAGGAGGCACCATATGTTGTGTCTTTGGCATCATTAAAAGTGAAGACTAATTTTATCAAATCAATTCTCTGTAATTATTATTACTTAATTAAACTAATCATGTAAATGTAATTAAAACTCTTACAGCTCCTTAAGGATAGGGGGCAGTATTGACAATTTTGGAAAAAATATGTGCCCATATTAAACCTCTTACATCTAGACGTTCCGCTAGCAGAACACCACTCCAATATCCAATGATAAGGCGTGGCGCGAAATACAAACTCCTCGAAAATCCGAAAACTTCCATTTTTCAAACATATGACTATTTTACACCATTTTAAAGACAAGACTCTCCTTTATCTAACCACACTGTCCGATTTCAAAAAGGCTTTACAACGAAAGCAAAACATTAGATTATGTCAGCAGAGTACCCAGCCAGAAATAATCAGACACCCATTTTTCAAGCTAGCATATATTATCACAAAAAACAAAACCACAGCTAAATGCAGCACTAACCATTGATGATCTTCATCAGATGACACTCCTAGGACATTATGTTATACAATACATGCATGTTTTGTTCAATCAAGTTCATATTTATATCAAAAAACAACTTTTTACATTAGCATGTGACGTTCAGAACTAGCATTCCCACCGAACACTTCCGGTGAATTTACTAAATTACTCACGATAAACGTTCACAAAAAACATAACAATTATTTTAAGAATTATAGCTACAGAACTCCTTTATGCAATCGCGGTGTCCGATTTTAAAATAGCTTTTCGGGGGAAAGCACATTTTGCAATATTCTGAGTAGATAGCTCGCCATCACGGGCTTGCTAATTTGACACCCACCAAGTTTGGTACTCACCAAACTCAGATTTACTATAAGAAAAATTGGATTGCCTTTGCTGTTCTTCGTCAGAATGCACTCCCGGGACTTCTACTTCAATAACAAATGTTGGTTTCGTTCCAAATAATCCATAGTTATATCCAAATAGCGGCGTTTTGTTGTGCGTTCAAGACACTATCCGAAGGGTGACGAAGGGTTACGCGCCCGACGCGTTTCGTGACAAAACATTTCTAAATATTCCATTACCGTACTTCGAAGCATGTCAACCGCTGTTTAAAATCAATTTTTATGCGATTTTTCTCGTAAAAAAAGCGATAATATTCCGACCGGAAACCCTGTTTTCGTTCAAAGACGAAAAAATAAAAACATGGTGTCGGCTCGTGCACGCGCCTCAGTCTCATTGTTCTCAGATCGACCACTATCCAAATGCGCTACTGTTTTTCAGCCTGGGCCTGCAAAGGCATCATTCAGCGTTTTGCCGCCTTCTGAGAGCCTATGGGAGCTGTAGGAAGTGTCACGTTACAGCAGAGATCCTCAGTTTTCAATAAAGAGAGTGTAGAATGCCAAGAAATGGTCAGAGAGGGCACTTCCAGTAAGGAATCTTCTCAGGTTTTGGCCTGCCAAATGAGTTCTGTTATACTCACAGACACCATTCAAACAGTTTTAGAAACTTTAGGGCGTTTTCTATCCAAAGCTAATAATTATATGCATATTCTTGTTTCTGGGCAGGAGTAATAATCAGATTAAATCGGGTATGTTTTTTATCCGGCCGTGAAAATACTGCCCCCTATCCATAACAGGTTTTAAAGGTTTAACGTTACATTACATCATTTCACAGTTTCATCTTTACTCATTCATTGTATACAATAATTGAGAAATGTACACATTCAAAGATATAGTTATGTGTGTTTCCTGTCCTCTCTGAGGTCACGAAATGAAACACACTCATCATACCCATCCCTTAAGTCTGCACAGACAACTAATGAAATTTTACACACTATTTGCTGACTGCCACGTATACAGAAAGGGGCTGAGTTTTCTCTATAAAAGCAGAGACCCAGCTATGTTGGTTAAGCTTTCAACTCTGAGCCATTCTTGGTGATGTTTGATTGCTTCATTTTTGCAAAAGTTTATAAAATTGTTGTTTGAAAGAATCTGCAGAATCTCTTCCTATAGAATTGCTACCACAATTTGGCGACGAGGAGGGACAGCTAACTTTTCTTGCTGATTGCTCCCGAGGAGACCGAGGTTACCTGTGTTTAGGGCTGCGTTAGATGTGGCCCAGGGAGTCTACACTCCAACTAAACCGGAGAAGAAAGGGACCCGCCTCAGACTGGCAGGGATCGCCAGTGAGTGGATACGCCATTCCGAACATGCAGAGTTAAGGGTGAGACTGATTTTCTTAAATGCAAACCTCCAATTGGGGAAAGTTAACTTTTAGAAAATCCTGTTCTGGGAATAGGTCACGTGTGTTAGAGATACCAGTCCTGATGAAAGCGATTCCAGAATAAGTACTACAGAGGTACTATAGAGACACCAGGACAAAGAGGGAGGCTTTGATGAAAACTACCAATGGGAAGAGGATGAAGCCTATCAGACCCAACTGGCTACACTGTGTGATCACATAAAATAACATTACCCACCCATGACCGATTGGGCAGCTAACCATAGTTGCACACAGAAAGAAAAAGAGTCGTTGGAAGACTACAGACATAGGCTGGAGACCTGCTACCGTAAGCATAGCTGGCTCAAACCAATGACTGATGGCCACCCCAATGATTACCACGAAAGCCTCTTTAAAGCTGCCCTAATGAATGGACTTTCGCCAGCCCTTGGTAAGCCGGTTAAAACAGCCTGCATTGGCTGGGAAACTACCACTCTACAAGCGGTTATTGAACACTGTAAACATGCTGAGAGGCCGCAACTGTCTCAAGAAGACAAGACAAAACAGAGAATAGAAGAAAAGAAGGAGTGAAGTTATAAGCTGCATAGCAAGCTTTTTATCAAGGACAGGGCCAGCAGCAGCAAGCTCAGGGAAAACCTCAAAATGATGGACAGAGGGGTAGAGGAAGAGGAGGGGGAGCCAGTGCTGACGGGTGAGCCAAACAACAACAGGACAGTAACTTTGCTTGTTACAACTGCGGAAAGGGGGGACATTTTGGCAGAACATGTCAAAACGAACCTACCGAACAGGGGGCAGCAGGGAGATTAGAAAACCAGACCTCCACTGAAAACAACCCTTTTACAACCCACATATCGACTGATGCGAGGTAGAGTCAGTTGACACCCTTAGAGAGCATTTAACCTGTCTGGGCCAGTGGGACGCTGCCTAATCAACAGCCAGTGGAATCGCGTCGCGCTAAATGCAAAACCTCATAAATGCTATAACTTCAATTTCTCAAACATATGACTATTTTACACCGTTTTATAGATACACCTCTCCTGAATCGAACCACGTCGTCCAATTTCAAAAAGGCTTTACAGCAAAAGCAAAACATTAGATTATGTCAGCAGAGTACCCAGCCAGAAATAATCACACAGCCATTTTCAAAGCAACTAGCATGCATCACAAATACCCAAAACACAGCTAAATGCAGCACTAACCTTTGACAACCTTCATCAGATGACACTCCTAGGACATCATGTTACACAATACATGCATTTTTCGTTCGATAAAGTTCATATTTATATATAAAAACAGCATTTTATATCGGCGCATGACGTTCAGAAAATCTTTTCCCTCAAATGCTTCCGGTTTATTAGCGCTACAATTTACAAAATTACTATTCGAAAACATTGTTAAAATGTAATATTGTCATTCAAAGACTTATAGATTAACATGTCTTGAATGCCATCGCTTTGCCAGATTTAAAAATAACTTTACTGGGAAATCACACTTTGAAATAAACGACTTGGTATGCCCAGAAAAAAAGTCTAGGCTATACATGTTGGAGCCAACTTGGAACGATTAACCATCAAAAATACTATTGTAAATAATACCTTACCTTTGATTATCTTTATCAGAAGGCACTCTCTTTGGCTCAGTTACTACCATAGGAGACTCAAACCACTTTGTAAAGACTGGGGACATCTAGTGGAAGCCATAGGAAGTGCTAAATGATTCACAAGCCCCTGTGTGTTTCAATGGCAAATGTTTGAAGTGATATCCACACATCAGTTTTCAGTTTCCTGTCAGGATTTGTCTCAGGGTTTTGACTGCAATATGAGTTCTGTTATACTCACAGACACCATTCAAACAGTTTTAGAAACTTTAGGGTGTTTTCTATCCAAATCAAACAATTATATGCATATTCTAGTTACTGGGCAGGAGTAGTAACCAGATTAAATCGGGTAGGTTTTTTATCCGGCCGTGCAAATACTGCCCCCTAGCCCTAACAGGTTTTAAAGAGTTTTTCAAACTTTGTCAGTGGTGAGTCAAATCGTATTTCTAGTAGATACTGGCGCTGCAATGTAAATCATCATACATTCTAAATCTATGTTCAAATCTCCCATGTGAAATGAATCAGTCACCACTTTAGGAGCCTTGGGAGTGACTATGAAATAGCTGCTCACGATGCCCCTACCTGTTAAAGTTGATAACACATGCATTTCAATTCATGTTTTCTACATGTTGTACTGTACATTTGGCAGGAAGAGGTCTTCTCTGTAAATTGGCAATTCATATTCTTTGTAAAGGAAAAGGCCCCACTGTTGTATTGCCTTAGGAGACATGTCATCTCATGATGTTGTCCGACACTGTCTCAACATGTGATTAGTACTATGCATGGGACGTACAGGATATTGATGGGTCACATTATGACCCTACTGACGAAATGTTGTCAACTGCTAGCAGTTGTTGGAAGCAGAAAGGTAGTTTTATGTCACAGACTGGCTTATATTGCACTGTGCATTTCTCACCATTGACAAGAGATTTAGATTATGAACAAAGTTGGCTGACAGGGACCATACCCCAAGAGAGCTTACTTTGCAGTGACATGTATAGTGGGCCCGAAATTTGAGCTTTAAGTGTTAAATTGACTAAGAACAGGCTTTGTTGTATGTATTTAGTGACAGGGTGCCACATGTATCGGTAGCTAAAACAGATGATGTTGCTTGGGACGATACTGTTATTTGGTTGATGTCTGTCTTGCAGGTCACTGACTGGGGACTTAAAGCGGATGGGTCTATATTCTCCTTTTTTGGGCTGTACATGTTCAACGAGGTGTACATGGCCTTCATAGCACTAAACCAACTAAACTAATGATTTCCGTCAAGAATGAGTCACCCTTGTTTATGACTCCCAAGTAGCACAGGGTTGATAGCCCAAGAGCTCAACCGTCTAACTCAGGGGTGTCACACTTTTTCTCCATCCCTAGCAAACACAGCTGATTAATGAAATTGCATTCTAAACTGAAGATCATGATTAGGTCATTATTGGAGTCAGGTGTGTTAGCTAGGGCTGGGGAAAAACTGTGACACCAATCAGGCCCCTGAGGACTGGAATTGCCCACCCCTGGTAACTGCATTCACAACAACAAACACTATAATGTACTCCTTTCTGCAAGTTTCCATACATGTGACTTTCTGTAGATGGTCAACCCACGGGATGTCACATTCTGCGGTTGCACCCAAACGGCTCTTTGCTGTTAGCTCAGTCTTATGAGTAAGTCACACTTAGACAAGTTTATATCAGGTTAGAAAATACACTAGCATATAACAGACTATTCTTTAAGCAGTAAAACATGGGATAGCATGACTAATTATGTAATTTTCCACGACACTTCATAATGTCATTTAAACCCATATGGACTACGATAGAATCGATTTCCATGTCTTGACGGAGTACGGTTGGGAGCAGCTTAGTAATGTCATTTGCTCGAGCTCTAGGATAGGACGTTGTTTTTGTACCAGGAACGGTCACATTTCTTATCATGGAGCTGCCCAAAATCATAACAGCAAGTGGCCACTCGATAAAGGGATTAGGGGCCAAGTGTCCCAATTTGAGATTCAGCCTAACTATTAACTGTAATTTGAGACCCTGAATGAGGTCCTACATTTTATGCTTATGCCTGGAACCGGCCCTACCACTGTGTTAATTTAACTCCTGAATCAACTCTAGAAATCAACACTTTTTAACACTGGCCAATTTGCTGTGTATGCTACCCTCAGTCACTTTCTAAAGCAGCTAAAGAGCACGGAAGAGCCAAGTTAAGTCTGTAGCATGGCTCTTCCATACCGTCCTATTCAAGCCAAGTGGAATCAATGCATGCAAGTCCACTAATTGTTTGGACAGACTGGCACATCCCCCATGCATGGAGGAGTTTAGACACAGCCTGGGATTCCATCAGGGACAACTGCAGTAAATCATCACTGTTATCTTTGCATCCACATGGTTCCCAGCATTCCTGGATCACTGGCACACTGCTCATGATCTCATGCCGCCTCCACCAAGGGATCAGCGTGTTTGCAACCAATCTTTGGGCACATAATCTGGGCTGCTAGTGTGGCATATTTCAAACAATTGATCAGGGTGTTGTTGGAGTATGCTTGGTGCTTGGGTCTTATTGTGGCTGCGACTGGAAAACTGGACTGTCTCTGATGGATGCTGCCAATGGTTGCTTGAAACCCAGACAAAAAATGTGATCTTGGATTTTTTTTGTTTGTTCAATTGTAGGCAACATTTGTTATTACGGGAGAACACAATATGGAATCATTGGCGTACCTGCTGTCTGACATGAATGGCCATAGAAAATGATTTCTCATGTTATCCCTCAAATAACAAAAGTTACAGAAACAACAAAACCTTCCATACAGGATACGCACTTTTACTTCAGCTTATGTCTATAGGAAATGCACATTGACCACACTTTAAACCGCAAAATCCCCTCATAGGCCCCTGCTGCTACAATCTTCATGTCATCAGTGGGAGTGAACATTAGGAAGGCATCCACCAGGGTTGTACTGCATAATGTGAATACAGTATTGAGGTAAATATGGCTCCGTCTGGAGAGTTCTGTATAGCAACAGGGTGTACAATCAGCCCCCATATTAATGACCCTCGGGCATTCTTCCAAAGAACATTGTATTGACTAACTTACAGTGTATATATAACAAATCAGCATCATGTCTGTTTTTCAAGTGGTTTAAAATTAGAATCCGTAATTGAAACAATAAGTGTCACCCCACCTCTCTATTAAAGGTATAAAGCTAAGGGATGGGCCTGGAGAAATGTAACCACTCTCAAATTCATAGAAAGAACTATGGATGCAAGGACTGACCGTTCATGATAAAACAACTATAGTATAGTTTCAACCATATTTTAAGGGTATACAGTGCTTGTTTGCATTTACATTGTTTACAAACATTTGAGTAAAACAAGCTTATTATTTGGGTTCTCATATTGTATGACGGTTGATCTAAGCTCATGAGGCATTTATAAGTTAGATTCTTTAAGAAGCAATGGGTATATATCATTCATCATTAAATCTAAAAATGTATGAAGCAACTAAGGATTCTAGCTTTAATGGCAAACTTATAGATAAACCACTTTGAATTCCTTTTATTCTGGGTCTATGTGATGATAACTACAGGCAGTGCAGATTTTTTCCACACAGAAAATGCATTGACTAAACAAAGGAAATAACAAAACCCCCACAAGGGATAGTGTTACTGAAGCCCTAAAAAGCTGTGTGGCCAGAGAGGCCTGATGAAAAATCTTGGCTGACTACACAGAGGCAATAACAAGTCCACACAGTTGTGAGAGGTGAGGAGGGAATGGAGGGGATGCCAGACTCCTGGGGGACTTCCTAATGTGTTTTTCACTCCGGCTTCTCCACTTCAGAAATGTTGTCACACCAAGACCCATCTTCTCCCTCCTTCCGCCTGTCATAGTTCCCCGCCAACTTCTATTCACCAAGTAGCAATGTGGAGCTCTGGGGTTTGGTACTCTTGATGTATTTTCAACATTCCTCAGTCGCAAATTAACTCTAGGGAGATGGGAGAGTTTATCCATCCTAACATTTGTCAGTCACACAGACGTAAACCTTTGTTTTGCAGCCTTCCCCTCTGAGGCACAGCAAGAGGTTAGCTCTGCCTTGAGGAAAGCCAATAAACGCTAAGGTCTGCCATGTTATTTCCAGTGCAAACTATCTGACACTACATTATTAACGTCAGTCAAAAGCTATTTCCTTTCATCCATCTAGCACAAGACAGGTGAAACAGATCAGGTGTGATGTTGTACATGACCCTAAGCATGATGGGATGTTAATTGCTTAATAATTAACTCAGGAACCACATTTGTGTGGAAGCACCTGCTTTCAATATACTTTGTATCCCTCATTTACTCAGGTTTTTCCATTATTTTGGCAGTTACCTGTAATACACCTAACAGTGAGCTATTAAAAGTGAAGTGTGTACCATGCCTACCCAGGGATCGGTTTAAATCCTATTAATGAAATGGTATTCTGATGAAAAAATATTGTGCAAATATATAGTATACGGAGCTCTTTTCTGAGTGCATGTCAACTGAAGCTAAATTACTATGGTGTTCTCTCTGCTATACAATATACTTGAAGAAATGCAACACTCTCTGTCTCTGTTTGTTACATTACCTAGCTGTGTAGTGCATCTTGTGCTCTGGGTGCTTGAATGACAGTAATTGTGCAGTTTGGGACCACTCTGGGAGATAGTGGAAAGCGAGGAGAGGCTAGAGATGAGTAGATAAAGGCCACAGGGTCACAGTAATTTTACTAGAGCTGTCCTGTCTATGTATATTCCAGGTGATCTAGCTACCTGGCCTGAGCCCACTTCATTCCACTGCGTATTACCTGTAGAGGACAGTCCACACAATCATGAACTTTTGGAATAGTGTCCAGTGGCTATTTGGTTATCCAAACAAAATCACAGTAGCAGAAGTTTAGGAAACTTTCAGAAAAAGTGCCTTCAGGAGATGGCAGTTTGTATACTTACGCTATGATACCCTTCCCATCCCCTCTTATTAGTTGGATGTGTCACTAAAGGTTGAATGTATTATCTTTGCTAAAATGGAACCCAACACCGCCTCAACTGATCCACTTCATTTTGCCTCCATTGATTTCTGTCGCCCTATTTCAGATCAAGTTCACCAGATTATTAGATACGCTGCACTTTGTTTAAGTGGAAAGACCCATGATTGCCTACAACTTCCTTTAAGGCAATTTGTATACAGTATTGATGACAATCCTCTGTAATTGCCACGTCTCTGTTAACCATAAATGTCAATGTGATACAACATGATTTGATTTGGAATTCTTAAGTATACATTGGGAAGACTTCAAATTAAACATTGTGTACATTGAGCTGTCATCTAACCGAAGTGCTAAGAATATTATCTGAGAGACAAGGTGACAGGGTGTGAGTATGAGAAGTTGTAGCTGAGGGGAGTCTTAGAAGCTGGGTAATGAATGTTTCTTTGTTGTTGACACTCTCTGTGAGAGAGAGCACTTTGTGTATTTTGCAGAAGTGAGAGCTAATAACCTCATCAACGTGGAGCAGCGGAGCATGAATTTTCATCTAAGGAATGGATCTGTCTGTGCATCTCTCCCTATTACTGGAAGCATAAAAAACTGACAACAACCATAATGAACCAATAAACATACTAAGTTGGTGAAAAAACCCTGACATAATGAAAACTAAAAAGAGCACTTAAATGGATAAACGAGGAGCGCAAACTGGTGAAGAGAAGCTAACATGAGGAAGTTAATGAATGTTTAAGAGTATATAAATGAACTTGTGGGCTTCTTTGCTGAGCACCCCAGTAATTACTGCATCTGGAGGGAGTTCTCACTCACACTTAATACTATTATTGTAAAATAACAATGTTTTCTTATCTGACTTGCCTAGTTAAAAAAAATATATATACACACAGTAAATGTGAAATTTTATTTGTAATTTCGAGTCTCATAGCAAAGGGTCTGAATACTTATAAGTATATTCTATTTGTTATACATTGCAAAAAAATTCCAAAAACCTGTTATTGCTTTGTCGTTATGAGGTATTGTGTGTATATTGATGAGGATAAAAAAAAATGATTTAATCCATTTAGAATAAGGCTGTAAAGATGAACGGAGCAAAGTACAGAGAGATCAAAGATGAAAACCTGCTCCAGAGCACTCAGGACCTCAGACTGGTGTGAAGGTTCACCTTCCAACAGGACAATGACCCTAAGCACACAGCCAAGATTGGCTTCGGGACAAGTCTCTGACTACCCTTGAGTGGCCCAGCCAGAGCCCGCACTTGAACCCGATCGAACATCTCTGGAGAGACCTGAAAAAAGTGGCGCAGTGATGCTCCCCATCCAACCTGACAGTGCTTGAGAGGATCTGCAGAGAAGAATGGGAGAAACTCCCCAAATTCAGGTGTGCCAAGATTGTAGGGTCATTCCCAAGAAGACTCAAGGCTGTAATCGCTGCTAAAGGTGCTTCAAAGAAGGTCTGAGTCTGAATACTTACGTAAATGTGATATTTCAGTTTAGTTGTAATATAGAGCCTATAGAGCACCCGTCCAGTGCTCTAACATCCATTGGAATGGAGAGGGGTTGAGTGGGGATGCCCAGCTCGGACGCCAGGGTAACGTCCATGAGACTCACATCGGCCCCCGAGTAGATGAGTACCTGGAGAGACTTGGACTGGTCACCCGACAGCAGGGTGGCAAGGAGAGGGAAGCGAGTAAGGGGAGAAGACCAATTATCTTTAAAACCCACCAGAGTACTCACTCCAACGAATGAGCTGGGACCCTTGAAAGGACAGATAGACACATAATGACCGACAGTACCACAATACAGACAACTCTGGGTGTTCAGCCAGCGTACACACTTGGCTGAAGGCAGCCTAGCCCTGCCGAGCTGCATCAGCTCGAGAAGAGGCAACTCGGCAGTCTTCGGAGACTCTTTGAGGAACTCGGGTAAGCTCGGATGCTCTCAGGGCCTTCCGGAGCTCATCAGATGCAAGGTGGGATCCTTGAGTGAGCGATTTGGACCTCTTCTCCCTCCTACGTTCCCGTAACTGTCCATCGATCCGGATGATTAAGGCGATAAGTGAGTCGAGATCCGTCGGTAGTTCCCAGGCTGCAACCTCATCCTTTCCCCCGATAATCTGTGCAGAAACGTGTCAAACAGCGCTCCCGGGTTCCAGGTACCCTCCACTGCCAGCGTGCGGAACTCCATCGCATAGTCTGCCAACTGAGGGAGCCCCGCCCGAAGCTGGAGTAACTTCCGGGCAGCCTCCCTCCCAGACACCGGAGCCTCAAAAGCCTTTCTCACCTCCGCCAAGAATACCTCCAGACTGCTGATTGTTACTCCAACACCACTGTGGCCCAGGCGAGTGCCCTCCCAGACATCAGCGTAATAATGTACGCTATCTTCGAGCGGTCTGAGGGGAACGAAGAAGGCTGCAACTCGAAAAGGAGGGAGCACTGGGAGAGAAAGGCCCGGCAGGTTCTGGAATCTCCATCGTAGCGCTCTCGTGGAGGTAGGCGGGGTTCCCTGGAAACCGTGGTGATGGCGCTGGGAGGTTACCGTTGTGGTAGACTACCTTGTAGGCAACCCACGGAATTGCTCCCGGCAAAGCGTCTAATACCAGGTCGTGACATTCGGCCACATCCTAGAACCCTTCCATCAGACCATGAAGCATCTCCTCGTGTCGACCAATGAGGGATCCTTGGGAGGAGATGGCGTTGCGGAGCTGGTCCAAGTCTGCTGGGTCTGTCATGGCCAGTTTGTACTATCAGGAATCAAGGTAAGACCTAATTACAGACTGTAACAATGTTTATTGTAACCACAGGGGCAGACAAACAACAGGTCTAGCTTCCCTGTGGCTCAGTTGGTAGAGCATGGTGTTTGCAATGCCAGCATGGTGTGTGTGCAACGCCAGCGTTGTGGGTTTGACTCCCACGGAGGGCCAGTACAAAAAAAAATGCATGAAATGAAATGTATGCATTCACTACTGTAAGTCACTCTGGATAAGAGCGTCTGCTAACCTGTTGGGGATAGAGGGCAGTATTTGCACGGCTGGATAAAAAAACATTCCCGATTTAATCTGGTTACTACTCCTGCCGAGTAACTAGAATATGCATATAATTAGTAGTTTTGGATAGAAAACACCCTAAAGTTTCTAAAACGGTTTGAATGGTGTCTGTGAATATAACAGAACTCATACGGTAGTCAAAACCCTGAGACAAATCCTAACAGGAAATGGAAATCTGATGTGTGGAAATAACTTCAAAGATGTTAATCTATAATTCTTTGAATGACAATATAAAATTTTAACAATGTTTTCGAATAGTAATTTTGTAAATTGTAGCGCTGATTCACTGGAAGCATTTGAGGGAAAAGATTTTCTGAACGTCATGTGCCGATGTAAAATGCTGTTTTTATATATAAATATGAACTTTATCGAACAAAAAATGCATGTATTGTGTAACATGATGTCCTAGGAGTGTCATCTGATGAAGATTGTCAAAGGTTAGTGCTGCATTTAGCTGTGTTTTGGGTATTTGTGATGCATCTAGTTGCTTTGAAAATGGCTGTGTGATTATTTCTGGCTGGTTACTCTCCTAACATAATCTAATGTTTTGCTTTTGCTGTAAAGCCTTTTTGAAATCGGACAACGTGGTTCAATTCAGGAGAGGTGTATCTATAAAACGGTGTAAAATAGTCATATGTTTGAGAAATTGAAGTTATAGCATTTAATGAGGTTTTGTATTTCGTGCGACGCGATTCCACTGGCTGTTGACTAGGGTGGGACCTTGCCCAGACAGGCTAAATGACTAAAATGTAAATGTAAAAATGTCAAGGCAGGCAGGGTTCGATAATCCATAGCAGAGCCCAAGGTACCGGACTGCAGGCAGGTTCAAGGGCAGGTCAGGCGGGCGGGTACCTGGACAGGCAAAGGTCAAAAACCAGAAGGACGACAAAAAGAACCAGGAGCTGAGACAAAACGCTGGTAGGCTTGAGCAAACAAGACGAACTGGCAACAGACAGACAGAAAACACAGCAACAAGTACCCAGGGGATAATGGGGAAGATGGGTGACATCTGGTGGGGGGTGGAGACAAGCACAAGGACAGGTGAAACAGATTAAGGCTTGAAACTATATACACATGGATACCAACAGTTCTGTAAATAGGCAGTCTACCACCCTAATAACAAAACTTCCAGCACTGTTCATTAACCCTGCAACACATTTCATTTGTGATGTTTCAACCGGCCAATAAACCTCTAACCCCTTTTCACCATATCAAAAACACATTCTGCATTGAAAGTTGATAAACTTGAAACTCACTTTTGAGAAAATGGCCTTTGAATGTTTTGATATCTACTGGAGAGCTCTCCTTTGTCTACAACCATTCAGCATTGTTCACACCCTCTTAAACCAGCCCCAACCATGTCTTTAACCTCTATGGCACGGCTTTAGGTGTGTTACTGAAGCTACTGTCACTCTGGAGGAGTTTCTGGTCGCCGTAGGAGATTCGGCAGTTGTGTTTCCTGTTTCCTGTTTCCGGTCCCAACTTGCAGACTTGTTTACGCTGCTGTGCGTTTTTGTTGCCGATCTTACTTTGCTACCTGACGGTTTTTACTTTTTCATTACCGTATATTTTTACTTTTTACCCTCACTCAACTTTTTTCATTCAACTTTCTTACCCCGGAGGTTTTATCTGGACATGGTTCGTCAGGACTTCAAACAGCCGAAGCTAAGTAACATTAACATGATGCCTTCTAATTGCAGTCGTTGTACTTATAATATACAGGAGAATGATCGCCTTACGGCAAGGATAGCTGTGCTGCAAGCCCAGCTTCAGACGCAATCGTTAGGCAAGGGTAATTTCAGTGTAGGAAAGGATGAAACAGCGTCTGCGCCACCAGCAAGTACAGATAGTAACGTTAGTATAAACCCCCTCGCACGGTCCCCGCAGCCGGACAACTTTCTCATGGCTTCTGGAGGGAAACGCTGTAGGAATGCTCAACCGGTGTCGCTTATTCAGCCGACAAACTTTCAACCGGTTCTCCCCATTAAGCGAGTCGGAGTCAGAGGCCGAGACTTCTCTGGTCACTACTCCTCCCGCTGTGGGGTCTGAGACGCCGACGGCTCCCACCATTAGCTCTGACAAATTGAAAACCCTAGTCATTGGCGACTCCATTACCCGCAGTATTAGACTTAAAACGAATCATCCAGCGATCATACACTGTTTACCAGGGGGCAGGGCTACCGACGTTAAGGCTAATCTAAAGACGGTGCTGACTAAAGCTAAAACTGGCGAGTGTAGAGAGTATAGAGATATTGTTATCCACGTCGGCACCAACGATGTTAGGATGAAACAGTCAGAGGTCACCAAGCGCAACATAGCTTCAGCGTGTAAATCAGCTAGAAAGATCACTTAATTGTCTCTGGCCCCCTCCCAGTTAGGGCGAAATGATGAGCTCCACAGCAGAGTCTCACAACTCAATCGCTGGTTGAAAACTGTGTTCTGCCCCTCCCAAAAGATATAATTTGTAGATAACTGGCCCTCTTTCTGGGACTCACCCACAAACAGGACCAAGCCTGGCCTGTTGAGGAGTGACGGACTCCATCCTAGCTGGAGGGGTGCTCTCATCTTATCTACGAACATAGACAGGGCTCTAACTCCTCTAGCTCCACAATGAAATAGGGTGCAGGCCAGGCAGCAGGCTGTTAGCCAGCCTGCCAGCTTAGTGGAGTCTGCCACTAGCACAGTCAGCGTAGTCAACTCAGCTTTCCCCATTGAGACCGTGTCTGTGCCTCGATCTAGGTTGGGCAAAATTAAAAATGGCGGTGTTCGTTTTAGTAATCTCACTAGTATAAAGACCTCCTCCATTCCTGCCATTATTGAAAGAGATTGTGATACTTCACATCTCAAAATTGGGTTACTTAATGTTAGATCCCTCACTTCCAAGGCAGTTATAGTCAATGAACTAATCACTGATCATAATCTTGATGTGATTGGCCTGACTGAAACATGGCTTAAGCCTGATGAATTTACTGTGTTAAATGAGGCCTCACCCCCTGGTTACACTAGTGACCATACCCCCCGTGCATCCGGCAAAGGCGGAGGTGTTGCTAACATCTACGATAGCAAATTTCAATTTACAAAAAAAGAAACAATGCCGTTTTCGTCTTTTGAGCTTCTAGTCATGAAATCTATGCAGCCTACTCACTCACTTTTTATAGCTACTGTTTACAGGCCTCCTGGGCCATATGCAGTGTTCCTCACTGAGTTCCCTGAATTCCTATCGGATCTTGTAGTCATAGCAGATAATATTCACATTTTTGGTGACTTTAACATTCACATGGAAAAGTCCACAGACCCACTCCAAAAGGCTTTCGGAGCCATCATCGACTCAGTGGGTTTTGTCCAACATGTCTCTGGACCTACTCACTGCCACAGTCATACTCTGGACCTAGTTTTGTCCCATGGAATAAATGTTGTGGACCTTAATGTTTTTCCTCATAATCCTGGATTATCGGACCACCATTTTATTGCGTTTACAATTGCAACAAATAATCTGCTCAGACGCCAACCAAGGAGCATTAAAAGTCGTGCTATAAATTCTCAGACAACCCAAAGATTCCTTGATGCCCTTCCAGACTCCCTCTGCCTACCCAAGGACGTCAGAGGACAAAAATCAGTTAACCACCTAACCGAGGAACTCAATTTAACCTTGCGCAATACCCTAGATACAGTTGCACCCCTAAAAATTAAAAACATCTGTCATAAGAAACTAGCTCCCTGGTATACAGAAAATACACGAGCTCTGAAGCAAGCTTCCAGAAAATTGGAACGGAAATGGCGCCACACCAAACTGGAAGTCTTCCGACTAGCTTGGAAAGACAGTACCGTGCAGTATCGAAGAGCCCTCACTGCTGCTCGATCATCATATTTTTCCAACTTAAAATAAGAACAATCCGAAATGTATTTTTGATACTGTCACAAAGCTAACTAAAAAGCAGCATTCGCAAATGGAGGATGGTTTTCACTTCAGCAGTAATAAATGTATGAACTTCTTTGAGGAAAAGATCATGATCATTAGAAAGCAAATTACGGACTCCTCTTTAAATCTGGGTATTCCTCCAAAGCTCCATTGTCCTGGGTCTGCACAACTCTGCCAGGACCTAGGATCAAGGGAGATACTAAAGTGTTTTAGTACTATATCTCTTGACACAATGATGAAAATAATCATGGCCTCCAAACCCTCAAGCTGCATACTGGACCCTATTCCAACTAAACTACTGAAAGAGCTGCTTCCTGTGCTTGGCCCTCCTATGTTGAACATAATAAACGGCTCTCTATCCACCGGATGTGTACCAAGCTCACTAAAAGTGGCAGTAATAAAGCCTCTCTTGAAAAAGCCGAATCTTGACCCAGAAATTATAAAAAAACTATCGGCCTATATCGAATCTTCCATTCCTCTCAAAGATTTTAGAAAAAGCTGTTGCACAGCAACTCACTAGAATATGCAAATAATTGTTTGATTTGATAGAAAACACCCTAAAGTTTCTAAAACTGTTTGAATGGTGTCTGTGAGTATAACAGAACTCATTTGGCAGGCCAAAATCTGAGAAGATTCCAAACAGGAAGTGCTCTCTCTGACTATTTCTTGGCCTTCTTGATCATCTCTAACGAAAACAGGGGATCTCTGGCATAACGTGACATTTTCTAACGCTCCCATAAGGCGCCAGAACGATGAATGGTGACTTTGCAGGCCATGGCTGAAAAACAGTAGCGCATTTGGATAGTGGTCGATCTGAGAACAATGAGACTGGAGGCGCGTGCACGAGCCGACACCATGTTTACTTTCTCTCTCTTTGAACAAAAACAACGACTCCCGGTCGGAATATTATCGCTTTTTTATGAGAAAAATCCCATAAAAATTGATTTTAAACAGCGGTTGACATGCTTCGAAGTACGGTAATGGAATATTTAGAATTTTTTTGTCACGAAACGCGTCAGGCGCGTAACCCTTCGTCACCCTTCGGATAGTGTCTTGAACGCACGAACAAAACGCCGCTATTTGGATATAACTATGGATTATTTGGAACCAAACCAACATTTGTTATTGAAGTAGAAGTCCTGGGAGTGCATTCTGACGAAGAACAGCAAAGGTAATCAAATGTTTCTAATAGTAAATCGGAGTTTGGTGAGGGCCAAACTTGGTGAGTGTCTAAATAGCTAGCCCGTGATGGCTGGGCTATCTACTCAGAATATTGCAAAATGTGCTTTTGCCGAAAAGCTATTTTAAAATCAGACATAGCGATTGCATAAAGGAGTTCTGTATCTATAAGTCTTAAAATAATTGTTATGTTTTTTGTGAATGTTTATCGTGAGTAGTTTAGTAAATTCACCGGAAGTTTGCGGTGGGTATGCTAGTTCTGAACGTCACATGCTAATGTAAAAAGATGGTTTTTGATATAAATATGAACTTGATTGAACAAAACATGCATGTATTGTATAACATAATGTCCTAGGATTGTCATCTGATGAAGATCATCAAAGGTTAGTGCTGCATTTAGGGTTTATGTGACATTATATGCTAGCTTGAAAAATGGGTGTCTGATTATTTCTGGCTGTGTACTCTGCTGACATAATCTAATGTTTTGCTTTCGTTGTAAAGCCTTTTTGAAATCGGACAGTGTGGTTAGATTAACGAGAGTCTTGTCTTTAAAATGGTGTAAAATAGTCATATGTTTGAGAAATTGAAGTAATAGCATTTCTAAGGTATTTGAATAACGCGCCACGGGATTCCACTGGCTGTTGAGTAGGTGGGGCGATTTTGTCCCACATACCCTAGAGGTTAACATGTGAGGTCATGTGCTAAACAGTGAGTAGTATAGCGGAACACCTGCTCCAATATCCAATGATCGCGAAATACAAATTCCTCTAAAATCCGAAAACTTCAATTTTTCAAACATATGACTATTTTACAGCATTTTAAAGACAAGACTCTCGTTAATCTAACCACACTGTCCGATTTCAAAAAGGCTTTACAGCGAAAGCAAAACATTAGATTATGAAGACAGCTAAATGCAGCACTAACCTTTGATGATCTTCATCAGATGACAACCCTGCTGTTACGTGACACTTCCTATGGCTCCAATGGGCTCTCAGAGCCCGGGAAAAACCTGAATGACGTAATTCAAAGCCCTGGCTGAAACACACGAGCGCTTTTGCTAAGTGGTCTATCAGCAGACTAAAGGCTTAGGCGCGTGCACTGTCCGCCCCCGTCTTTCTGTTTTTCCCTCTTTTTACCGAAACGCAGATTCCCGGTCGGAATATTATCGCTTTGTTACGAGATAAATTGCATAAAAATTTATTTTAAACAGTGGTTGACATGCTTCGAAGTACGGTAATGGAATATTTAGACATTTTTTGTCACAAAATGCGCCATGCGCACGACCCTGATTTACCATTGGGATAGTGTCTAGAACGCACGAACAAAACGCCGCTGTTTGGATATAACGATGGATTATTTGGGACCAAACCAACATTTGTTATTGAAGTAGAAGTCCTGGGAGTGCATTCTGACGAAGAACAGGAAAGGTAATAACATTTTTCTTATAGTAAATGTGATTTTGGTGAAGGCTAAACTTGCCGGGTGTCTAAAAAGCTAGCCCGTGAGTGCTGGGCTATGTACTTAGAATATTGCAAAATATGCTTCATCCGAAAAGCTATTTTAAAATCGGACATATCGAGTGCATAGAGGAGTTCTGTATCTATAATTATTAAAATAATTGTTATGCTTTTTGTGAACGTTTATCGTGAGTAATTTAGTAAATTGTTAGTAAATTCCCCGGAAGTTTGCGGGGGTATGCTAGTTCTGAATGTCACATGCTAATGTAAAAAGCAGTTTTTTGATATAAATATGAACTTGATTGAACAAAACATGCATGTATTGTATAACATAATGTCCTAGGTGTATCATCTGATGAAGGTCATCAAAGGTTAGTGCTGCATTTAGCTGTCTTCTGGGTTTTTGTGACATTATATGCTAGCTTGAAAAATGGGTGTCTGATTATTTCTGGCTGGGTACTCTGCTGACATAATCTAATGTTTTGCTTTCGTTGTAAAGCCTTTTTGAAATCGGACAGTGTGGTTAGATTAACGAGAGTCTTGTCTTTAAAATGGTGTAAAATAGTCATATGTTTGAGAAATTGAAGTAATAGCATTTCTAAGGTATTTGAATAACGTGCCACGGGATTCCACTGGCTGTTGAGTAGGTGGGGCGATTTCGTCCCACATACCCTAGAGAGGTTAAGGACATTACATCAAAGTTGGATCAGCCTGTAGTGTGGTTTTCCACTTTAATTTTGAGTGTGACTCCAATTCCAGACCTCCATGGGTTGATAAATTGGATTTCCATTGATTATTTTTATGTGATTTTGTTGTCAGCACATTCAACTATGTAAAGAAAAAAGTATTTAATAAGATTATTTCTTTCATTCAGATCTAGGATGTGTTGTTTAAGTGTTCCCTTTATTTTTTTGAGCAGTATATATTATTCAACTTGTTTTTATGGGCTAACAAGCAGTAAAGTCAAATACAATTTTTCATATATTGTTTTTTTATACTTCAAGGGGTATTAAAATTCAAAATCAAATAGCAAAATGATCCTTGGTATGACCTTTTTAAAACAGTTCCATATAGCTTAGTAGAACCCCACTCTCCTTCCCCTGTCTTAGACAGAACTTAGACTCTGATGGTTAAGCAAACTAGACGGCACCATTTCCTTTTGGATCGCCAGGGGTAAACTCCAACATTCAAACATATTATAAAACTTAAGCATTTGTGTTTTGTGAGTCCGCCATATCAGAGGCAATAGGGATGATAAGGGATGTTGTCTTGATGTGTGTGAATTGGACCATTTGCCTGTGCTGCTAAGCATTTGGATTTGAATTTATTATGGATCCCCATTATGAATGCCCAGCAGCTACTCTTCCTGGTGTCCAGAAAACATTAAGGCAGTAATATACATTATAATTCAATTATAAACATTAAAATACATTATACAACAATACATTCAGTGTGTGCCCTCTGGCCACAACTCTACTACAACACACAATCCAGGTGTACAGTCGTGGCCAAAAGTTTTGAGAATGATGCAATATATATTTTCACAAAGTCTGCTGCGTCAGTGTCTTTAGATATGTTTGTCAGATGTTACTATGGAATACTGAAGTATAATTACAAGCATTTCATGAGTGTCAAAGGCTTTTATTGACAATTACATGAAGTTGATGCGAAGAGTCAATATTTGCAGTGTTGACCCTTCTTTTTTAAGACCTCTGCAATCCGCCCTGGCATGCTGTCAATTAACTTCTGGGCCACATCCTGAATGATGGCAGCCCATTCTTGCATAATCAATGCTTGGAGTTTGTGGGGTTTTGTTTGTCCACCCACCTCTTGAGGATTTACCATAAGTTCTCAATGGGATTAAGGTTTGGGGAGTTTCCTGGCCTTGGACCCAAAATATTGATGTTTTGGTCCCCGAGCCACTTAGTTATCACTTTTGCCTTATGGCAAGGTGCTCCATCATGCTGGAAAAGGCATTGTTCGTCACCAAACTGTTCCTGGATGGTTGGGAGAAGTTGCTCTCGGAGGATGTGTTGGTACCATTCTTTATTCATGGCTGTGTTCTTAGGAAAAATTGTGAGTGAGCCCACTCCCTTGGCTGAGAAGCAACCCCACACATGAATGGTCTCAGGATGCTTTACTGTTGGCATGACACAGGACTGATGGTAGCGCTCACCTTGTCTTCTCTGGACAAGCTTTTTTCCAGATGCCCCAAACAATTGGAAAGGGGATTCATCAGAGAAAATGACTTTACCCCAGTCCTCAGCAGTCCAATCCCTTTACCTTTTGTAGAATATCAGTCTGTCCCTGATGTATTCCTGGAGAGAAGTGGCTTCTTTGCTGCCCTTCTTGACACCAGGCCATCCTCCAAAAGTCTTCGCCTCACTGTGCATGCAGATGCACTCACACCTGCCTGCTGCCGTTCATGAGCAAGCTCTGTACTGGTGGTGCACCGATCCCGCAGCTGAATCAACTTTAGGAGATGGTCCTGGCGCTTGCTGGACTGTCTTGGGCGCCCTGAAGCCTTCTTCACAACAATTGATTAGCTCTCCTTGAAGTTCTTGATGATCTGAAAAATGTTTGATTTAGGTGCAATCTTACTGGCAGCAATATCCTTGCCTGTGAAGTCCTTTTTGTGCAAAGAAATTCTGACGGCACATGTTTCCTTGCAGGTAACCATGGATGACAGAGGAAGAACAATGATTCCAAGCACCACCCTCCTTTTGAAGCTTCCAGTCTGTTATTCGAACTCAATCAGCATGACAGACTGATCTCCAGCCTTGTCCTCGTCAACACCCACACCTGTGTTCACGAAAGAATCACTGACATGATGTCAGCTGGTCCTTTTGTGGCAGGGCTGAAATGCAGTGGATATATTTTGGGGGGATTCAGTTAATTTGCATGGCAAAGAGGGACTTTGCATTAATTGCAATTCATCTGATCACTCTTCATAACATTCTGGAGTATATGCAAATTCCCATCATACAAACAGAGGGAGCAGACTTTGTGAAAATTAATATTTGTCTCATTCTCAAAACTTTTGGCCACGACTGTATGTGTGTGTATGGTGTGTATGTTCAAATAACATTTCATTTGTCACATGCATTGAATACAACAGTGAAATGCTTACTTACAACGCTTTTTTAAGAAGATAAATTAGCATAATAGTGGTGCTGTGCCCAGGAGAAGGTCGATAGCACAGTCGTCGGGCCGATGCGGAGGAAGAGTTGTGGCGCGGGCAGAGTTGAAAACCTTTCGTAAGTCCTGGTACTCCGCAGGAATGGCAAAGATATCCGAGGCTTTACTCAAGCCCGCAGGGAGACGTCCCAGGGCAGGCTGTGCTGACTTCAGACAATGTGCATGGCAAAACAGACTCCAACCCATGAAGGAACCCATAGCCCAGTCGATTAGAGAGTTGTGCCACTGGAGCCATGAAAATCCCAAAACAAAAAGGTACATGAGGAGACACCAGCAAGTGGTTGCTTGACACTTGCTGGTTGATTGGAACCGTATTGTGGGTGACTGTGCCAATAGAGCGCCCAGCGTGGATATACCCAGCTCCAACACTAGGGTAGTGTCCATAAAGCTCTCATTGGCCCCAGAGTCAATGACCACCCGGATGGATTTGGGCTGGTCTCCCCACAACAGGGTAGCATAGAGGCGATTACGAGTAGTAAGAGATTGGAAACCCTCCGTACAGCTCACCAGAGTACTCGAACCTACTGATGAGTCTGGTATTTTAATGGGCAGGTAGATAAGACATGTCCAGTAGTTCCACAATACAGACAGCTATTGGTGTTCAGTCTGCGTAAGCGCTCAGCAGGAGACAATCTAGCCCTGCCCAGGGAACAGACCCCCTTTCCCTCCTACGTTCCATCGATGTGGATGGTCAAGGCTATGAGGGAGTCGAGGTGCATGGGCAGCTCCTGGGCTGCGAGCTCGTCTTTAATCACAACCGATAATCCATGAAGGAACGTGTTGAACAGGGCTTCCGGGTTCCAGATACTCTCAGCCACCAACGCGTGAAAATCCACTGTGTAGTCTGCCACACTACGGGAGTCTTGGCGTAGTTGGAGCAACTTCCCAGCAGCCTCGCTCCTGGACAACAGAGAATGGAACACTTTTTGTACCTCCGCCACAAACTCCTCCAGACTGAGGCAAACGGCGGACTGTTGCTCCCACACCACTGTGAAAAAAGCGAAAAAGCCCAGCCGAGTGCCCTGCCGAACGTCATCGGTATCAGGTTCGCTATCTTCAAGCGGTCTGTGGGGAATGAAGAAGGTTGCAGCTCGAAGGTGAGGGAGCACTGGGAGAGAAAAACCCGGAAAGGTTCCAGAATCTCTAGCGTAGCGCTCCGGAGGAGGTAAGTGAGGGTCTCGGGACACCTGGGAAGAAGCGTCGCTTGTGACTGGGTTGTTGAGAGCCTGGGGGATTATGTTCTGGCTTGTTGGCTAGTTGAGAATTGCTCCAGCAATGTATTGAATGCATGGTCACGCAGTTCTGATAGGGTATGGAGTCCCTCCTTGCAGTAAATCCTCATGTCTTCAAATGGTGGCTCCTTGGAAGGAGACTGTTCCAGTTTGTACTATCACGGCTCAGGCTAAGACCAAGATGCAGACACAGGAGGCAGATAGTAAGAGTTTGAGTTTATTACAGTACAAGGGGCAGGCAATCGGTAGGTCAAGGCAGGCAAAGAGTTGTAACCCAAATCAGTGTCAGGCAGGTACAGGATGGCAGGCAGGATCAGGGTCAGGACAGGCAGATAGGTCAGAACTGGGAAGACTAACAAAAACAAAAACTAGAGCACAGGAAACACAGGAACATGCTGGTAGCACTTGATGGGACAAGACAAACTGGCAACAGACAAACAGAAAGCAGGTATATATACACGAGGTAAAGGGAGACAAGACAGGTGACACAGATAAGGGTGTGACACCGAGTCAATGTGCGGGGGTACAGGTTAGTTGAGGTAATTTGTAGATGTACCTAGGTAGGGGTAAAGTGACTATGCATAGAAAATAAACAGTGAGTATCAGCAGTGTAAATACAAAGATGGGGGGTCAACGAAAATAGTCTGGGTGGCAATTTGATTAATTGTTCATTAGTTGTATGGCTTGGGGTTAGAATCTGTTAGGGAGCCTTTTTGACTTAGACTTGGCGCTCCGGTACCGCTTGCCGTGCGGTAGCAGAGAGAACAGTCTATGACTTGGGTAACTGGAGTTTTAACAATTTGTTGGGCCTTCCTCTGACGCCGCCTTAGTGTATAGGTCCTGGATGGCAGGAAGCTTGGCCCCAGGGATGTACTGGGCCTTATGCACTACCCTCTGTAGCACCTTACAGTCAGATTCCGAGCATTTACCAAACCAGGCGATGATGCAACCTGCCAGGATGCTCTCGATGGTGCAGCTGTAGAACTTTTTGAGGATCTGGGGACCCATGTCAAATCTTTTCAGTCTCCTTAGGGGGAAAAGGCATTGTCATGCCCTCTTCACAACTGTCTTGGTGTGTTTGGACCATGATAGTTCGTTGGTGATGTGGACACCAAGGAACTTGAAACTCTCAACCCGCTCCACTACAGCCCCATCAATGTGAATGGGGGCGTGTTCGGCCTCCTTTTCCTGTAGTCCACAATCATCACATTTTTCTTGCTCATGTTGAGGGATAGGTTGTTGTCCTGGCACCACACTGCCAGGTCTCTGACCTCCTTCCTATAGTCTGTCCCATTGTTGTCGGTGATCAGGCCTACCACTGTTATGTCATCAGCACACTTAATGATGGTGTTGGTGTCGTACTTGGCCATGTAGTTGTGGGTGAACAGTGATTACAGGAGGGGACTAAGCACACACCCCTGAGGGACCCTCATGTTGAGGATCAGCATTGCAGATGTGTTGTTACCTACCCTTACCACCTGGGGGCGGCCCGTCAAGAAGTCCAGGATCCAGCTGCAGAGGGAGGTGTTTAGTCCCAGGGTCTTTAGCTTAGTGATGAGCTTTGTGGGCACTATGGTGTTGAACTTTGAGCTGTAGTCAATGAACAGCATTCTCACATAGGTCTTCCTTTTGTCCAGGTGGGAAAGGGCAGTGTGGAGTGCGATTGAGATTTCATCATCTGTGGATCTGTTGGTGCGGTATGCGAATTGGAGTGGGTATTGGATTTCCGGGATGATGGTGTTGATTTGAGCCATGACCAGCCTTTTAAAGTTATGTTATGTGTGTTTGTATCGGTGGTGTGACTCTTCACAGTCCTCACTGTTAGATAAGGTGTATTTTTATCGTATTTTTTTTTACTGATTTTACTGCTTGCGTGAGTTATTCCGTATGGATTAGAGTTCAATGGTAAATGGTTCTATGCAGTAGTGTGTGCCTCCCATACAGTTTTGGACTTGGATACTGTGAAGAGACCTCTGGTGGTATGTCTTGTGGGGAATGCATGAATATCTGAGCTTCTTGGTGCATTCTGCTCGGTGCATTCAACATGTCAATACTTCTCACAAAAATGAATTGTGATAAAGTCTATCTCTCATCTACTCTGACCCATGAGAGATTGACATATTAATGTTAGCTCTCTGTGTACATTTAACCTCTCTTGGGTAGGGGACAGTATTTTGAATTCTGGATGAATGAGGTGCCCAATGTAAACTGCCTGTTACTCAGGCCCGGAAGCTAGGATATGCATATGCGTGGTAGTCTTAAATGGAAAACACTCTAAAGTTTCCAAAACTGTTAAAATAATGTATGTGAGTATAACAGAACTGATATGGCAGGCGAAAACCTGAGGAAAATCCATCCAGGAAGTGGGATATTTTTGATGTGGGTACTTTTCTATTGAATGCCTATACAGTATCTGTTGGGTTAGGGCCCAGATTGCAGTTCCTATGGCTTCCACTAGATGTCAACAGTCTTTAGACTTGTTTCAGGCTTGTATTCTGAAAAACAAGGAAGAATGAGACCATTTTCTATGTGGCATGCAGAATGAACCAGAGCTGTTTTGCGCGCGTGACCGATTGCTCGCAGTTCGTTGTTTTTCCTTTCTATTGAGGACGCTATTATCCGGTTGAAATATTAGCGATTATTTAGAAAACCTGAGGATTAATTATAAACATCGTTTGACATGTTTCAACGAACTTTACTGTTACTATTAGGATGTATTCGTCTGCATGTCATAACCGCCTTTGAGCCAGTGGATTACTGAACAAAACAGTTTTTGGGACATAAAGAGGGACTTTATTAATCAAAACGAACATTTGTGTAACAGGGACACTTGAGAGTGCAAACATATGAAGATCATCAAAGGTAAGTGATTAATTTTATCGCTATTTCTGACTTTTGTGAGTCCTCTGTATGCTTTTGTAAGTGGGCCGCTGTCCTCAGATAATCGCATGGTATGCTTCCACCGTAAAGCCTTTTTGAACTCTGACACAGCAGCTGGATTAACAAGAAGTTCATCTTTAAGCCGATGTATAACACTTCTATTTTTATGAATGTTTAATTTGACTATTTCTGTATTTTGAATTTGGCACTCTGCAATTTCACCGGATGTTGGCCAGGTGGGATGCTAGTGTCCCATAAGAAGTTTTAAGGGCCAGCCGTGCTGCCCTGTTTTGGGCCAGTTGTAATTTTCCAAAGTCCCTCTTTGTGGCACCTGACCACACGACTGAGCAGTAGTCCAGGTGCGACAAAACAAAGGTCTGTGTTGGACCTGCATTGTTGATGTTGTTGTTACCAAGGCAGAGCAGCGCTTTATTATGGACAAACCTTTCCCCATCTTAGCTACTGTTGCGTCAATATGTTTTGACCATAACAGTTTACAATCCAGGGTTACTCCAAGCAGTTTATTCTCCTCAACTTGCTCAATTTCCACATTATTGATCATAAGATTTAGTTGAGGTTTAGGGTTTAGTGAATGATTTATCCAAAATACAATGCTTCTAGTTTTAATAATATTTAGGGCTAACTTATTTCTTGCCAACTATTCTAAAAACAGACTGCAGCACTTTGTTTAGTGTTGCAATGATTTCACTCGCTGTAGTAGCTGACGTGTATAGTGTTGAGTCATCTGCATACATAGACACACGGGCTTTACTTAGAGCCAGTAGCAGGTCATTAGAAAATCTGCCCTGGGGAATGCCTGATTCTTTCTGGATTATGTTGGAAAGGCTTCCATTAAACTCTCTGGTATCATTTGGGATGCTAGTGTCCCACCTCGACAACAGCCAGTGAAATTGCAGGGTGCCAAATTCAAACAGAAATCCCATAATTAAAATTTCTCAAACATGTAAGTAATACACACGATTTTAAAGATAAACTTCTTGTTAATCCAACCACTGTGTCCGATTTAAAAAAAAATGCTTTACGGTGAAAGCACACCTTGCGATTATGTTAGGACAGCGACTAGCCACAAGAAACCATACAGACATTTCACAGCCAAGGAGAGGACTCACAAAAGTCAGAAATAGCAATTAAATTAATCACTAACCTTTGATGATCTTCATCTGGTGGCACTCCCAGGACTCCATGTTACACAATAAATGTTTGTTTTGTTCGATAAGGTCCCTCTTTATGTCCATAAACCTAAGTTTAAATTGGCGCGTTATGTTCAGTAATGCATTGTCTCAAATAACATCCGGTGAAATTGCAGAGAGCCAAATCAAATTACAGAAATACTCATCATAAACATTGATGAAAGATACAAGTTATACATAGGATTAAAGATACACTTCTTGTTAATCCAGCCGCTGTGTCAGATTTCAAAAAGGCTTTACAGCGAAAGCACACCATGTGATTATGTTAGGACAGCGCCTAGCCACAAAACACCATACAGGCATTTTCCAGCCAAGAAGAGGACTCACAAAAGTCAGAAATAGCGATTAAATTAATCACTTACCTTTGATGATCTTCATCTGGTGGCACTCCCAGGACTCAATTTTACACAATAAATGTTTGTTTTGTTCGATAATGTCGCTCTTTATGTCCAAAAACCTCAGTTTTGTTGGTGCATTTAATTCAGTAATCCAAAGGCACAAAGCGCGCTCTCAACACAAAGACGAAAAGTCAAAAAAGTACAATAAAAGTTCGTAGAAACATGTCAAACGATGTTTAAAATCAATCCTCAGGTTATTTTTGTCATAAATAATCAATAATATTTCAACCGGACAAAAGCTTCGTCAATAGAAAAGGAGAAACAAGAAAGGTGCGCTCCCGATCACATGCTGGCTTCATATCTGGAAATTTCCACTGTCCACATGTCGAAGAAGCCATAGAGATCGTGAACTGGGTCCTAAGTCTTTGTATGGTGGATAGGCTTTCAATGGAAAAACAGCCTTTCAAAATAATAGTACTTCCTGGATGGATTTTCCTCAGGTTTTCGCCTGCCATATCAGTTCTGTTATACTCACAGACATTATTTTAACAGTTTTGGAAACTTTAGAGTGTTTTCTATCCAAATCTACCAATTATAAGCATATCCTAGCTTCTGGGCTAATTTGGGCACGCTTTTCATCCAAAATTCCGAATGCTGCCCCCTACCCTAGCGAAGTTAAAGAACACCCTCTGTGTTCTGTTAGACAGGTACCTCTCAATACACAATATGGCAGGGAGTGTAAAACCATAATATGATTTTCCAGCAGCATACTATGATCAATAATGTCAAAAGTCACACAAAACAGCTCCCACAATCTTTTTACTATCAATTTCTCTCAGACAATCATCAGTCATTTGTGTTGAATGTCCTTCCCTATAAGTCTTATGAAAGTCTTTTGTTAATTTATTTACTGTAAAATAGCATTTTGTCTGGGCAAACAAACATTTTTCACAAGTTTACTAGGAGTTGGTAACAGGCTGATTTGTCAGCTATTTCAGCCAGTAAAGGGTGCTTTACTCTTCATAGGTACAAAAATTATTAAGATTATGTTATAATACTGTTTATGCATTGAATAGCTTTGATGAGTACTCTCTCATCTGTGTCTGTGGGGCTGATTTGGGCCTCTGGGCCTTGGCGGTAGCAGTTTATTTATGATGGCTTGTTGATAAAACCTACAGCCTGCATTCAATAGAATGAGTTGTTGTTTGTATACTGTGAGGTATCATGGAGGAGATGTCTCTGGTGCAGACGGCTGATGGGAGGAACCTTGTCTTAGCGACCAAACCCTGGTTTCTATACAATTGGAACAGTCTTCACAGTAAATGCTATCTGAATGGGGGATATTCATTTCTCAAATAAAATCCTAACCTGTTGGCCTATTCCAGACTGTTGTTTGTCACGTATTCAGGAGGATATAAGGTCCCACAGTTGACATTGAATGACAGAGCAAAAACCAAGCCATGAGGTGGAATGAATTGTCTGTAGAGCTGCGAGACAGGATTGTGTCGAGGCACAGATCTGGGGAAGGTACCAAAAAATGTATTCAGCATTGATGGTCCCCAAGAACACAGTGGCCTCCATCATTCTTAAAACCTCTCTGGGCCAGTGGGACGCTTGCGTCCCACCTACTCAACAGCCAGTGGAATCCCGTGGCGCGATATTCAAATACCTTAGAAATGCTATTACTTCAATTTCTGAAACATATGACTATTTTACACCATTTTAAAGACAAGACTCTCGTTAATCTAACCACACTGTCCGATTTCAAAAAGGCTTTACAACGAAAGCAAAACATTAGATTATGTCATCAGAGTACCCAGCCAGAAATAATCAGACACCCATTTTTCAAGCTAGCATATAATGTCACATAAACCCAAACCACAGCTAAATGCAGCACTAACCTTTGATGATCTTCATCAGATGACACTCCTAGGACATTATGTTATACAATACATGCATGGTTTGTTCAATCAAGTTCATATTTATATCAAAAACCAGCTTTTTACATTAGCATGTGACTAGCATGTGACTAGCATTCCCACCGAACACTTCCGGTGAATTTACTAAATTACTCACGATAAACGTTCACAAAAAACATAACAATTATTTTAAGAATTATAGATACAGAACTCCTTTATGCAATCGCGATGTCTGATTTTAAAATAGCTTTTCAGTGAAAGCACATTTTGCAATATTCTGAGTAGATAGCCCGGCCATCACGGGCTAGCTATTTTGACACCCACCAAGTGTGGTACTCACCAAACTCAGATTTACTATTAGAAAAATTGGATTACCTTTGCTGTTCTTCGTCAGAATGCACTCCCAGGACTTCTACTTCAATAACAAATGTTGGTTTGGTTCCAAATAATCCATAGTTATATCCAAATAGCGGCGTTTTGTTTGTGCGTTCAAGACACTATCCGAAGGGTAAAGAAGGGTGACGTGCCCGACGCATTTCGTGACAAAAAAATTCTAAATATTCCATTACCGTACTTCGAAGCATGTCAACCGCTGTTTAAAATAAATTTTTATGCGATTTTTCTCATAAAAAAGCGATAATATTCCGACCGGGAAACCCTGTTTTCGTTCAAAGACGAAAAAATAAAAACATGGTGTCGGCTCGTGCACGCGCCCCTGTCTCATTGTTCTCAGATCGACCACTATCCAAATGCGCTACTGTTTTTCAGCCATGGCCTGCAAAGTCACCATTCAACGTTCTGGCGCCTTCTGAGAGCCTATGGGAGCGTTAGAAAATGTCACGTTATGCCAGAGATCCCCTGTTTTGGATAGAGATGATCAAGAAGGCCAAGAAATAGTCAGAGAGAGCGCTTCCTGTTTGGAATCTTCTCAGGTTTTGGCCTGCCAAATGAGTTATGTTATACTCACAGACACCATTCAAACAGTTTTAGAAACTTTAGGGTGTTTTCTATCCAAATCAAACAATTATTTGCATATTCTAGTTACTGGGCAGGAGTAGTAACCAGATTAAATCGGGTACGTTTTTTATCCGGCCGTGCAAATACTGCCCCCTATCCCCAACAGGTTAACTATAAAATACTATGTCTCAGTTCTGCTCGGGGAGCTGTCGGTCCAACACTCAAGAGTGTGGGATCGACCAGCTTCATTATTGCAATAATTAGTCGATATTAAATAAAGATGATTATTTGAAGAAATGACAAATTTTCGCTCACTTGATTAGAATATTCCACGTCATTCCCTCCAGGCCTTAGGGCACACAGTTTTTTTGTTACATTCAACATATAAAAAGTACTTTTGGGTGTCAAGAAAAATGCATGGAGTAAATAGCATATTATTTTCCTTAGGAATGTAAAGTGAAAGTTAAATAGTAAAAAATATAAATAGTAAAGTAAGATACCTCAAAGAACTACTAAAGTAGTACTTTAAAGAATTTTTACTGAAGTACTTTACACCACTGTGGACAAGTAAAAGCAGAATGATTAACAGTTGATGGACACACAACAGCTCTTAAGACATTGTAAATACTAATTCAGAGATTTTTTATGGCTATTTCAGGGATATTTGATTAACTTGTGGATAACATTTTTATGTCTCTGCGTGCAGTTTGAAGGAAGTTGCTAACTAGCGCTAGTGCAATGACAAAGTCTATGGTAACTGCTAGCATGCTAGTAGATACCATAGACTTGCAGTCATTGCGCTAACCCTAGTTAGCATTGGCTCGCAAAACTACACTACATGACCACTCTCTGTCGAACATCTCCTTCCAAAATGATGAACATTAATATGGAGTTGGTCCCCCCTGTGCTGCGATAACAACCTCCACTCTTCTGGGAAGGCTTTCCACCAGATGTTAGAACATTGCTGTGGGGACTTGCTTCCATTCAGCAAAATGAGCATTAGTGATGTCGGCCACTGATGTTGGGCGATTAAGCCTGGCTCGCAGTCGGAGTTCCAATTCATCCCAAATGTTTTCAAAGGGGTTGAGGTCAGGGCTCTGTGCAGGCTTGTCAAGTTCTTCCACACCAATCTCGCTTTGTGCACGGGGGCATTGTTATGCTGAAACAACAAAGTGCCTTCCTCACACTTTTGCCATAAAATTGGAAGCACAGAATCGTCTAGAATGTCATTGTATGTTGTTGCATAAAAATGTCCCTTCACTGGAACTAAGGGGCCTAGCCCGAACCATGATAAATAAACTCAGACCATTATTCCTCCTCTACCAAACTTTACAATTGACACTATGCATTTAGGCAGGTAGCGTTCTCCTGGCATCTGCCAAAGCTTGAGTCATCCGTCAGACTGCCAGATGGTGAAGCGTGATTCATCACTCCAGAGAACGGGTATTCACTGCTCCAGAGTCCAATGGCAGCAAGCTTTACACCACTCCAGCCGACGCTTGGCATTGCTCATGGTGGTCTTAGGCTTGTGTGCAGTTGTTCGGCCATGGAAACCATTTCCTGAAGCTCCTGAAAAAAAAATATTGTGCTGATGTTGCTTCCAGAGGCAGTTTGGAACTCGGTAGTGAGTGTTGCAACCGAGAACAGACGATTTGTATGCGCTTCAGCACTGCGGTCCCGTTCTGTGAGCTTGTGTGGCCTACCACTTAGCAGCGAAGACGTTGTTAGGCCTAGACATTTCCACTTCACAATAACATCACTTACAGCTGACCGGGGCAGCTCTAAGCACGGCAGAAATTTTATGAACTGACATGTTGGAAAGGTGTCATCCTTTAACGGTGCCATGCTGAAGGTCACCGAGCTCTTCTGTAAGGCCATTCTTTGTCTATGGAGATGGCTGTGTGCTCGATTTTATACACCTGTCAGCAACGGTTGTGGCTGAAATCCACTAATTTGAATGGGTGTCCACATACTTTTGTACATATTGTGTATGTCTAACATACTTCATACTGGTTGCAGTGACATAAAAAAAATGTATCCATGAGTTTATCTGCAGTAAAGGGCTTCGTTGCCAAAATCCAAAGAATGTTCACAGAGTAAACTTGCTTGAGCTGGAGGTACATTTTAAATGTGGCTAGCAAATGCTTGAGATGGTTTATCCTAACATAGCAGTCTGAAATGGTATTCATTAAAACTTATTCAGAATCTGTGGGTCCCCTGCTCACGGTTGAGCTAACATAGGCTAATGCGATTTGTATGAGGTTGTAAGTAACAAGAACATTTCCCAGGACATAGACATATCTGATTTTAGCAGAAATTCTTGTTAATCTAACTGCACTGTCCAATTTACAGTAGATATTACAGTGAAATAGTACTATGCTATCGTTTGAGGAGAGTGCACAGTTTTGAACATGAAAAGTTATTATAATATACAAATTAGGCACAGTTGGGCAGTCTTGATACGACATTTTGAACATAAATTCAATGGTTCATTGGATCAGTCTTAACTTGTTATGGATAGGGGGCAGTATTTTCACGGCCGGATAAAAAAACGTACCCGATTTAACCTCTTGACGGTCGCCTAAGATAAGGGGCGCTACAGCGATTTTTGAAAAAAAATGGTGCCCATTTTAAACGGCCTCCTACTCAAACTCAGAAGCTAGGATATGCATATAATTAATACTTGTGGATAGAAAACACCCTAAAGTTTCTAAAACTGATTGAATGGTGTCTGAGTATAACAGAACTCATATGGCAGTCAAAACCCCGAGACCGATCGTAACAGGATGAGGAATTCTGAATTACGGACTCAACTTCACCACTTTGCCTGTAATTCACACAGTGAGCAATGGTTCATTGAGCACTTCCTATTGCTTCCACTAGATGTCCCCAGTCTTTACAAAGTGGTTTGAGTCTCCTACTGTTAAAACTGAATGAATGAGACGCTGTTGAATTTGGTCACGAGGAGGGCCATCACCATTATGACGCCGGCGCCCCTGGCTACCCTCCCCTTTCGAAACGTTTTGAAAGACAATGCAAAAAAAAAGACAGTCCCCCTTGAATCTTATTGGAGCTCTGGTTGAAAAAGGCCCTAAAGATTTATGTTATACAACGTTTGACATGTTTGAACGAACGTAAATGAAAAAAAAAGCATTTTCTCGAAAGAGCTGTCCCGCGGCCGACGAAGCCTTTGGAGCAACCTTCAGACGCGCTAACAAGAGCAAGCTATTGGAACATAAAGGAGTAATTTTTTCGAACAAAAATACATTTTTGTTGTGGACCTGGGATACCTGGAAGTGCTTTCTGATGAAGACAACCAAAGGTAAGGGATTATTGACAATAGTATACAAGACTAGATTTGATATGTGATTGTTCCAAGATGGCGCTGACCTGTATTACTAGCCTATTGTTCTGAGTATCGCATCCCCTTTTATCGCAAAGTGTGATTACCCAGTAAAGTTATTTTTTAAGTCTGGCATTACAGGTGCTTTCAGGAGATATTCATCTATAAATCTTAGAATGACAATATTACATTTAAAAAATGTTTTCGAATAGTAATTTAGTAAATTGTAGCACTGTTTCACCGGATGCATTTGAGGGAAAATAGTTAGTCAACGTTACGCGCCGATGTAAAATGCTGTTTTTATATATAAATATGAACTTTATCGAACAAAAGGATGCATGTATTGTGTAACATGATGTCCTAGGAGTGTCATCTGATGAAGTTTGTAAAAGATTAGTGCTGCATTTAGCGCCCTCTCTGACCATTTCTTGGCCTTCTTGATCATCTCTATCCAAAACAGGGGATCTCTGGCATAACGTGACATTTTCTAACGCTCCCATAGGCTCTCAGAAGGCGCCAGAACGTTGAATGATGACTTTGCAGGCCATGGCTGAAAAACAGTAGCGCATTTGGTAAGTGGTCGATCTGAGGACAATGAGACTGGTGCGCGCGTGCACGAGACGACTCCATGTTTAAATTTTTTTACGAGAAAAATCGCATAAAAATTGATTTTAGACAGCGTTTGACATGCTTCGAAGTAAGGTAATGGAATATTTTGATTTTTTTTGTCACGAAACGCGGCAGACGTGTCACCCTTCTTTACCCTTCGGATAGTGTCTTGAACGCACGAACAAAACGCCGCTATTTGGATATAACTATGGATTATTTGGAACCAAACCAACACTCCCAGAAGTCCTGGGAGTGCATTCTGATGAAGAACAGCAAAGGTAATCCAATTTTTCTGAATACCAAACTTGGTGGGTGTCAAAATAGCTAGCCTGTGATGGCCGGGCTATCTACTCAGAATATTGCAAAATGTGCTTTCACCGAAAAGCTATTTTAAAATCAGACACCGCGATTGCATAAAGGAGTTCTGTATCTATAATTCTTAAAATAATTGTTATGTTTTTTGTGAACCTTTATCGTGAGTAATTTAGTAAATTCACCGGAAGTGTTCGGTGGAAATGCTAGTTCTGAACGTCACATGCTAATGTAAAAACATGCATGTATTGTATAACATAATGTCCTAGGAGTGTCATCTGATGAAGATTATCAAAGGTTAGTGCTGCATTTAGCTGTGGTTTTGTTTTTTGTGACATTATATGCTAGCTTGAAAAATGGGTGTCTGATTATTTCTGGCTGGGTACTCTGCTGACATAATCTAATGTTTTGCTTTCGCTGTAAAGCCTTTTTGAAAAACGGACAGTGTGGTTAGATAAAGGAGAGTCTTGTCTTTAAAATGGTGTTAAATAGTCATATGTTTGAAAAATTGAAGTTTTGGGATTTTTGAGGAATTTCTAATTCGCGCCACGCCTATCATTGGATATTGGAGCAGGTGTTCCGCTAGCGGAACTTCTAGATGTAAGAGGTTAAAATAGTGTAAAATAGTCATATGTTTGAGAAATTGAAGTAATAGCATTTTTAAGGTATTTGAATATCGCGCCACGGGATTCCACTGGCTGTTGACTAGGGTGGGACGCAAATGTCCCACCTAGCCCAGAGAGGTTAAACAATACATGCATGTTTTGTTCAATCAAGTTAATATTTATATCAAAAACCAGCTTTTTACATTAGCATGTGATGTTCAGAACATGCATACCCACCGAAAACTTCCGGTGAATTTACTAAATTACTCATGATAAATGTTGACAAAATACATAAATTATTTTAAAAATTATAGATACAGAACTCCTTTATGCAATCGCGGTGTCAGATTTTAAAATAGCTTTTCGGTGAAAGCACATTTTGCAATATTCTGAGTACATAGCTCGGCCATCACGGCTAGCTATTTTGACACCCACCAAGTTTGGGGCTCACTAAACTCAGAATTACTATTCGAAAAAATTGATTACCTTTGCTGTTCTTCGTCAGAATGCACTCCCAGGACTTCTACTTCAACAACAAATGTTGTTTTGGTTCCAAATAATCCATAGTTATATTCAAATACCTCCGTTTTGTTTGTGCGTTCAGGTCACTATCCGAAGGGTGACGCGCGAGCGCATTTCGTGACAAAAATGTGTCAAATATTCCATTACACTACTTAGAAGCATGTCAAACGCTGTTAAAAATCAATTTTTACGCTATTTTTCTCGTAAAATAGCGATAATATTCCAACCGGGAAACGTTGTAGTCATTCAAAGGCTGAAAGAAAAAAATGTAGTAGTCTGGTGAACGCGCATCTCAGTCTCACTGTCCCCAGGCTGACCACTCACAAACTCTGCTGCTGTTCTTTGCCCAGAGACAGCAGACACCCCATTCCACTTTCTGGCGGCTTTAGAGAGCCAATGGAAGCCTTAGAAAATGTCACGTTACAGCACAGATGCTGTATTTTTGATAGAGATGCAACAGAAGGACAACAAATTGTCAGACAGGGCTCTTCCTGTATGGAATCTTCTCAGGTTTTGGCCTGCCATATGAGTTCTGTTATATTCACAGACACCATTCAAACAGTTTTAGAAACTTTAGGCTGTTTTCTATCCAAATAAAATAATTACATGCATATTCTAGTTTCTGGGCAGGAGTAATAACCAGATTAAATCGGGTACGTTTTTTATCCGGCCGTGAAAATACTGCCCCCTCTCCTAAACAGGTTAATGAAATATGTCTTTCAACATGAGGTGAGTGATCGCTGTCCTGATTTCTAGAAGCTCTTTTCGGTCACAAGAGACGGTGGCAGAAGCATTATGTACAAAATAAGTTACAAATAATGTGAAAAAACAACCGCGGTTAGGAGACTGTAGCCATTTTCTCCGACGCCATCATCGTTTGTGTTTACCATTTCTTTGACATGCTTCGATTTTTTTCTCACAATTATGTATCCTTTTTACTGTTCACCAATAAAAAATCATTTTTTTTAAAATTTGTATTATTCTTTACTACTTATTTAATTACCATCACTGGAAAAAGTTTAACAGAATTTTTCAACTGTTCACCAAGATTTTGTATTTCTCAGGTAGCAGCTCAGGTTCTGAGGATCACCCCAGGTTCATTCTGTGTCATGGAATGTGTTATGGGATGTGTTAGGGGATTTTAGGATTACAACTGTAAGGGTCTGTTCACTAGGACAGTGTATTATTCAATTTGCAAGATTTTCATTCAGGATCTGTAACTTTAATGATGGCGCATACTGTGGCTGTGTGCTTGCCTCCGATTACAATGGCATACTTTCTGACAGCCTATCTGGAGGAGATGAAGCCCTCAAACAAGCTTGGGTGGTCATCTACATATAGCAAAGTGAGCATTGTGCAAAGTGAGCAGTATTCATATCTAGTGATTCACAGGTCTGCATAGAGCGAATACACACTATTTCAAGACATTCACTGACTCCTCAAGGTATGCATGGTGCCTCATCTTTTACGCTATTTGTTTTCCATCTGTATTGGAATGACATTTAAATTAATCTATTACATTCAGTTCTGAAGGTATTCCATGTATTTTTCTTCATTATATCCTCACATATTTCTCATGAACAATTAATCTCCTGCAATTCAGCAACCATATGAAAGTAACTGAATTAAATGAAAATGGGTTCCTGTCAATATGAAATTAATTCACATTGGTCCTCTCAAATATTACTGGAAGTATTCCACATCAGAACTTATAAATTCAGAGATGCTTTGCTGTTTTATTTGAGACGTCTCTTTCAAATTGTGGTAAGAAAGTTGAAAGTTGGCCTTCTTGACCCCAGACACTGCTATGCCCGTTTTGCATGATGAGACACACAAAGTGGGGATCTAGAGCAGAGCAAAAACAGAAGAAACATAACTAGCTTATTTGGTCTCAGCTAGACAATAGAAAGCATTGATATTTGAGGATATCAAGGGGAAGATACTAATAAGCAGGGCCGGCGTTATGGGCGTGCCTTCGGGGGCCTGACCCCACCCTACCATACCTCCTTAAACGCCCAAATAAAATATTGAGATAATTTATTAGTCTCAGATAAAGCATCCAAGCGAGTGCCCCTCTGACTCAGTATGTTTAGACCATGTAGTTATGATGTTGAGAAAATAAAACATTATAAAACGTTAACTGTTCCATGAAAATATGCACATGAAAATCATAACTGGCATGCAGATCGGTAGAAATGGTTGGATACATTGTAAGTTTCCCCAAACTTGAGTCTCACGTGTCTCATGGTCTTTACTTATTATAACACCCATTAAAAAAATGATTGCCCCCCATGGAAATCAAATGCCCGTCCAAGTGATTCGTTCTGGCCGTGCTAATAAGATACTGGCATCAGCACTGTCTGCTATGGAAAAAATAAAGTAAAAGGAGAAAATAGTCAGAGAGAGCAATGGGTTCTCTGAGGACCCTGTTCATATAAAGTGTTCTGTTCACACTGACTCAACAAGTGAACCATTGGCAACTCTAAGCTTGCACTAGATCTGTGTTGTCATGGTAACTCCACTGTTGAAGCACAGCAGGCTCAAATGATGATATACTGTATAGAGATATACTGTATAGAGACATTTCAATAGTTCACATTATTGCATTATACAGAGTATGATACTTTTATTGGTATTAGTAAATTTACAAACCTTATTTCTGTAGAATGCAACTGAAAGATAGATCCTTTTGTCAGACCCCAAATCTGTGAAACAAAAGTCAAAACATTAGGCTTTTGCTTATTTTTGTATTTTCATCGTGGCATGACTGCTGTTTTTTTGTCGTCTTTATTCAATATACTGTATGTTCCTCAAGTTGACCTTGTTCTGTACGTTTACTTGAAGTCATGCCGACTGCGAGAAAGTGTGAGCAAAGACATCTTGTTCAAGCAGTGAAAGTGGCCTGACAACAGTCAAATGTCAATGTGTAAGAGAAGAGGCTAAAGATCTGTATTGAGTCTTTACTGCTCATTCACAGAAGGGGTCAGGACTTTAATCTATTATTTGTTGATTCTCCTATACTACAAAATGACATCCATTGCTATCTACACAGAGGGTAAAAGAACACTGAATGTCGATGGCATTACGACATTCACTTTTGATACCATAGGTTCCTCTCTATCCCAAAGTTACTTAACCAACAAAAGACGTGTATTAAGAAGATACAGTGGGATACAAATATACACAGCTTCATTGATGTACAACACGATATTCTAGTCTTCCACAATCCTCAAATCCCTTGTTCTACATTCTGCAAAGTTCATAGATGAAAGCAGTACTTCCCATTAAAGTTGTTTACAAAAAACAATGTTCTATTGCATGTGGTGTAGTGACTCATTGTTGTAAGTCTCACTGCACCAATGCACACACCAAAAGGATTGCCATTATAAAACAAATATATCCGAGGATCTCCTGCAGGCATGCTGTTATCATTGACCACAAGTTGATATAACATGTTTTTCAGAGAAGTGAAATTCGAATATGTATAGATTACCATGTACATCTGGGATCTGCTTCCTTCCAGAGGGGCTTACAAAGTAACGTTTATTGGGTTTCTTCTCTAACCAAGACAAGACTTGTAAGGGAACTGACAGTGCAGCAGCATATAATGTTCAATAGGAAAATGTTTTCTTATCTATATTTGAGAACCTAGGATAAAAGGTTTTTGAGAATAATAGTATTCCTGGAAAAGCTGCCTAAAACTCAGGCTGCCTAAAACTTTGTCTGCAATAAATAATCTCCTTCAAACATTACAAGATTTTGTGTAGAACCGGACTATTTCCTTTTTTTACACTGCTGCTACTCGCTGTTTATTATCTGTGCATAGTCACTTTACCCCACTTACATGTATATATTCCCTCGACTAACCTGTAGCCCCTCACATTGACTTGGTACCTGTACTCCCTGTATATAGCCTCATTATTGTTATTTTATTGTGTTACTTTTTTAACCTTAGTTTATTTGAATTTCTATTTTTTTTTACATGTGTTAAGGGCTTGTAAGTAAGCATTTCACGGTAAGGTTCTATCCTATTGTATTCGGCGCATGTGACAAATAAAATAAAATTAGATTTGTATGAGAATTTGTATTGATGTTTTGATATATTCCTTTACAAAGTATAAGCATCTCATATTCTGGGAAAACGGTATCTATGCAATACCATTCAAAACACATGAGTCACTCTGTAAGCACAACCAACATGGTATCAAGGATGGCACAATAGAGGCTAAATATGATTACATTTTTTGGGATTTGACACTTTTCTATATTTTCTGATGTATTTATTACCTGGCAGACTAGGGTAAAGACCTTCGCACACTGGGCAGTGATTTTGGAAAGTATTCAGACCCCTTAACTTTTTCCACATCTTGTTACGTTAATGCCTTATTCTAAAATGGATTCAATAAATACCAATTCTCAGCCATCTACACACAATACCCCATAAAGACAAAGCGAAAAACAGGTTTTTAGAAAGGTTTGCAAATGTATAAAAAAAATCAAACAAATACCTTATTTACATAAGTATTCAGACTCTTCGCTATGACACTCAAAATCGAGCTCAGCTGTATCCTGTTTTCATTGATCATCCTTGAGATGTTTCTGCAACTCTGACATAGACCTGTGGTAAATTCAATTGGTTTAACATGATTTGGAAAGGCACAAACCTGTCTATATGTGACTCATCACCTGGATTCGGTCTTATTTAGCAACATTTGAAAGAGCTAGAAAATGGTGTATCATACACTGCATTTTTGAGGAACAATGGGAAAGTAATTCTGCTTTGAAAGTTGATACACTTGTAAACTCACTTTTGAGAAAATGGCCTTTGAATGTTTTGGTACCTACTGGAGAGCTCGCCTTTGTCTACACCCATTCAGCATTGTTCACACCCTCTTAACCTCTCTAGGACCGGCGGGACGAATTCGTCCCACCTACGTAACAGCCAGTTGAATCCTGTGGCGCGATATTCAAATACCTTTGAAATGCTATTACTTCAATTTCTCAAACATATGACTATTTTACAGCTATTTAAAGACAAGACTCTCGTTAATCTAACCACACTGTCCGATTTCAAAAAGGCTTTTTACAACGAAAGCAAAACATTAGATTATGTCAGCAGAGTACCCAGCCAGAAATAATCAGACACCCATTTTTCAAGCTAGCATATAATGTCACAAAAACCCAGAAGACAGCTAAATGCAGCACTAACCTTTGATGATCTTCATCAGATGACACACCTAGGACATTATGTTATACAATACATGCATGTTTTGTTCAATCAAGTTCATATTTATATCAAAAACCAACTTTTTACATTAGCATGTGACGTTCAGAACTAGCATACCCCCCGCAAACTTCCGGCGAATTTACTAACAATTTACTAAATTACTCACGATAAACGTTCACAAAAAGCATAACAATTATTTTAAGAATTATAGATACAGAACTCCTCTATGCACTCGATATGTCCGATTTTAAAATAGCTTTTCGGTGAAAGCACATTTTGCAATATTCTAAGTACATAGGCTCAGGGATTGAGCCTCAACCCAGCCAAATGTTGTCTGTTCAGTGTAAAAGTGTGAAAGCGATGGAAATCCTGGAAGCACAAGAGCTTGTACATATCGCTTTTAATTAAAGCTTCCTTCTGATATTAATAATTGTAAAGCTCCCTCTGATATACAATGAGCAAACTTGCCCCTCTGCCATAGTCATGAGGAACATTATTGCAGTCCTGCATGTCGTGAGACCACATAGAAGAAAAGAGAATGTATACACAAGAAAAGCCAGAATAATCATGGATTTCACATTCCTCTGAGCCTCACAGAACAGTGCTGTTATTCTATAAGGGCTTGAACGTAATGTGGGGGAAAATAAGCATTCAGCCACAAATACATTTCTATTGTTAAAAAAAAATACTGGATGTTAAGATCAAACCCTTTAGGAACCTGTGCTGAGAGCTTGTGTACAAGGTAAGATGAAGTAAGATATTAACATGGACACAGCAGTATCATGCTGCAGACATCATAGCTGTGTTAGAGCATGGTCTAATTTCTCCCTTAACGGAGTGCAACTTGTTCCAAAGATTGTTATTGTAAACATGTCCTCAAGTGGAGAGAAGGCACTGGTATGAAACATGAAAAAAGCAATTTGCTTTACAATAGATGCAGAAAATGCAAATGAATAGGAGCATGATTTCACAGAACCCACTGTCCCCCTGCCTGTCACACATAAGTGATGTTATTGTGTTATACCCTGAGCAGTGGCAATTTGAGCATGTCAATCTTGGTGGGGCAAACTAAAAACTTTTTTTTTTCAGATGCATATCAGCAAAGCCACTACACATCACTAAACAATACATGAATTGCACTATAACGGTTACAAACGGTGCCCACAAATTGTTAGGGCCTACATAAAGCTGTCCAACACCTTACCACTACTACAATTGGCTATCAGCGGAGCCTTGTCTTGCAGCGAAACAGTTCATTCAGCCGTTTAAAAAAACATATCTGATATGGCTGACTTGCTTAATAAACAAATGTGGTTTCTACTGAGAATTGAGATGTACAGACTATGGCATAAGAGGAAGACGAGCGGATAAGAGGCAATCCGTAATTTCGATAAAGACATAAATGAGCGAGCTAGGACGGACGTAGTCAATATAACTATTTGTTCAGCACTTTTGAAATGTACAGCGACAGAATTCAGAACATGGGCCGTTCTGACAGTATTCTCCCTGTACACCAAGTCAGAACCGTAGGATAAATTACATTTCTCTTAAACAGGCTATAGGCTACAAGTGCACCACCAAGTCAGAACAGTAGGCAAAATTATGAGGGAAAAAAGGACCAAATTATTAGTTAGGATGAGGCACATGGGCTACAAACAGCTGACTACACAACATACACTTATTATTACTTTCTTAGCTACAGTATACATACATCCCTGAAATATTACATAAATTAAGCAGCAGCATACAGGATATTTTTGGACTCACCTTGTTGTGCAGTGCTCACTTGAAAAGGAAGGTGGCGCGGTGGTCCATCGTGGGCAAATTGTCCTCAATCTTTGCCATCAAAGTCTGGCATTCTCTGGATTTATAGTGCCTTCAAGACAACTGGAAAAAAAAACAAGGTCTAATCATGATGACATCAGTGATCTTCAGGTCGGAGGTCTAGAAAGAGGCCTGGGTTCCCAAATTGAATAGCAGGCTAGTGACTGCTTTGCAATGCTAGCGGTTAGCCACTGATTCCTTCTAAACCACTCATTGTTGCATTTGCGATTTCCAACTGTTTATGGCCTATGAACACCGATACGTTTTATCTATAATTTCTCTTAATTATTTATTTTCACATGACAAGGATTAAAAATTATTTGCCTGTAGATTATCGACTTGATTCAATATACTGAAGGATCAAAAGTAAATGTGATTGCTATACTTAAGTGTCAAAAGTAAAAGTATAAATAATTTCAAATTCCTTATATTAAAACCTCTATGGGCTAGGTGGGACATTAGCATCCCACTCTATTCAACAGCCAGTGGATTCGCGTGTTGCGAAATACAAATACCTCAAAAATGCTATAACTTCAATTTCTCAAACATATGACTATTTTACACCATTTGAAAGATAAGACTCTCGTTAATCCAACCACATTGTCCGATTTCAAAAAGGCTTTACAGCGAAAGCAAAACATTAGATTATGTCAGGAGAGTACATAGCCAAAAACAATCACACAGCCATTTTCAAAGCAAGCATATATGTCACAAAAACCCAAACCACAGCTAAATGCAGCACTAATCTTTGATGATCTTCATCAGATGACACTCCTAGGACATTATGTTATACAATACATGCATGTTTTGTTCAATCAAGTTCATATTTATATCAAAAAACGGCTTTACACATTAGCATGTGATGTTCAGAACTAGCATAACCACCGAAAACTTCCGGTGAATTTACTAAATTACTCACGATAAACGTTGACAAAATATATAATTATTTTAAGTATTATAGATACAGAACTCCTTTATGCAATTGCTATGTCAGATTTTAAAATAGCTTTTCGGCGAAAGCACATTTTGCAATATTCTGAGTACATAGTTCGGCCATCACGGCTAGCTAATTTGACACCCACCAAGTTTGGGACAACCTAAACTCAGAATTACTATTAGAAAAATTGGATTACCTTTGCTGTTCTTCATCAGAATGCACTCCCAGGACTTCTACTTCAACAACAAATGTTGTTTTGGTTCAAAATAATCCATAGTTATATCCAAATACCGCCGTTTTGTTCGTGCGTTCAGGTCACTATCCGAGGGGGAAAGCGCGAGCGCATTTCGTGACAAAACATTTCTAAATATTCCATTACCGTACTTAGAAACATGTCAAACGCTGTTTAAAATCAATTTTTATGCTACTTTTCTCGTAAAATAGCGATAATATTCCAACCGGGCAACGTTGTATTCATTCAAAGGCTGAAAGAAAAAATGGAGAAGTCTCGTGAAGGCGCATCTCAGTCTCACTGTCCCCAGGCAGTCCACTTACAAACTCTGCTGCTGTACTTTGCCCAGAGACAGCAGACACCCCATTCCACTTTCTGGTGCCTTTAGAGAGCCAATGGAAGGCTTAGAATGTGTCACGTTACAGCACAGATGCTGTAATGTTGATAGAGATGCAACAGAAGGACAACAAATTGTCAGACAGGGCACATTCTGCATGGAATCTTCTCAAGTTTTGGCCTGCCATATGAGTTCTGTTATACTCACAGACACCATTCAAACAGTTTTAGAAACTTTAGAGTGTTTTCTATCCAAATCTACTCAATACATGCATAATCTAGTTTCTGGACAGGAGTAGTAACAATATTAAATCGGGTACGTTTTTTTTATCCGGACGTGAAAATACTGCCCCCTATACCACAACAGGTTAACTGTGAATCTATGCAATACATACAAAATAAACGGAATAAACAAAAACAACAAACCGTGACGAAGAGTTAACATACACGTACTCAAAATCAATCTCCCACAAACCCAGGTGGGAAAAACACCTACTTAAGTATGATCTCCAATTAGAGACAATGATGACCAGCTGCCTCTAATTGGAGATCCTCCCAAACAAAACCCAACATAGAAATACAAAAACTAGAACATAACAACATAGAAAATCTAAACTAGAAAAAAATCTGTCACGCCCTGACCTACTCTACCATAGAAAATAACATCTTTCTATAGTCAGGACGTGACACCGGATGAACCCAGAGTGGCTTATGATGCCCCAATCTGCATGGGAGGGGTGGAAGCAACCATGACTAAGCATTGTTAGTGTTGGCTATATATAATAGTTTGTATTTGAGTAAAGGTTAGGCTACTCGCCCCAACAGTCACGACTGTTGTGTTGACTGGTCTCATTATTGTAATAATTAATCGATATTAAATAAAAAGTATTGTTTAATGAAATTACTAAGTCTCTCTCAGTATGAATTTCCACTACACTCATCTATCACAAAAACATTTAGGGTAAAATAATGATTGGCCATAAATGTAACAGTCCAATCAAGTTTCCACTGTCCAACAAAATAGGAGAAGCTAGAACAACAATAGAGATATAGTCAGCCACTAACTGTGCTTATAAATAACCCCAAACTTGACACGAGTGCCAATGTAAAGAGTGATTCTTCCTTTTGATGATCATAGAAAGATGCAAACACATAGTAGATTAACCATTTTATTTGTTGCCCAGCCTATCTGAATCAAGGCAAACATTTTAGCTCTAAATATCTTTCACAGGAGATTTACAAAACCTCTGAAGTTAACAAGGGTATTAAAAATCAGAGAAAAAGCTCCAGCTAAATGGATGGGGAGAATTGTTGTGAAGGCTGGAAGGCACAACAAAGACAGTCAGAGGTTAATGCTTTGATGCCTCAATTAAAGGAACTTAATAATAATTAATGTGCCAACTTCTAAAGATGGAGATCAGTTGTATTTCAGAGCAATTGTCTCCAAGGTATAAACAATAGAAGTCTCACTCCCATGAGAGGAAGATGAAGTTCTCCTCACAGGTGCAGAGGATATGTCTAGCAGGAAATGTCATGATAGACTTGATGATGTAAAAGAGTCTGCTCATTACACTATTGAATGGGAAGCTACAGATATTTGATATCACAAACAGTTTTGTTTTCTTTCAGGGTATTGCCTAGCAGCCTGTCTAAACTGAAAAGCTGCGGGGGGGCTGCACTCTGTGTGGTGTGGTAGTAGCATTTGGGATGTTAGAAGTGTTGCACTGCCATCATTTGTAATGTTTCTGTGTGTGCTACTGCGTCTGCACCAATGCCACACTTATCCTCTGATGAATGAGGGGAACCATTGTCTTAATGTAATGAAAAGTAACTCAAGTACCATTCGTTATTTCCAACAGAAGCGTTTGTCATGATGCCTCATTTACCAACCAAGATGAGGAATGCAGCCTCATACGGTTTTATTGAGAGCATGACATATTTGAATATATCACAATATGTAGACTAAGATGAAACATGTTTGTACACCAAAGCTTTGTCTGTTTCGTGTTTTTTTTTCAAGTAGAGAGAAGACTGGTTTTCCAGTGAACTGGCTATTATCAAAATGTAATCAGATCCCATGTTGCTATCTAGTTGCTATCTAGTATTACACCTATCCAATATAACCAGGAGGGACAAGTCTGGTTTTTAGCACATAGATGAAACCTAGCTAATTGCATTCATGTGAGGCAGATTGTTCAACATGTTCCTACAGAGATCACAGAAGCCGGGACAGTGGGATGCTGTTTAACAAATGGTTTAACCACAGTGAACTTCTCCAATTATATTATATGTCACACTACCGCTGTGCTCACCTTGTGTGGTCAATAAATTGAAAGCAATTGGATATTACCAGATCATTCACGAGGTATTGTTTGATTTTAATATGGATATTCTATGTTAGCTACTTCCTGCACTTACGTAGGCATACTGTATGTGGAACATTTCTTTGAACTTAACATTCTGTTCTGTACCTGGATGTATATTCCCAAGATAAATAAACAAAATGTTTTTTCCCCGTTTTAAACTTCTTAAGGATTGGTAGGTCCCCTGCGGAACGGTTGAGATAACGTAGGCTAATTTTATTAGCATGAGGTTGTAAGTAGTAAGAACATTTCCCAGGACATAGACATATCTGATATTAGCAGAAAGCTTAAATTCTTGTTAATCAACTGCACTGTACAGGATCTATAACAGTGAAAGAATACCATGCTATTGTGTGAGGAGAGTGCACTGTTTTGATCATGAAAAGTTATTAATAAACAAATTAGGCACATTTGGGCAGCCTTGATACAACATTTTGAACAGAAATACAATGGTTCATTGGATCAGTCTAAAACGTTGCACATAAACTGAGGCCATCTAGTAGCCAAAATCTAAATTGCACCTGGGCTGGAATAATACATTATGTTCTTTCTCTTGCATTTTGAAGATGATGGTACAAGAAAATACAAAAAAACAGTCGATTTTTTCTTTCTATTATCTTTTACCAGATCTAATGTGTTATATTCTCCCACATTCCTTTCACCTTTCCACAAACTGCAAAGTGTTTCCTTTTTAACAGTACCAACAAAATGCATATCCTTGCTTCAGGGCTTAAAAACCTCTTACATGTACACGTTCCGCTAGCGGAACGTCTGCTCCAATATCCAATGATGGGCGGGGCGCGAAATACAAACTCCTCTAAAATCCGAAAACTTCCATTTTTCAAACATATGACTATTTTACAGCTATTTAAAGACAAGACTCTCCTTTATCTAACCACAAAAAGGCTTTACAGCGAAAGCAAAACATTAGATTATGTCAGCAGAGTACCCAGCCAGAAATAATCAGACACCCATTTTTCAAGCTAGCATATCATGTCACATAAACCCAAACCATAGCTAAATGCAGCACTAACCTTTTATGATCTTCATCAGATGACACACCTAGGACATTATGTTATACAATACATGCATGTCTGTTCAATCAAGTTCATATTTATATCAAAAACCAGCTTTTTACATTAGCATGTGACGTTCAGAACTAGCATTCCCACCGAACACTTCCGGTGATTTTACTAAATTACTCATGATAAACGTTCACAAAAAGCATAACAATTATTTTAAGAATTATAGATACAGAACTCCTCTATGCACTCGATATGTCCGATTTTAAAATAGCTTTTCGGATGAAGCACATTTTGCAATAATCTAAGTACATAGCCCAGCCATCACGGGCTAGCTATTTAGACACCCAACCAGTTTAGCATTCACCAAAATCACATTTCCTATAAGAAAAATGTTCTTACCTTGCTTGTTCTTCGTCAGAATGCAGTCCCAGGACTTCTACTTCAATAACAAATGTAGGTTTGGTCCCAAATAATCCATCGTTATGTTCCATCAAGACGTTTTGTTCGTGCGTTCTAGACACTATCCCAACGCTAAATCTCGGCCACGAGCATGACGCAGAATGTGACAAAAAAATTCTAAATATTCCATTACCGTACTTCGAAGCATGTCAACCGCTGTTTAAAACCAATTTTTATGCAATTTATCTCGTAGAAAAGCGATAATATTCCGACCGGGAATCTGCCTGTCTGTATACTGAGGGAAAAACCGAAAGCCGGGGGGGGGGCGGGTCGCGAGCGTAAGGCTTAGTCCACTGAGTGACCACTTAGCTTTTGCTCTCCTTTGTTTCAGCCAGGGCTTTGAACTACGTCATTCCTGTTTTTCCCGGGCTCTGAGACTCCATTGGAGACGTGCGAAGTGTCACGTAACAGCAGAGATCCTTAGTTTTTGGGAGAGATGTCAAACAAAGAAAATAAAAGGTCTGACAGGGTACTTCCTGAACAGAAGCATCTCAGGTTTTTGCCTGCCATAGGAGTTCTGTTATACTCACAGACACCATTCAAACAGTTTCAGAAACTGTGGAGTGTTTTCTCTCCAAAGCTAAAAATTATATGCATATTCTAGTTTCTGGGCAGGACTAATAATCAGATTAAATCGGGTACGTTTTTTATCCAGCCGTGAAAATACTGCCCCCTAGCCATAAGAGGTTAAGCTACAGGCAGTTAGATTTGGGTATGTCATTTTAGACGAAAATTGAAAAAAAGGGGCCGATCCTTAATCATGTCCTAAACGGATCTGCAGAACAGATTGAGTGTAGTGAATGAGTTTGATAAGAACCTCCTGCTGCGGATAGCAACATTGCTATGGAGAGCACTATGTAATCAGTAGAACAAGGTTGATCTCCTCACCAGTCACCTTGAAAACCTGCAGAGGATAAGATGGATATTGGTTTTATTTCAATTATGCCCTGCCTTATCTTCCCCGCAACCAATCGTACCTCATAATCAGATTATGAAGGGGCTGGCAATTAAAAACCTAAGAAGGAGTGAGATGATCCGACCTTCATGCTTCATTTACAAAGAGCTACAGTACTTCCCCAGTCTAGGGGTTTACTCAGACTGATACTAAAAAATGGTTTCAAGACAATGCTGGAAAGATTTTCTGAAAATGATGGAACACTTACACCAACATAATACCAGCCTTGGGCCAGTCGGTGCAAATGAAGATAATATAATACACCTTGAGCAGTAATTTGATGGAAGTTGGGGAATGCCATAATTATAGGGTTAACTGCCCATTTACCCTTTATCTCAGTAATAGGACTAATTGATGAAACCTGAGTAAGAACGAGAAGTATAATTGGAAAACATTAAATTAGTCATGTTTGAACGTTTATGTATGAGGAACGTGCTGGTGGTGTGAGGAACTCTCAGGCTCAGATACCCAATATGCCATGAGTTCAAGCAAAATGTTATAGCCATTTTAAATATTGAACTTTCTAAATTAAATAACTGGTGTAATTTCAAACCAGATTGTTCCACCATTCAAGAGATCCAGCAATGCCCCCATAAATTCAACTGGCATATGACAACACTCACACAGAGACCGACAGACAGAATGATGCATACACACACCATCAACATATTGACAATGAGTGTAGCCTCAAGGGCTATTTTACAGGATAGGTGTTATGAGAAAGGTTGGATATATGTTGTTCAGCCTCAGTAATTAGCGGAGCTCCTCTTTAAACAAAGACACAGCTCAAGAGACCTAAGAGGAATTGGTGACACCACTACCGCTTTACTATACATGGGGGTACTTTACTACTAAAACTTCTCTGTCACCTTGTCACACGTATGCCACCGGTGGCTCTGCTTCACATTAAGGGGCCTTGTCACTAGGTACATCAACTGAATTCCCAAAGCTGGAGGCTGTGTGTGCATCATCATGAGTCGTGATGCCTCGATGCTGGGCATGTCATGGTGTATGGAACCCCTGCTGTTATGCTAGTCCCAGCTAAGACTTTATCTTTAGTCAACATATAGCATAGGGGTTTGGAGGGGGATTTTGCTGTTGACTGCATTTCAACCTGACTCACATCAATAATCCACACATGTTGGCCGATATTTACTCTTCTGGCTGCTCTGTCCTGCCTCATGGGATATGATAATGTCCAGGCTTTTCCCGCATATATGAATACCTAAGCTTATGCAATATGACATTTCCTTTTCTCCCATAAAGAAATGCAATTGGAATATATGAAATGTATGATAAAAGTGTAATACTTATGTAAATATGATCATGGTGGAAAATGTGACAGACCTGCCTTGATTCGGTCTTATGCAGCAAAATTTGAATTTGTGTTTTTTACATTGTGTAAAAGCAGAGACACAGCCCCACAAAATGGTATATCATACACTGCATTTGAGGAACAATGAGGAAGTTAATTCTGCTTTGAAAGTTGCTAAACTTGGAACCTCACTTTTGAGAAAATGGTCTTTGAATGTTTTGGTACCTACAGTACTGGAGAGCTCTTCTTTGTCTACACCTATTCAGCATCATTCACACCCTCTTAATCTTACATCTAGATGTTCCGCTAGCGGAACGTCTGCTCCAATATCCAATGATGGGCGGGGCGCGAAATACAAACTCCTCTAAAATCCGAAAACTTCCACTTTTCAAACATATGACTATTTTACAGCTATTTAAAGACAAGACTCTCGTTAATCTAACCACACTGTCCGATTTCAAAAAGGCTTTACAGCGAAAGCAAAACATTAGATTATGTCAGCAGAGTACCCAGCCAGAAATAATCAGACACCCATTTTTCAAGCTAGCATATAATGTCACAAAAAACAAAACCACAGCTAAATGCAGCACTAACCTTTGATTATCTTCATCAGATGACACACCAAGGACATTATGTTATACAATACATGCATGTCTGTTCAATCAAGTTCATATTTATATCAAAAACCAGCTTTTTACATTAGCATGTGACGTTCAGAACTAGCATTCCCACCGAACACTTCCGGTGAATTTACTAAAATACTCACGATAAACGTTCACAAAAAGCCTGTTCTTCGTCAGAATGCACTCCCAGGACTTCTACTTGAATAACAAATGTAGGTTTGGTCCCAAATAATCCATCGTTATATCCAAACAGCGGCGTTTTGTTCGTGCGTTCTAGACACTATCAGAATGCTAAATCACGGTCGCGCACATGGCCCAGAACGTGACAAAAAAATTCTAAATATTCCATTACCGTACTTCGAAGCATGTCAACCGCTGTTTAAAATGAATTTTTATGCAATTTATCTCGTAGAAAAGCGATAATATTCCGACCGGGAATCTGCAATTAGCTAAACAGCCGAATGAAAATACTCCACGGGGCGAATCGCGCACGCGCCTAATTCTATGGTCCCCTGATGCGACACTTGGAAAAGGAGATAATGTGTTTCAGCCTGAGGCTGCCTCGTCATCGTTCAGGTTTTTCCCGGGTTCTGAGAGCCTATTGGAGCCGTAGGAATTGTCACGTTACAGCTAAGATCCTGACTCTTCAATAAGCAGAAGCAACAACAACAACACCTTGTCAGACAGGGTACTTCCTGCATGAAACCTTCTCAGGTTTTTGCCTGCCATAGGAGTTCTGTTATACTCACAGACACCATTCAAACAGTTTTAGAAACTTTAGGGTGTTTTCTATCCAAACCTGAACAATAATATGCATATTCTAGCTTCTTAGTTGGTGTAGGAGGCAGTTAAAAATGGGCACATATTTTTTCCAAAATTCTCAATGCTGCCCCCTAGCCCGTAGAGGTTAAGCACAGTATTAAGGAAATGATTTCCCAAAGATTGAGACTGGAATCAAGAGTTGATGCTCAATCGGGTGTTACTGATGCAATATGGCTTTTCTGTAATGTTTTTGAGAGTGGGGCTTGGGATGCCAAAGACTACAGTCCCAGTGGTGTGTCTTACTGTATTGCATTCCAACGCAAGGATACAATTGTCAGGAAGGTGTTAAAACCTGTTGGGGATAGGGGGCAGTATTTGCACGGCCGGATAAAAAACGTACCCGATTTAATCTGGTTACTACTCCTGCCCAGTAACTAGAATATGCATATCATTTGTTTGATTTGGATAGAAAACACCCTAAAGTTTCTAAAACTGAATGGTGTCTGTGAGTATAACAGAACTCATATTGCAATCAAAACCCTGAGACAAATCATGACAGGAAACTGAAATCTGATGTGTGGATATCACTTCAAACATTTGCCATTGAAACACACAGGGGCTTGTGAATCATTTAGCACTTCCTATGGCTTCCACTAGATGTCCCCAGTCTTTACAAAGTGGTTTGAGTCTCCTATGGTAGTAACTGACCCAAAGAGAGGCTGTGGCACTTGGTCACAGGGATGGGCCATTACCATTGTGACGTCGGCGCCCATGACTACTCTCCCTTTTCGAAACGTTTTGAAAAACAATGCAACCGTCCCAATGGAATGTTATTGAAGCCCTGGTTGAAAAAGCCCCTAAAGATTTATGTTATACAACGTTTGACATGTTTGAACGAACTTAAATATATATTTTTTGCTCATTCCTGGCGACAAGTCAGACGCACACGGTACATTTTCACTAGCCTTCGGAGCGTGCTAACACTATTGGGACATAAATTATTAACTTTTTTGAACAAAACTACATTTGTTATGGACCTGGGATTCCTAGAAGTGCCATCTGATAAAGATAATCAAAGGTAAGGTATTATTTACAATAGTATTTTTGATGGTTGATCGTTCCAAGTTGGCTCCAACATGTATAGCCTAGACTTTTTTCTGGGCATACCACGTCGTTTATTGCAAAGTGTGATTTCCCAGTAAAGTTATTTTTAAATCTGGCAAAGCAATGGCATTCAAGACATGTTAATCTATAAGTCTTTGAATGACAATATTACATTTTAACAATGTTTTCGAATAGTAATTTTGTAAATTGTAGCGCTAATTCACCGGAAGCATTTGAGGGAAAAGATTTTCTGAACGTCATGTGCCGATGTAAAATGCTGTTTTTATATATAAATATGAACTTTATCGAACGAAAAATGCATGTATTGTGTAACATGATGTCCTAGGAGTGTCATCTGATGAAGGTTGTCAAAGGTTAGTGCTGCATTTAGCTGTGTTTTGGGTATTTGTGATGCATGCTAGTTGCTTTGAAAATGGCTGTGTGATTATTTCTGGCTGGGTACTCTGCTGACATAATCTAATGTTTTGCTTTTGCTGTAAAGCCTTTTTGAAATCGGACAACGTGGTTCGATTCAGGAGAGGTGTATCTATAAAACGGTGTAAAATAGTCATATGTTTGAGAAATTGAAGTTATAGCATTTATGAGGTTTTGCATTTAGCGCGACGCAATTCCACTGGCTGTTGATTAGGGTGGGACGCAAACGTCCCACTGGCCCAGACAGGTTAAACAATAGCATGGTATTATTTCACTGTAATAGCTACTGTAAATTGTACAGTGCAGTTTGATTAACAAGAATTTAAGCTTTCTGCCCATATCAGATACGTCTATGTCCTGGGACATTTTCTTGTTACTTATGTCATGCTAATCACATTAGCTCAACCGTCCCGAGGGTGGGACACCGATCTGTAGAGATCCTTAAGAGTTAATATGGACCCCTCCCCCTATAACAGTTTGCCACTGAAGAGAAGGCTCAAAGTATATCTTTGTAATCAGTGATTTATTTCAACACCAATGACCTGAAAATGAGGGACACATTATTCTAGTAAAAAAATAGCATTTTAATAGCATTTGTTTTTATTGATCTATACAATATATTAAATAGTTCTGTTTACTGTCTAGCATTCTAAATAATAGATATCTCTAAATTCCATGTCACTACAACTCTACACCTCACTATTGGGAAAAGCTAATTTGCTTAACCTAAGCACGGTATTTTTGTGCATTCAAATTGCCATTGATAAAATGCAATTGTGTTCGTTGTTCGTAGTTTATGCATGCCCATTCCATAACCCCACCACCACCATGGGGCACTCTTTTCACAATGTTGACATCAGCAAACCTGGTCTGCGATTGTGAGGACAGTTGGATGTATAGCCAAATTCCTTAAAACAACGTTGGAGGTGGCTTATGGTAGAGAAATGAACATTAAATTATCTTTTAACAGCTCTGGTGGACATTCCTGCAGTCAACATGCCAACTGCACACTCCTTCAAAACTTGAAACATCTTTGGCATTGTGTTGTGTGACAAAACTGCACGTTTTAGAGTGGCCTTTTATTGTCCCTAGCACAAGGTGCACCTATGTGATGATCATGCTGTTTAATCAGTTTTTTGATATGCCACACCTGTCAGGTGGATGGATTATCTTGGCAAATGAGAAATGCTCACTTAAAGGGATGTAAACAAATGTGTGCACAACATTTGAGAGAAATAAGCTTTTTGTGTTTATGGAAAATTTCTCTGATACTTATTTCAGCCCATGAAACATGGGACCACCACTTTACATGTTGATTTTATATTTATGTTCAATGTATTTGTCATTTTAAAGTGTTTTTCATGGTTTAAAAGGCAGGGAGGCAAATTTCACCACAATTCAAGATTGCCACAGAAGCAATACTGCCCTACAAAGGCAAAACACAGAAGCTACGCCAATAGTGAAACAGAGAAAAATGGCTTTGAAGTTTTTTGCTATCCAGCCAAGTAATGTTTATGCATATCAACCATAACCTATGACCCCTAAAATGCAGACACTGCACTCTGCCTTTGTTTGACATTAAACAATTATATGGGTAATGTGAAGGCAAAGTGCAGTATCTACAATCTAAGTGTGTACATCAAACTTTCTTGTTGGTTTTTCTGCTTGATGGAAACACTTTGAAAGTTTTAACTACATTCCAACTCTATTTAATGAGGTTATGCAGTTATGTTTTCATGTTTTGAATGTTGAATTGTAGTAACCCTCATTTAAGGTCAGGACTATTTTATCAGGCAGAATGTTTATACGTAAAAACCTTTTTGACTTTGTGCAGTATCTACAACCTAAATGTGTTTATCCAACTTTCTTGCTTATCCAACTTTTCTGTTTAACTGTGTATGTTCATTTATTTGACTTAGGGGTCATATGTCAAATAAGACAGGTTAAAGAATATGTTTTAAGCCTTGAGACAATTGAAACATGGATTGTGTATGTGTGCCATTCAGAGGGTGAATGGGAAAGAAAAGATTTAAGTGCCTTTGAACGGGGTATGGTATTAGGTGCTAGGCACACCGGTTTATGTCAAGAACTGCAACGCTGCTGGGGTTTGTGTGTATCAAGAATTGTCCAACACCCAAAGGATATGCAGCCAACTTGACACAACTGCGGTATGGTCCTGTGGAACAAGTTCGACACCTTGTAGAATCCATGCCCCAACGAGGGGGGGAGGGGGGGGGGGGTGTAACTGCAGTCAAAACACGGTGAAGCAAAGCCAAAGTGAAGTAACTTCAATTACTGCTGTTTGCCTTTTACTTGGATTTTGTAGTTACTGCAAACTTCAGGACACTTTGTCACAAGATAAAACCAATAGTACAAAGCCAGATTTCAGTCTTAACTCAATTTTGACCAAAAGTGTAGTTACTACATTTTGCCTTTGTAGCGCAGAATAGATATCTGATCTAGTTTGAGGTCATTGCGATGAATTTCAAGTGTGCTTCACTTCATCCTGACTTTACTTTGTAATAAATTCTACTTGGAACATACTGTATGTCTCTGGCTGGGGAGATTATGATGGAACACGACAGATCCAGTAAGATCAAGACCTCCACATCTATTCCCTCAATGGGAACATCCAATGAGCAATTCTCAACGTCCAATGCTCAAGAAAGGCATGAATGCCATGAACATAAAGTTTATTCACAAATGAATCGACTGGCATACAGAATTAAACCAACACTCCCCAAAATACACTTAACAGTTTAGGCTCAGTCTCAGAATCACAAAATAAAATGCAAATCATGTCTCTGTTTTAGTTTAGCAACAATGTGTTTGTCCTCAAATAAAAGAAAATGTTACATTTATTTCAGTCAAAAATCCAGCAAGAAATCCCAAAATAAGATCCCAAAGAATCCAGCCACAAAATAAATTAGATGTAATGCAGCAATACCAGGGCTGGATTTCCCAAAAGCATCGTTAAACTGAGATCATCTTACATCCATTTAGTTTCAATGGAATTAAGATGATCTTAGTACGATGCTTTTGGGAAACCAAACCCTGCTGCTGTAGTGTCCAGAAGAAAACCCCAAAATACAGTACCAGTCAAAAGTTTGGACACACCTACTCATTCAAGAGTTTTTCTTTATTTTTACTATTTTCTACATTGCAGAATAATAGTGAAGACATCACAACTATGAAATAACACATATGGAATCATGTAGTATTTTATATGAGATTCTTCAAACTAGCCACCCTTTGCCTTGATGACAGCTTTGCACACTCTTGGCATTCTCGCAACCAGCTTCATGAGGTAGTCACCTAGAATGCATTTCAATTAACAGGTGCCTTGTTAAAAGGTAATTTGTGGAATTTATTTCCTTCTTAATGCATTTGAGCCAATCAGTTGTGTTGTGACAAGGTAAGGGTGGTATAAAGAAGATAGCCACATTTGGTAAGTCAAATATTATGGCAAGAACAGCTCAAATAAGCAAAGAGAAATTACAGTCCATCATCACTTTAAGACATGAAGGTCCGACAATCCAGCCAATTTTAAGAACATTGAAAGTTTCTTTAAGTGCAGTCGCAGAAACCACTGTTGAAACTGGCACTAATGAGGACCGCCACAGGAAAAGAAGACAAAGAGTTACCTCTGCTGCAGAGGATAAATTCATTAGAGTTACCAGCCTCAGAAATTGCAACCCAAATAAATGGTTCAAAGAGTTCAGGTAACAGACACATCTCAACATCAACTGTTCAGAGGAGACTGCATGAATCAGGCCTTCATGGTCGAATTGCTGCAAAGAAACCACTACTAAAGGACATCAATAAGAAGAAGAGACTTGTTTGGGTCAAGAAACACAAGCAATGGACATTAGACTGGTGGCAATCTGTCCTTTTGGTCTGATGAGTCCAGATTTGAGATTTTTGGCTCCAACCACCATGTCTTTGTAGGTGAACGGAGTAGGTGAACGGATGATCTACGCATGTGGGATTCCCACCGTAAAGCATGGAGGAGGTGTGAAGGTGTGGGGCTGCTTTGCTGTTGACACTGTCAGTGATTTATTTAGAATTCAAGGCACACTTAACCAGCATGGCTACCACAGAATTCTGCAGAGATACGCCATCCCATCTGGTTTGTGCTTAATGGGACTATCATTTGTTTTTCAACAGGACAATGACCCAACACACCTCCAGGCTGTGTAAGGGCTATTTGACCAAGAAGCAGAGTGATGGAGTCCTGCATCAAATGACATGGCCTCCACAATCACCCGACCTTAACCCAATTGAGATGGTAAGGGATGAGTTGGACCACAGGGTGAAGGAAAATCAGCCAACAAGTGCTCAGCATATGTGGGAACTCCTTCAAAACTGCTGGAAAAGCATTCCAGTGAAGCTGGTTGAGAGAATGCCAAGTGTGTGCAAAGCTGTCATCAGGGCAAAGGGTGGCTACTTTGAAGAATCTAAAATCTAAAATATATTTTGATTTGTTTAACACTTTTTTGGTTACTACATGATTCCATTTGTGTTATTTCATGTCTTGATGTCTTCACTATTATTCTACATTGTACAAAGTAGTAAAAATAAAGAAAAACTCTTGAATGATTAGCTGAATCCAAACTTTTAATTGGAACTGCAAATAAATAGGACTTTTTCATATAAATTGGAAATATAACCTTCCAAACATTGATCCTTAGAAGCAAAAGTCCACAGAGTGATTGAAAAAAGCTAGGCTTTTTTAACAGTTATTAAATATTTCTGACCACAGACAACTGTGACCCCCCCCCCCCCCATAGAGTTAGTTCGAGTACTCAGCTTTATATCTGTCCCATCTGTGTGTCTGTGTGAGAGCACGAGCAGTGACATTGAGTCTGTTTCCATTTTGAAGTAGTACATTTTTTTGTGTGTGTGTTTGAAAAAAGCATAAAGCTAATATTGGTGAAATGCTGAACCAAATAATGTGTGTCATTTATCGTGGCAAGTAGATGGAGGTGATACAGCTTAAAGCCATTTACAAACCATGCAACCATATTTGAAGAAGAAAATTGTCTGATCATTGGGTACTTTTAAATATTGGAAGCCCTCAATGGCAATGTCCATGCATAAAGGGGTTATATTCATGATGAATCCTCTAACTAAATCTATGTTTCCACCTTCCTGATACACCGACTTCCGCTTTTACTCAAACCAGGAAGTGACTATGGGTGTGGCTAGGGAGTGACCTGGAGCCCACAGCCTATAGATGGGTTGGCACGAAAATGATGCACGGGTATTAATGTGTCCAGAAGGTGTTTGCTGTTATGATTCTAAACGGTCAAATAGCTAGCAACAATGACAAGAAGCTGCCATGTGGTGAATAGTAGGTGGCTCATTTCATATCGTTGCATCTTGTTATTGATACCATGTCTTAGTTTTGAGGTGTTTTGACTGATGTCATGTCAATGCTAATATGTCTAAAATTCGCTAGCTAGCTAAAAAATAACTCTAATGATGTATTTGAGAGGCAACAAGTGCTCATTGTGCAAATGTATTTATGTTTTCAATGGACATTTTGAGAGGAAATATAGTTTACATGTTGTCAACCGTCAAAGACAACCCCGTCTATTTTGCCCCATAGTTGTGCACGCGTCGGTTTTGTTGCTAAACAACCAATCTGTCTATACAAATCTCAAGGAACCATGGACCAATGAAAGTGGTCTTAAAGTCCATAAAGACATTATTGAGAATGGACCCAAGATAAGTTATATACAAATTAACAGATATTCAGACATACTATTGTGCTCTGCAATTCATTTCAAAGCAGTTAAACATCTTTGATGTGTTGAATAATGACCATTTATACAATGGGTGGGTCTAATCCTGAATGCTGGTGTCTATTCCACAAGTTCCACAAAATTCCTATTTACTCTGTTCCATCTGAGTGTGCAATTCACTGTCTCATCAGCCCAGCCAGTCAATTTATAAACTTAAACTCTAATTTAAAAAGCATCTATAAAAACCATCATGGGTTCCTGAGTGGGGCAGCGATCTAAAGCACTGCATCTCAATTCTAGAGGTGTCACTACAGACCCTGGGTCGATTCCGGGCTATATCACAATCGGCCGTGATAGTTAAATAAAGGTTAAACAGACATTTTCTCACATTTCTTTTAGACTAACATGTAGTTTTCAACAGCGGAGATTTGCATAAACCTTGCTGTCTGTGTCTCCAACATTTACAACATTGTTTCAATATTCAAATAGTAATGAATGTGTCGGGAGTAGGGATGAGAAAGACAGACATGTAGGCAGCGTTTCTCAGCCAGTCAAAATCATGAATCAGCTAAGCATACTTTTTATGGATGTATACAAAGAAATGTAAATTGAAATAAAGTCAAACTAAACGAAGTGCAGCTAGTTTGCAGTCTTTTCAGCTTCAGTTTGAAATGATTGTGTTAGCTGTGTTGTTGGCTAGCTCCTCTGGACAACAATGTCCTGATGAGAGAGCACATTTTCTATGCCAGGCGAAATCATGCCTCAAAAGCTCATTGTTATGTATTTGTCCAAATAAATGTCACTAGAAAACAGCTTAAACAAATACAAATGCAGCTACTGTTGTTATTCTGATTGCACTGTTTGACATTACTGTAGGTTTGCCATAGTTCCTAGCAGGCAAGGAATAAGAATGTTGCCAGCCAGTATGGCAATGGAACATTTAGAACGAACGACAGGGTCGCGTCCATCGATACAGAACAAAAAGTCTGATCGACTGGGTTGCTTCTCTGGCAACCAAACTGGTAGAACAAACCTGCCGGATGGGTAGCAACCCTTGATTTGTGTCGAGACTATATCTTGTGTAAGGATGAAATGGTTTGAATAAAAACATCAAAATAATGTTTTTAATTAAAATATTTCAATCATTATTTGAATATGTTGGTAACCATTGTATTAAAGTGATAATGCCCTCGAAGCCAGTGTTTGGAGGATATATTGGCACGGTTTGCTAACAACACCCAAACCAATATATCCTCCAAACACCAGCTTCTTGGGCATTATCACTTAAATGTCATTGAAATCTCTACCAAATGTGTTTTCGAAAGAAAAAAACAGTATTGGAATGGGGATAATATTGAAGTATAGATAATATATGAAAGGTAAAATAATAACACGAGTGTTAATGGTGTCTGATACACTGTGCATAATGTTAAGAACTATTCTACAAATTAAATTAAGGTCTAGTAGCCCTGGCATTAATTTTTAAAATGTTTTTAAGATGATATTTCATGAAAAAAGGTAACAGGTTATTGAGGAATCTTAGGCTAGACTGAATTAAGTTATCCTTCTACCGACATGTTCATTGATGTTTGGAAAATATACATCAATAATGACTTACACCAGAGATATATTATTTATCGCATCAATGACTTTCATAAAACAATATACATTGTGTGGTGGCTAATTTCTGCATTACCAAATGAGGAGAGTTACAAACACACCAGTCTGAGTTAAACTACATCTTTAACTTGTTGGGGATAGGGGGCAGTATTTTCACGGCCGGATAAAAAACGTACCCGATTTAAACTGGTTACTACTCTTACCCAGAAATGAGAATATGCATGCAATTAGTAGATTTGGATAGAACACACTCGGAAGTTTCTAAAACTGTTTGAATGGTGTCTGTGAGTATAACAGAACTCATATGGCAGTCAAAACCCTGAGACAAATCCTAACAGGAAGTGGAAATCTGATTTGTGGAATCACTTTCAACACTTTGCCTATGAAACACACCGTGAGTTAGGATTTATTTAGCACTTCCTAAGGCTTTGACTAGATGTCAACAGTCTTTACAAAGTGGTTTAAGTCTTCTCCGGTAAAAACTGACCGAACGAGAGGCCTGGAAAGTTTATCATAGAGGGAGGGCCATTACTACTATGATGCGCATGCCCGTGGGTACTCTTTCGTTCCGAAACGTTTAGTAAGACAATGCAATCATCTGCCTTGAATATTATTGAAGTTCTGATTGAAAAAGGCCCTAAAGATTTATGTTATACAACGTTTGACATGTTTGAACGAACGTAAATCCATTTTTTTTGCACATTCGTGAGGACAAGTCCCGCGCGCTTCGTACATTATGAGTAGCCTTCGGAACGCGCTAACAAGAAGGAGCTATTGGGACATAAATTATTAACTTTTTCGAACAAAACAACATTTGTTGTGGACCTGGGATTTCTGGAAGTGCCTTCTGATGAAGATAATCAAAGGTAAGTGAATATTTACAATAGTATATTTGATTTTAGATGAGTCCAAGATGGCGCTAACCTGTATCGCCTAGCCTATTTTTCTGAGCATAGCACCTCGTTTATTGCAAAGTGTGATTTCCAAGTAAAGTTATTTTTAAATCTGGCAATGCGGTTGCATTCACGAGATGTTAATCTATAATTCTTTGAATGACAATATTAATCGAATAGTAATTGTCATGACGTTGGCCTGTGAGTAAGGTTTATGACCCCCCCCATAAATACCTTTCTCCCTTCCCCTCTCTTTCTGACCCTACTGAAGGACTGCTGTCCTGTTAAATATAGAGAGTCTGGGAACATCAAACAAATGGGGAAAGGAACCATATTTTGGTAATAAAACCAGTTGGAAATATGCTTTGGAACGTAATGAGTATGGATGTCAGTTCGGTTGTCATCTGAGACATTATGACTGAGGACAGGACGACATAAACTGTACCTGGGAAAGTATACACCCTCTAGTTATCAGAGTCACATGGAATTGTTATGCAATTGAAATGTTTGATATTGAAATTGTTTGTTAGGAGATTAAATGTAATTTTAGCTTCCAAATGAGAGAATTTGGTTTTCATAAGGAAAGTGCCCTGCTTGATCAGTGGCCCACCCCTGTGAAGAGACAGTGGTTATAAACGATGAAACACATCCTTCCCCCTCTCCACTATATAAGCCTTTGACGAAAAGATAACCACATGTTCCAGTACGTGAGGTCTGCAGCCTCTACGTTAGAAGGACAGAACTAAGCCAACCTCGGCGTGAGCTTTGGTGGCGAATGGTATGAACTTTGAGCTTAATCACTACAGAAGTGATACTTCCTAGCCATTGAGTTAGCAGCGGCCGCTGTAGACGTGGGCTAGGAAAGGACGGACGACGGATCCAGTCTAACAAACAGACGAAGATACCACCACGTATCCAATTTACCACCAGAGACATTCTTCCCGAGGGCAGGAAGATCTGTTGGCCAACCCGGCCAGCATCTACGACCAATCTACCAAAGCGCAGCTCAGAGTAAATATTTATTGCATTTTTCTTTTCCAAATGGGCGGTAATTTAGTAATGCATAAGATAATGTATTTACGATAGCATAGCTGCTGTTTCTTTGTTCCTAAGTCTTCCCGCTCTTTCATTCAAGCCCAACCCCCTTTCCTTTGTGTAACCAGCTTTCATACAGGTTCCGTCCACCAGGGATGTTTTCTGTATGACATCATTGTATTCTGTGTATTTGTAATTCTGTGTGATTGGTTTAGGTATTTAGTAAATAAATAGTTAAACCCAATTTTGTATTGCTGATTCAACTTGTTAGCCAGGGTTCGTGAAGATAACCAAGAATTTACAACTTTCATTATGAGACTGAAAATAAGATGATTAAAATGACGGCTATCGATGTAAAAGATTACTAAGTATTTTAAGAGTTTATTCGGAAGATAACGGCTCTATAAACGTTCTTCTGTGGTGCCCCGACTTTCTAGTTAATTACATTTACATGATTAGCTTAATCAGGTAATATTAATTACAGAGAAAGGATTTTATAGAATAGCATGAAATATCACTTAATCTGACATAGCCAACGACACGACATAATTTAGTAAATTGTAGCGCTGATTCACCGGAAGAACTCATGAACGTTGAACATTTTTATAACAATTATTTAAAGAATTAGAGATAATCTACTCCTTTATGCAACCACTTTGTCAGATTTCAAAATAACGTTACGGAAAAAGCACATTGTTCAATATTCTGAGTACAGAACTTAGCCTTCAATGCTAAGCTATACAGTTAGCCTACAACCACGGCGTCGACAAATCTCTAACAATATGTTCGAAATATTTACTTACCTTTGCTGATCTTCGGCGGAATGCACTCAGATGGGCACCCACTTCCACAAGAAATCTTCATTTTTTCTTCAAAGTCCATCATTTATGTCCAAATACGTCCGTTTTGTTGACCCATCCAGAACACCTTACAATGCCATGTGGCGTGGACGCAAATCCATAGACGAAATGTTCAAAGTTCCATTACCGTTTGTAGAAACACGTCAAACGATGTTTACAATCAATCCTTTAGGGTATTTTTTAAAGTAAAATTGTGTTAATTTTACAACCGGGCAATAGCTATTCATCCCAGAGGAAAAATAAAAAGATGATGACGGCACGTGTACGCGCATCATAAGACACCTCTCCTCAGACTGGCCTGTGATTGACTGAGCCAAAATTATCTGCCCGGTAACAGATGACGATTGAAACCTGTTCATAAAGATTGTTGACAGCCAATGGAAGAGTTAGGAGGTGTAACGTAAATCCTATGTCACTGTAGTTTTCCAAAGAATTCTAAACAAAAACTACATTTCTAAATTCTCCCACTTACTGATTCAATTTTTCTCAGATTTTTTGCCTGCCATATGAGTTCTGTTATACTCACAGACACCATTCAAACAGTTTTAGAAACTTCAGAGTGGTTTCTATTCAAATCTACTAATTATATGCATATTCTAGTTTCTGGGCCAGCCAGAGTAGTAACCTGTTTAAGTATCTTTAAAATGCCGTATAATACTTGAATTGTAATTTTTAGATTATTTAGTTTTGATTATCGCACCGTGCTATCTCACTGGTTGTTGTCCAACCAATCCCATTAGCGGGATTGTAGCCTCAAGAGGTTTTAAGATACTTTTGCAAAAGCACTTTGACTTTCAACGATTCACCATTTCTAATGACCCGTTAAGAGTGTCAACACAATGGTTACTGAGATATTTTATAGCAAATATCCACCCCCCTTTGACATGACAAACCACAGGTCTTAGGAACAGTTCACAAAGGGACCTTATACTTTAGAAAGGAGTATCCACAGCCAGATAGCATTCACTATAAATTATCGTTCAGTTTGGTCCCCAATGACGAGGTTCTAATCTCGTCCATGGTACTTCATAGAACAAAAACACCATTTCATCCAATGGCATATATCAGTTGTCAACTCTAGATACTCCCATCTCAAGTAAACCCCCTCTTGACCCCACTCCTGGACAAGCTCACTGAGGGGAGTGAGTTGCGCACAGACATTGTGGAGACAAATAATTGGTTCCCCATTAATCACGCCATCCCTTCACATGGTTTAAGAATAGGTAAAGACACATTCACATATGAAGACAATGTTTCATTCTGTCCTCCTCCCTGTCTGATATTCTGCATAGCAACAGAGCCATGTAAAAAACAAGTCTGACCTCTCTCCTCTCTGGGCCCCAAGTGACTGAGCCCCAGCTAAGGGAAATGTGCAACTGAAAGACACCTGAGTCCAAAGGACACTTTCTAATGACAAGTGCCTCACATAAGCATATTATACAAATAAAACATCTTAATTATCTATGTTACCCAACTAATTCTGATTCATCCACCACAATTGTGACAGGAATCTTAATTTCTTCAGTAAAGTGCACTCAAGGTGAATTTACTTTCATACTAAAGTTCAAAATTATAAACCACCTTCCAGACAATATTTTACATCCTATTCATGCCCATCAGGTGGCAGGGATTTAATTGTTAGGTCTATTGGGACTGTATGGCATATATAACAACATTGATTTCAATTTGATTTGTGATAGAGAAACTAGAACAGCCTGTCATATCACTAAGCAATGAAATAAGACAATGCTCTTTTTTCACCTTAAAAATGACTTTTGTTGGGGTATGAAGTGATTGAATGAGCCTTCACTATGTGATTGTCTCGCCAAGCCATTTTAAGATGAATGCACTAACTGTAAATTGCTCTGGATTAGTGTCTGCTAAATTACTAAAATGTAAAATGTACTATAGCTTAGATGTTGTTTAGTGTAACGGTCGTCGTACATCATGGAACAAGGCGCAGCGGGTTGAGTGCTCATCTTAACTTTAATAGAACACGTAACAAACAAAACAAGAAAACAATCAAACGAACAGTGTTGCAGGCTAACACACAGCAGTAGAACAACAACTTCCCACAAAGGGACAGGTGAAAACAGGGCTACTTAAGTATGACTCTCAATCAGCAACAACGATGTACAGCTGTTCCTGATTGAGAGCCATACCAGGCCAACAAAGAAATACACAACATAGAAAAACATAGAAATGCAAAACAAGAACATTACCCAAAAACCCCAGAACACATAAATCAAACACCCCTCTTACATAACTATATATGCCATTAAACCCCGAACCACATAAAACAAATACCCCCTGCCACATCCTGACCAAACTACAATAACCAATAACCCCTTATACTGGTCAGGACGTGACATTTAGTCATCCTGTTTGCTGTGAGTGGGAGTCTCACTACGTAATTTAAGCAATACAATGTAAAATAAATATGTATAGAGTGCATTCAGAAAGTATTCAGAACCCTTGACTTTTTCCACATTTTGTTATGTTACAGCATTATTCTAAAATTGATTAAATTGCTTTTTTTCTCATTAGTCTACTCACAATACCCCATAATGACATATCAAAAACAGGTGTAAAAAAAACATGAAATATCACATTTACTTAAGTATTCAGACCCTTTCTTCAGTACTTTGTTGAAGCACCTTTGGCATGACACACAAGCTTGGTACACCTGTATTTGGGGAGTTTCTCCCATTCTTCTCTGCAGATCCTCTCAAGCTCTGTCAGGTTGGATGGGGAGCGTCGCTCCATAGCTATTTTCAGGTCTCTCCAGAGATCGATCAGGTTCAAGTCCGGGCTCTGGCTGGGCCACTCAAGGACATTCAGAGACCTGTCCCGAAGCCACTACTGCACTGTCTTGGCTGTGTGCTTAGGGTCATTGTCCTGTTGGGAGGTGAACCTTCACCCCAGTCTGAGCTCTCTGGAGCAGATTTTTTATAAAGGATCTCTCTGTACTTTGCTCCATTCATCTTTCCCTCGATCCTAACTAGTCTCCCAGTCCCTGCCACTGAAAAACATCCCCACAGAATGATGCTGCCACCACATGCTTCACCGTAGGGATGTTTCCAGGTTTCCTCCAGACGTGACACTTGGTATTCAGGCCAAGAGTTCAATGTTGGTTTCATCAGATCAGAGAATCTTGTTTCTCATGGTCTGACAGTCCTCTAGGTGCCTTTCGGCATACTCTAAATGGGCTGTCATGTGCCTTTTACTGAGGAGCGGCTTCCGTCTGGCCACTCTACCATAAAGGCCTGATTGGTGCTGCAGAGATGGTTGTCCTTCTGGGCATTTCTCCCATCTCCACAGAGGAATTGTGAAGCTCTGTCAGAGTGACCATCGAGTTCTTGGTCACCTCACTGACCAAGGCCCTTCTCCCCTGATTGCTCCGTTTGGCTGGGCGGCCAGCTCTAGGAATGGTCTTGGTGGTTCCAAAATTCTTCCATTTAAGAATGATGGAGGCCACTGTGTTCTTGGGGACCTTCAATGCTGCAGAAATGTTTTGGTACCCTTCCCCAGATCTGTCCCTTGACACAGTCCTGTCTCGGAGCTCTACGGACAATTCCTTCGACCTCATGTCTTGGTATTTCCTCTGACATGCACTGTCAACTGTAGGACCTTATATAGACAGGTGTGTGCCTTTCCAAATCATATCCCTCAATTGAATTTACCACAGGTGGACTTCAATCAAGTTGTAGAAACATCTCAAGGATGATCAATGGAAACAGGATGCATCTGACCTCAATTCCGAATCTCATAGCAAAGGGTCTGAATACTTATGTAAATAAGGTATTTTAAAAACATTTTTTAAACTGTTTTCACTTTGTCATTACAGGGTATTGTCAGTAAATTGATGAGGGGAAAAATGATTGAATACATTTTAGAATATGGCTGTAACGTAATAATGTGAAAAAAGTCAAGGGATCTGAATAATTTCCGAATGCACTGTATGTGTTGGATGCATTATAGTTGAATAATAGTATTATTTGTGTATAGACTCCCACCGTCATTGGCTGTTGCACACAAAAAGTAACAGTGGTTATGCCACAGGCATAATGACAAAATGTAGGTGAACCCTTCATACTAAACGATTTAAGTGTATTTAGAACATTTGATGAAAAACCTTTTTTTTTACTATGCTCTAAATAGTAAGAGAACCGATGATCAGATAATATGGCCCTAATTGTTTGTATATTCAAAGATGAACTCCACTATGATATTTTACAAACATGAGATAGGGGCTTCTCTGTTGTTTCATTCGTCACCCATCAACTTAGAACTCTTCTGTCTGAGAAACTATTAGTTAATTATATTAATTGATATCTCGTTTTACTGAAGATGGCTTTTAGATATCACCACCACATAATAAAAGTTCCTTTATAGAAACTTAGACGATTAAGCAAAAAAGCTTTAAATTGGATCTGGCAGTAAATGCATTGTTTACCATTGTTCATTTGTAAGATGATCTGAGTGAGAGAGAATAAAGTGGGGGAAAAATAAATCCCATTGTTTCCTTACCAATTAACCCCCTCAGGCAAAGTAAACAAAATGTTCTTTGTTGGATGAAAGACGATCTTCAAATTGCATCTGTAAACCTGACACATTGGCTTTGATCTTCTTTTTAAACAGATACAGTTTGGTGGTTTAGGGATTCAAAATTGTATTAGTCGATTTCACTTGAAAATATTAGATTGCACAACGTATCATGCTGGGACGAGCAGTGAGTGATTGAGCCCTTCCAAAAAACAGAGTTCATATAGCACTCGCAGCACAGTCACAGCGGTCTTACTGTATGTATAAGACCACAAATCCTGCCAATATCAAAAATCCTTATTATGCCAATTCAGTTTCTCTGTGAATTTATTTAATTAACTGGGGCATATGAGTTAGAGATTGGAGCGAGAGGTAGCATCTTCATTCTGAATAGAAAAGAGCATCAAGACTCTTAGCCTGAGAAGGATAAAAAGAGGTCACCTGGGAGCTGTGGTGTAAAGCACTTAAGTAAAAATACTTTGCACATACTTTGGGGTATGTGTACTTTACTATTGATATGTTTAACTACTTTTACTTCACTACAGTCGTTAAGAAAATAATGTACTTTTTACTCTATACATTTTCCTTGACACCCAAAAAGTACTCATTACATTTTGAATGCTTAGCAAGATCAATTTACATACTTATCAACAGTACATATTGATTTAGTTTTCATTAATTCGACCATGTACATATCCAGACTATCCTTTTCTCCAAGAAAATATAGTGACTGTTCCTTATTTTTTCTGTATGGAATGTAAATGCAATATTATGGCTATACATTTAAAAGGGAAGCTCAGATGATATCTGAAATTGCTTTTGCACACACCATTTGCTATCGGCACAGGAGGAAGTCAAGAAAGGGCTACCACCTCTGACAGCTACTAATATAGAGCCTGGTACTGCCTTTAGAATAGTAGCCTGGCTAACTAGTGTAAGGCCATGTATCCTGAGGGTAGAGTTACATGTATCGCATAAGAGTGTCACGACTTCTGCCGAAGTCGGTCCCTCTCCTTGTTCGGGTGGCGTTCGGCGGTCGATGTCACCTGTCTTTTAGCCATCGCCGATCCACTTTTCATTTTCCATTTGTTTTGTCTTTGTTTTCTACACACCTAGTTTCTATTCCCCAATTACATGTTCATTATTTAACCCTCTGTTTCCCACATGTTCGTGTGCATGTTCATTGATTGTTCATGGCGGTACTTGTCGGCTGGTTATGTTTGCCGGGTTATGTATATATGCCCGTTATTTTCGAGTGACCAGTATTTCTCCACACTTTGAGTATTGTCTGTATACTGGTGCTGTCGTGGAATTAAATACCTTGTACACTCATTTCTGCTCTCCTGAGCCTGATTCACTGCACCAGTTAACCACCGCCTGGCAAAGAGGGATTTACAATTGTCATAAAACACGTTTAAGGTCAGGAGCATAGATCGGAACTGTCCCCAGGGATAAAAACCCATACAGTTTAAGTTGAAATTATGATTCAGCAGTTCTCTACCAAACAGAAATGCAAAATGCCAAGTTAGAAGTTTTGGAAGTTACAAAATGACACTGTTTTGCACTGTTTCCTATTACATTTATAGTGCTGAGCATTTAACAGAAATTATGTATATATTTTGGGGTTATTACACAACTAATTGACCGATGTCGGTTATTATGTGAATGTCACGTTCTGACCAGTAAAGATGTTATTTGTTATTGTAGTTTGGTCAGGACGTGGCAGGGGGGTATTTGCTTTATGTGGTTCGGGGTGTGTGTTTATGTAGAGGGGTGTTTGGTTAGTGTTTTCCGGGGTTTTTGGGCTATGTTCTATATTTCTATGTTCTAGTCTTTTTAGTTCTATGTTTAGTTTATTGATTTGGCCTTCAATTGGAGGCAGCTTTTCCTCGTTGTCTCTGATTGAAGGTCCTATATAGAGGGGTGTGTTTTGTTTGGGTTTTGTGGGAAGTTGTGATTGCATAGCTGTGTTTATCCTGTAATCCTGGTCATTCGTACGTTTTTCTTGTTTTTATTCTTAAGTGTTCTAAATAAATATATAATGAGCACTCAACCCGCTGCGCTTTGGTCCACTTACTACGACGATCGTTACAGTGAATTTCATTCAGTTCATATTTGTGTAAGCTCAACGCGCCATTTCTCTAAAGAAGTCAAATCATTCACAAGAGAAGTGAAGTCGATAATTATGTGGGATGCTGGGCTGATTGGGAGTTGTAGTTTTCATTATGCAAATATTCAGAAACGTGGTAATTAACTACAATGTCCATAATCTGGTGGTATTCAAACTTTTTCAGCGGGGACCCCCGTGGCAGAATTTCTGGGGACCCTATTTGTTCCTCAAGAATTTATTGCGATCCCACTTTACACTAAATATAATGACACAACCTTAAAACTTCAACATTACGATTTTTACATGAACAAATAACCTTCAATTCATTACATTTTCAGCTATTATCAAAATGAAAAGAAACCAATAAATCCATTTTTTGATTTCAAATTATCTTTCTCAAAAACGTGTGTAGATTGTTCCATACAATAATCTGCACCCCCCCACAGACTTTGAATACCACTGCCATAATCCCTTGCGCCTGTTCTTTCCAGCCACGGACAGAGGCGCATACACACAGACCATGGGCATGTTTCTCTGCCCCAGGTGTTGCCAACGCATGCCAGATCTTACAACACCCGGATAGGTATTTTAAGTATCAGATAAACACATACGTTATAGTAATCTGTCAGTTGATGACACAGGCGATGATGTGGCATGCAACCATTGGTTGATGCATGCAATGTCTGAGCAGGGGAACGCAATCCATATGAGACCGCATGAGAGGAATGACACAACACAACAACAAAAAAAATAGAGACCGTTCGTAAGGTACCTCTACCCGATTGATAGTTTTATTGTTGGTAATAAGCAGTCTTGAAAGTATGCCTTATTTACTTAGAAGTAAAATGATTTCGCCAGCCAACTAGCTTAGCTAAATAGGATGACTCTTTCAATGGGGAGCACAGAGATAACGTTAGATGGTTGTCTGGCTGCCTGGCTGCTACTGCCTGAGCAGAGATTAGATGATGACTTTAAGGAATGAAAAATAATAAAGTAATCAAATAAAAACTAGTAATATACACAACTGAAATATTTTTAAGTAATGTGTATAAACTAAATGATGGTTAATAGGTGATAAGCAGTAATGGGCATTCTCTACCATCATGGGGTTCTTATTACAGCATTCAACCCAATGTCAGTGTCAGGAAAAGGCAGGTGATGGCTGAGGGAAGCTCTAAAATAATTTGAAGGTCTTTATTTCATAATGCATTATTACATTTTTTAAGTATTGAAAAACGGGATTTTTATATTTTTTATAATAGAACCGAAACCAAACCAACCTCAAAAATCACTAATCGCTCAGCACTATACTGCACATACTGTATATAAGAATCATTGCTATGCCTATTCTACATGTACCTTTAAGTCACTTGCTGTATTATCACCAGAGAGAATAAAGGAGACGGCATCGGTCAAAATCGTTTTGTACAGAGCCAACAGTGGCAGGGCATTGTTCGGCTAAGGAAGTGCATAATATATACGAATCCTGAGGATTATGATTCAAAGCAATCCCAAGAAGGCTCATCCTCAGAAGGGTCAGCCCCCGAAGAAAACTAAGTACGCGGCTGCGTTAACCACGCCCTGACCCCACCCAAAGGCCTGGTTCTACAATAAAAGGAGGTCCCTTAACCTGTTAGGGTATAGGGGGCAGTATTTTCACGGCTGGATAAAAAAATGTACCCGATTTAATCTGGTTACTAATCCTACCCAGTAACTACAATATGCATATACTTATTATATATGGATAGAAAACACCCTAAAGTTTCAAAAACTGTTTGAATGGTGTCTGTGAGTATAACAGAACTCATTTGGCAGGCAAAACCCTGAGACAGATTCTGACAGGAAGTGGATACCTGATGTGTTGAATTGACTTTAAGCCTATACCATTGAAAAACAAAGGGAAGGAGGAATATTTTGGCACTTCCTATTGCTTCCACAAGATGTCCCCAGCCTTTACAAAGTGTTTTGAGTCTTCTACAGTGAGATCTGACTGAAGAAGAGCGTTGGAACGGCGATGGCCCATTAGACACCTTGCGAGCGATTTGATGGTGGGTACTCTCATTCCGAAACGTTTTAAAAGAGAACCCAATGGTCCGCCTTGAATTTTATTCATGTTCTGGTTAAAAAAGGCCCTAATGATTTATGCGATACAACGTTTGACATGTTTGAACGAACGAAAATATATTTTTTCCGCTCTTGAAGTGAAGTGAAGTCCGGCTGGCTTAGATCATGTGCTACAACACGGAGGTTTTTGGACATAAATGACGAGCTTTTTTGAACAAAACTACATTCGTTATGGACCTGGGATTCTTTGGAAGTGACATCTGATGAAGAGAATCAAAGGTAATGGATTATTTACATAGTATTTTCGATTTTAGATCTCTCCAAAATGGCGGTTAGTCTGTATCGCAATGCGTATTTTTCTGGGCGCAGTGCTCAGATTATTGCAAAGGTTAATTTTAAATCTGGCAAGTCCATTGCGTTCAAGAGATGTAAATCTATAATTCTTTGCCATCACACTCTGTGTTCAACCCCCACGCCTGGCAGCAATAAGGCTGGTGATGAAGGGTACTGCTATAGTTAGCAACGGCAGAAGAAAACCCCCAGACTGTTGTAGGCTATGTCTTTTCTTTCGAAGACTGGCTCTTTTATTGGCAAAGAGTTTGATCGCGGTTTTTTGTCTCTTTAATTTTTTTAATTGGGTCAGGGTGAGTGGAATGCGCCCTTTGAGAAGATTCAAAGCAATCTCACATAGGGATAATATGAGATCTGAAGAACAGTGATCCAAGATGGCCTTCCGTTCTTTAGCTGTAGCCCCAACTAGGCTTCTCAAGAGGGGCAGGTTTCTTTTTAAACGCAGAGACATAGCGGTTACTTTTTAGGAATGTACACCGCCGGCCACTCCCACGGGAACAGGCCTGTTCGGAGCCTCAGGTGTTCTGGAGTATTTGCTTTTAAATCCACGATTAAATAAGAAAATGGCTCTTTGGTGGCGTCCTCATAGCTATCCATAAAGTAGGATTTCCTTCCCGGGTACATCTGCTGAGCTAGAGTGTTAATTTGTAGTTTGTCTCTAGGGTTTTTGAACAAAACCATGTAACTGGCGTTCAAACTAATGGTACGGCTGTTTTTACCTTGGTGAAACACATTTTGCACCAAGTAAAGCACAGACAGGTTTCTATGATGAGTATATTGGGTAAATGCTCGTGCAATTTCAGGATGTTCGCTACCTGCAAATAGCATATCGTCCAAAACCAGCAGATTGTTTTTATGTGGAGGTAAAAGTTCATCATCAGACAGGGATTCAGGTATTCCTTCAACAAACTTGATTTTTATTTTCTTCAACAATTCATCATACATAGGTTGATAACATGAATAACACCACACAATATTGTCAGGCTTCTGAGATAACACATGTTCAGAATTCTCTAAAATACTTTTTACAAAACAAGTTTTACCACTGTTGGAGGGACCTGCGATTAAGGTCGAAAATGGTAGTTGCAACCGGGGGTCAAAACCTTCTACAGCAGCCATTATATCTTAAGCTTTAAGACACACTGGGGCTTGTAGCATAAGTCAGTAGCCAAATGGCAGTGTGGTCCCGTTAGGTAAAAGCATTCTCTTGTCATAGACTACCCTGAATCTTTTAGTAAGTGGGGCATTCCTGAGATGGAAGCCCTTTTTATCCCTAACAATTTTTTTGTAGGAGCTCAAAATCTCCAAGTCACTATTCCGATCGTTTATGAACCCCTCGACCAAGCGTGTGATTGATTCCAAGTTTACACGCGGGGCATTTTCGTAGTTTTGAGTCACGCCTTTGGCTTTCAACACCACGTGATTGTCTTTAGTCCTAAAAGCATAGCTTTTGGGCCCACAGGAGGACCATTCTGTGATATGGTCGCCATCTTTGAGTTCACTCGTTAAACCACCCAGATAGTTGCTAAGCGGGGGGCTCCAGTCACCCTGTTTGCTTACATAGACCACAGAGTCTGTGTCGTGGTAAAGAACCCTCCTCTGAAGCTGCTCCATGAGGGCGTACAATTCAAGTGGTAAATGCTGCAAGAAACACATTTACATTACCTGGGGGTAGAACCCACTTTGTGTTACGTCTCCATTGCACCAGGGCAATGTCTTGACTCAAGAATGAAAAGTGTGAAATTTCGTATTGGTCCGAAAAAAACAAATTCCAAAAATTCTTCGGGGTCTTTAATGATCGACGTTGTTAGCATATTGCATCTCTGCGAAAGCTTCCCCCAAAGCGAGTTTAAGTACAATTTCGACACATTTCGTTTGGTCTTGTTGACCTCTATTCTGTCAGGGTCAAGAAGAATGCCTTCTCTGTCATGATAGTCTCGAATGTACTTGTCTTTGCTCTCTTGATCTGTGACCGATGAAGGATAGCCTGAAGCCATCTGCTTGCATCTCAAGAAGTTCTTGATGTACTCTTTAAAAAGAGTGTCTGATTTCCTGGAAAAGTTCCACACTTCAAAGATTTTGGCCACACGATACCCCTTCTCTAGAGCCTTTGTGAATTCAGGTGTAACCCAGACAGCTGTAAGGGCTCTTTCCTGATCTTAGTGATCACAAGGCTTTTCCTGGTTGTTGTTTTCACTGCAGGTGCGACATAGGGGAAAGAAAAGTTTTCCTTGAGGTCCCTTGTAAGGCAGCACTGGTATAAACAAACCCCTAGGTGGGTAGACCGTTGCTTTGATCAGACCAAAATAGTTTTGGGGTAAGACAAAGTCGCGGTGAATAATTTCAGGATGCCCCATAGGATAGCATGAGGAACTCATTACATGAGGATAAAGAGATGTAAAATCTACATAACCTATTGTCTCGTCTGGTTGCGCTACATACCGCAAGGTCAAAGCATTGGTACGGCCTCCATACAGGGCCTGTCGTGGCTCCAAGGGTTCTGGTGGGTCAAAGCTGGAAAGGAAAGCTCGAACATGAGGATCAGACTTTTTGAGTGCGGTCCACTCATGCTCCCACATAACATTCACTTTCAAACCATAAGTAGCATGTAAAGATTCACATTTGTCTTGAAACTCTAGGTACATTTCACCAAAAGTCTTTAGGGTTAGGACACACAGGGCCTGTGGCTCAAAGCAAGATTTACACCCGTGGAAGAAACAACCGTTGTACTCAAACACGGTCTCAATACCGTCAATCTGTGTGTATCCATCTACATGATAAGGCCCAAACGCCTTCTCACCCCTATTCAAAGCATGTTGAATAAAAATGTCTTTATCCTGGGCCAAGTACTCCAACCACTGAATGGAGCCACTAGAGTATGACTTAAATTGGCGTCGGTAGTTGTCAGGCGAGGGGATAGCTATAGATGCTAGAGGTAGAAAGTGTGTACGATAGGTTTTCATGCATGCCGATGCAATAGTTGTACAACTCCAGGGGTCAATGCCTGCATCTTTGATGACCTCTGCTCTGAATCTGAGGCACCCCTCGCGAAGGATAACCACGTCGTTGTCACAGTATGACTCCATCTCTTTGTGGAAATCAAAGTGCTGTGACATACTGTCTCGTACCATGTCATGAATCTCTCGCTCTTTCGGAGACATTTGATCACAACCGTACATTTCAGGTCTCGGATAAGATCCTATATAGTGTAAATTCTCCTCAGATGTAAAAAAATGGGGAAACCAACCTTTCACAGAGTTCTCAAAACCCAAGGCCTCAGGCATTTGAGACAATCTCATGGGTAAGAAGCTTAAACTGTCAATGTATCTCTGGTTGAAAGCGGGGTCTACAAAACACAAGATTTTACTACCTGGAGCTATGACACTGGTACACCTCTGATACAGCAACGCCTTGCTGTATCAGAGGGTTCAAAAGAAGGTATGAATCATATGCTCTAGAATTGTGCGCTATAAACGTAAAGTTTCTGTACTGGAGTTTTCTGAAGTGTTTTAGAAAGAGGAGTGCACAATTGGGTCCCTCAGCTGACCACTTATCCCCCTTGAAAGTCATGGTAGATACAAAAATAGGCAAATGAACCCCTGATTGTTGATTAGTCTCAAAATCATAAAAAACGTATTTCTCTGAATGTTCATCTTCAGCCAAGGGCTGAATATAACACTCGTGGGGCACTTCTTGAACAACTTCAGAGTCTCTGCTTTTCAAAGGCCCTTTACAGATTGGGCAATGAATGATTCCACACACATGAGGTTTAGGGCTGTCTATTTTAAGGTTGTAATTGCATTGACATTTTGGACATTTCCTGTTAATATCACAACTGCTTACAGATTTACAGGCCTTGGGGTGCCATGTTTCCATTTTGTGTTTTTCGTAACAGTAGGCCGAACGGCATGTCCTGTGACAATCGGCACAGGGTGTCAGGTTTAAGGGCTGCATCGGACATTTTTCATCCAGACATACGGAACAGTTATAACGGCACGAGTGGCCACCCTTTCGGGTGTAGCCGGTATGAAAGGCTGGACACACATATGGTGCGCCTAAAAACGCTCCGATGTTGGTAATGGCATAGTAATGGTCGTTTTGCACATAAAAGTACAGGATCTGAGGATGAGGTTGGGGGTTGTTTTGGAATTTCAAGAGAGAAGCATTAGCTCTACTGTGGTACAAAACCACAATCTTGATGTTCAGAAAGTTTTCAAATTTGACTATGTCAGAGAATGCGACAGCATCCTGTATACCCAGACCGACAGCATTTTGAAGCTCTCTAGCCTTTTGCAACGCCTCTAGATCCGTACATCCTGGGTTTAGTAAATGTGCTAGGCCTATTGCAAAGCATAGCTTATTACCGTGATTGTGAACGTTTGAGGCATGCCCTTTTATTGTTTATGATTTCTGATTGCATTAGGCTATCTAGCTTCCTTCTCTGCCCCCCACCACCCAGGGGATGCCTTATTATTTGCACAACAAGCTCCAGCAACCTATCGGCTATGATGGATAAATTTGATTGAACAAGTCGTTCCAGCAGGGCTATAAATTGTTCAAGATCTGCTTCACCATTGGGTAAAATAAGAGAGACACTGTTTTGCATGCTATCTCCACAAATTACCAACTGTAAGACATCACGAGGTTCGCCATAATCTCTTGCCCTCTCTAACAGTTCGTTCAGAGTATCCAAAATCATCACGTAAAAAACAGCATAATCGAGATTTTGATTCACCCATGTGAAATTGAAAAACTGTCTAATCTATGTATTGCTGAATTTATTTCTGTACACAACCCTGACACTTCTATCAAGACCATCTCCCTCCTGATTTATTAGACAATTTTCCAATTCCTCAAAAACATCATATTCCGTTTCAGACTCTTCTGAAAGGGGCATTAATAGCGGGCTGCTTGGGGGGGTAGATGTAGAAGTTCTCAGGCTCTCGTTCATCTGGTTTATTAAAAAAACTAGGGCTGGCGGGATTTGAGATAATTGGTTTTCATATGTTGTTCCTGACTCGTTCATATGTTTAATTATTTCAATTAGGTCGGCGGGAACTTGGGAAAATAGATTTTCGTCTATCGGAATTATGTCTGATACCCCACCCTCGTTCATCCGTTCAATTAAAGCTAGTAGATCGGCGGGTATTTTCGCCAAAAGGCTTTCAACTGTCTCAATTATAGGCACGTCCATTTCGGAAACTGGTTTTAGCGCCGGTATTTGCGTTTTAACAACCGGGGCATTGTTCTTTGCCAGAAGGATAGATCCTGACTGTATTGCCGCTCGAGTAAATCAACCATTCGTTGGTGTAGCAAGACATTTCTGGATTTTAGAGCCTTTGAAAAGGCCTTGATAAACTCCGCTTGGTCTATTTCAGGTTTGGGTGTTTCTACATAAGAATTGGAGGAATCAAGAAGATTGGCTGCGTTACAGAATAGCCAGTCGTCTACCTGTGAAATGTCATTTAAAACGTTGAAATCATCAGTTTTCCTTGTTTTATTGTGAATGTCAGGCGCTCCGAAATCCTCCGCGGGTTATCGGTGTGTATGGTCTTCTGTGCCGTTATACGCCGGGGAGGAGTCTGTAAAAACATTATTTGTCATTGTTTTAGCATTTTCAATCATAAAAATGTATAAATTATAATAAACTCTGTATTACTAATAACATAAGGGCTTCATACCATGTCCGTGTAGGGCCGTTTCTTGAAGAAGTAACTTTTTGGGCCTGGGAGATTCTTCGCAATGCACTTGCGCCGATGTTGCGCCCTGTTTGGGGTGGAAATATGTCGCTTGGTTCCTGGGTGGTGTTAGGGTAAACCCGTTCGAACAGAAAGGCAGAATAGCATCGATGTCCTCGTTCAGAGTACACGAAGCACCCGTGATCCTTCTTTTGGGTCTGTCCGCTGTAAACACAAAAAATAGATTTTAATATAGGGTTCACACTTTTTGTTTTTAATGTATACATTTTCTTAGGGATTTTTTTTATTTACTATTGAACTTACGTTTACAATAGTGTGACGGAGACTGGCTGCTTTCGGCGCTGCACGCAGTTTGATTCTGAGAATCCCACTCTGACAAATTCGGTTCCAAATCATCTAGCCCACGGAGCATCTGCGTAAAGGATTGCGAGCCTACAGACGTAAGATAATATTAACATATATACGAAATATACACATTTTTAAAATATGAGAATACGGGCATTTGACATATTACCTTAAAATCATTGTCCATCAGTTTTAGAATAGTGATATCACATTTTTCCATACAATTCCCTGAAAATACCTCTCCAAATCTAATATATTATTTTCACTAACTCACCTTCAGAAAGCTCCATTAGGACCGATTCCAAGATTATCTGTTGGCCTGATAACTCTTCTGTCTGCTGGCCCGGAGTCTTTTGAGGTGCGCAACGGGATGTCTTACGGTCTGGATAGTTTCACTATCCTGCCATGAGTTTACAGAGCGGGGGGTGCCGTTTTTTCGGGCGTCATCCTGTATGCAAAAAAAGGGCCATATAAAGTACTCGAATGTCTAGAGACCCAAAACCACAGGCGGGTGTCTCGACATATTCGGTCTGCCGATATTGCACTTATGCTTCATAGCACAGCGTTGGGGGTGTCCGTTGTAAATTTATATCCCGGGGTGGGGGACCGTTAGTATATGCGCTGATTAGAAAATAACATATGTTTTAAACAGTAGAAGTTCGTCTAGACCTGATGTCTTATGCCTGGGCTTTTTCACTTTTTTAGCCCCCACACGTTTGAAGGTGAGATAAATACGTATTTGAAAGGGCTTGGGGGGTAATAAAATGGAAAGTGCCTAGACCAATTGAAGAGAAGCCGGCAATCCTAAACAAACTTACACACACCTTTTCTGGTTTCAAAAGCACCCCCATGCGGAGACACACCCCACACACACACACAATTACCCACCCTCACACGCACACACCCCCCTGCACACGCACCCGTCTTTCCGGAATTCCTTTTTTCTCAAGCGCTGCCTGGGGATGGCTCGAAAATGCATAGCCCCTAACTTTAAAGGTGAGATACAGCTTTAAAACCATTTTATTTAATTCATTATATTTAGTACAGACCTTTTTAAAAACAGCTTGTGCAATATTGTAACACGCATTAATGTTTTTTTATGTATAAACAACGTTTGAAGAAATGACAGATTCCCGTTCGTTAAGGGGTAGCTTTAAAACCATTTATTTAATTCATAATATTTAGTACAGACCTTTGCATAATTAATACAATACATTTTTACTGTTCCTTTCTTACGGATAACGGGCCCGGCTATAGGGTTGTCACTGAACCCCAACCGCCGTCTGTGTCCAACTCCCCAGCGTCAAGACTCGGTAAGTTTTCACCCCAGGGATAGATCCTACGTCTGGCCTGTAGACTATCGCCCGTGTGTCTTAAGGATAGAAGCGGCCATCGACGTAATTGTTCACGATTTTTGAAAAGATTTTCCAGCTTATTCATCAGGGTTATGAATATAGGGTAATCCCTCCATTTAAAGCTAAACACAGGCATAAAAAAATTCACATCCTTGCAGGCTTTCGATAATACATATGAATTTACAGACTTGGTAGCATTTGTACTATCAAATTGTTCACATGCTAAAATTGTCACTTTGGAGTCGGGGCTATAAGCCATTGAAGAGATCCTGATGGCTTGTAAATCATAGCGACCCTCCACCCTCTCTTCCATAGCATAACCTGGCACGGCTGTACCACTCAGGGCCTGATCAATTTGACAGAGCGCTAGCCGTATCTTAAGCCATTCTCTCATACACAGTGCAGGAGAAAAACTCCCGGCTTTTGCATGATAAAGGGGTCTGGGTTCGCTGTCTGTGAAAATCTTCACCGTTGAATCCTCAGGTTTGAACATATAAGTCATATGGCCATCACTAGTATCCAAAAACTCTTTAAAACATTCTGGGGCCTCACCCCAAAGATCCTCGATGCTTTTATCATTGGGTTCGCGACAAGAGACGCATAGTACCCCGAGAATTGGCCTAGGAGTCATAATTTTCTGTTTAATGTTCAGGGTTTTTATTTAAAAAATCTTGTTTAGTGTTCTGGGGCCGCATGTGTGTCTGGGGCGTATTTATAAGACGTCTGCCTCCAACACAACCCCCCGGACATTCCTAATTCATAGACAACAACCCTAAGAGCAATAAAATAGGGGGGTGTGGGGTCATCCTCTCTGAAATGTTCAAACACAACCCCCCCAGTTCAATGCGGGCCCTACACATCAATCATCATGACAACTTCAAAGAGATGCAATATAGATATAACACACACTCTAACACGTGACAGAACAGGATAAAACTATATGACCCTAACCACGTGACACCTTCCCACCAGGATGTCCAGACCGGATGCCCTTATTTGGGCATGTACGAACCAGCCGGACATAGGGTCATAAATCAGACGCATAGGGTCATAAATCGTGATTTTGACCGATGCCGTCTCCTTTATTCTCTCTATCACCAATCATGAGTGTGATGTATTTGCAGAAAGGGACAGACATGCTTTGCTTTTACTGTACACAACATATATGTAATGGAACAATCATGATAGAAACGTCCTGCCAGTGGGGGACTTTGTAAGTACGTCAGATAGATAGTTATATAAAAACAGTTGTAACATGCTGTAATGAATTCATAATAAGTAGCCCGATTGTGGAGCCCTGCAAGGTTCCCATTTATTCACTTTCCTTTAGACACAATGCAATACATTAATAAAGAAATGTTGGATGTGTTTTGCATTGTTAAGAATGTGTGACTGTCTGCCTTAATGTTCTGTATTTTTTCAAGGTACTGAGGAGAGATAAAATCAGTTGTAACAGAACAGAAGTTTATGCAGGAGCAACACGTGATGCTTGTTTTTTCAGCTTGACTTGGCCTTTGTATTGAATATCTGACATTGTAATTAGAAAAATACAGTCACACAAGCAAAAACACGCTTGTTCAAGCAGTCCCTGCAATTAAAAATCCAATTGAATTTTCCTCTGTCATAAACATGTTATCTATACTGGCTGGTAAGAGGCTTACAGCTTTAGATTTCCATTGCACCAGAAAATTATACAATTTTGCATGTACCATATTCAGATATTTGATCTGTTCAGGTCTGTTTGCCATATGTATCTAAGAATATTTGCCATCTGATATGTGGATGGCAAATATGCATAGTAACTTCACCCCTACCTAATATGTACAAATTACCTCGACTAACCTGTACCCCCACACATTGACTCGGGTCCCCCTGTATATAGCCTCATTATTGTGTTACTTTTTATAATTTTTTATTTAGTTTATTTGGTAAATATTTTCTTAACTCTTCTGCACTCTTGGTTAAGTGCTGGTAAGTAAGCATTTTACAGTTGTATTCGGCGCATGTGACAAATAAATGTTGATTTGATTTGAACCATGTTACTGAAATTAAAGCCCTCCATATGTTAAAACCTCTTGAGACTCTCATCCCGTTAGCGGGATCAATTTCCAGCGAAAAACTCCTAGCATAACGAAATTCAATATATATTTTTTTCAAATATAGGACTGTCTCATATCATTTTATAGATACACCTCTCTTGAATCGACCCTCGTTGTCCGATTTCAAAAAGGTTTTACAGGAAAAGCACAATATTAGATTATGTTAGAGGAGTACATGGTAAAAGTAGCATCATATGAATTTTCCGACCAAGCACATGCATCACATATAACCAAAAAACAGCTAAATGCAGCACTAACCTTTTACAAACTTCATCAGATGACACACCTAGGACATCATGTTACACACAGCATGCAATCTTTTGTTCAATAAAGGTCATATTTCTATATAAAAACAGCATTTTACATCGGCACCTGACGTTGACTAACTATTTTCCCATAAAATGCGTCCCGGGAAACAGTGCTACAATTTTATAAATTACTATTCGAAAACGTTTTTTTTTTTTTATATTGTCAATCTAAGATTTATAGATGAATATCTCTTGAAAACACCCGTCATAACAGATTTTAAATTAACTTTACAGGGTAATCACACTTTGAGATAAAAGGGGATGCGATACTCAGAAAATGAGCTAGAAAGCCTAGCTCGTCGCCATCTTGGAACAATCGCACATCACATCTGATCTTGTATAATATTGCCAATAATCCCTCACCTTTAGTTGTCTTCATCAGAAAGCACTTCCAGGAATCCCAGGTCCACGACAAATGTATTTTCGGTCGAAAAAGTCCATCCTTTATGTTCCATTAGCTTGCTGTTGTTAGCGCGTCCTAAGGCTGTAACCAAATGTTGATCCGTGCGCGGCACTTGGCTAACGAAAAATGACTATTTTCCCTCCGTTAGGTTCGTTCAAACATGTCAAACGTTGTATAACATTAATCTTCAGGGCCTGTTTCAACAAGAGAGCCAATAAGATTCGAGTGGGACGATTTCATTGTGTTTCAAAACGTTTCCAAAGGTGGGGGCAGACACGGCCGCCGACGTCACAATGCTGATGGCCCTCCTACTGTGACCAATTGCCACATCGTCTCCTACACTGAGTTTCGACTGTAGAAGCCTCAAAACACTTTGTAAAGACTGGGGACATCTAGTGGATGCACTGGAAAGTGCTCAATTATCATTTTTTCACGTTGTGAATTACAGGGAAGGCTGTGAAGTCGAGTCCACAATTCAGAATCCCACTTCCTGGTTCAATCGGTCTCGGGGTTTTGACTGCCATACGAGTTCTGTTATACTCACAGACACCATTCAAACAGTTTTAGAAACTTTAGGGTGTTTTCTATCCATATAAAATAAGTATATGCATGTCCTAGCTTCTGAGTTTGATTAGTAGGCCGTTGAAAATGGGAACGAATTTTTTCCAAAATGCGCTGTGGCGCCCCCAGTGGTAGGATATACGCAAGAGGTTAAGAGACAAATTATTATTATGACAAATGCTATAATGCAGAACCTTACACAACCCAACGAACATGGGGGAGAAAACAACTACAATTTCATTCTTTCCTTTATCTGACTCAAAGTTACTGTGGATATTGTTTATAATTGTTGATGTTTTATATTTTGATTAGTCTTTGCCTTATTCCAATACATACCAGTTCCTTAGTGCATTGGTATACATTTTTGTCCTCTACAGCAGATTCTTTCCGATGAACTCTTACTGTTTACGAACGTTCATCCTAAGTCTGCAGGAACGTGGTGTTTTAATCAGTTTAAAATGTGCACCAGAGCCACTAGGGAACTGGGGGAGGAATTAATGACTGTGTAGCCAGAAGCCTCATGTACTTTTGTATTTGCAGGTGTCTAATTATAGGCTACTTTAAGTTTTTCTACATTAATGATTTTCTAGATGCTGAATTTCATTAATGAGCGTTTTAAGTAAATGTTTGAGTTTGCATAAAGTATGATTGGAATCGCTAATCTGCTCCTAATTTCTTGAATAAAATGTTTTTAAATCACAGGGAATCACCTAAGTGCAGCAACATATCTCAATACACAGTGAGTCTGTGCAAGAGCACTCCACTGGGGCCAATTACGACAACCAAAAGACTCCTCTCGTGCTTTTGTTTTAACTTGATTACTCACAGGTTGTAATAACAGGTTTATAACAATATTTTGTCAAATGAGCTGTTAACACGGCTACCTTAAGCTGATAAAAGGTACCACCGCTACACATAAACAAATGGGGCTAGACGTCTTGATTTAGCTCACAACATCTGTTCAGTTTATCTCTTTGCATATCAAAACATTCATGGTCAATGTAAATAGCTTGCCATCCATCCAGCTATTTATGTTCATGCTTCATCACCAATTAATGAGTAATTTGGCTCATGGTAGTGGAGTACCCGGATGAATATATTTCAGCTGCATTTGGTTAAATTAGAAAAAGCATATCGCTGTGTTGGTGTGTTTTAAGGTTCATAAACCTTGGGACAAAACTGTTTCCCTTTTTGTATTGATCCATGTTCAGATTGCAAAGATCTTATCGGCGCGGCCATCAATGTCCCAATTGATTAAAGGATCAGGGGTCAGTGATAAATGGGCTACTGTAAGTAATTATGAAATTTGTACAGTATGTACACATATTATTATAACACGGTATATTAGCATACAGTGCCAGTCAACAGTTTGGACACACCTACTCATTCAAGGGTTTTTCTTATTTTGACTATTTTCTACATTGTAGAATAATAGTGAAGACATCTAAACCATGAAATAACACATATGGAATCATGTATTAAACAAAAAAAGTGTTAAAGAAATCAAAATATATTTTATTTCAGATTCTTCAAAGTAGCCACACTTTGCCTTGATGACAGCTATGCACACGCTTGGCATTCTCTCAACCAGCTTCATGAGGTAGTCACCTGGAATGCATTTCAATTAACAGGTGTGCCTTTGTTAAAAGTTAATTTGAGGAATTTCTTTCCTTAATGAGTTTGAGCCAATCGGTTGTGTTGTGACAAGGTAGGGGTGGTAAACGGAAGGTAGCCCTATTTGGTAAATGACCAAGTCCATATTATGGCAAGAACAGCTCAAACAAGCAAAGAGAAACAACAGTCCACCATTACTTGAAGACATGAAGTTCAGTCATTCTAGAACATGTCAAGAACTTTTAAAGTTTATTCAAGTGCAGTCGCAAAAAAATATCAAGCACTATGATAAAACTGGCTCTCATGAGGACCACCACAGGAAAGGGAGACCCAGAGTTACCTCTGCTGCAGAGGATAAGTTCATTTGAGTTACCAGCCTCAGAAATTGCAGTCCAAATAAATGCTTCACGGAGTTCAAATAACAGATACAGAGACGCAGAGTAGGTGAACGGATGATCTACGCATGTGTGGTTCCCACCGTGAAACATAGAGGAGGAGGAGTGGGGGTGGTGACACTGTCTGTGATTTATTTAGAATTCAAGGCACACTTAACCAGCATGCTACCACAGCATAATGCAGTGTACACCATCCCATCTGGTTCGCGCTCAGTAGGACTATCATTTGTTTTTCAACAGGACAATGACCCAACACACCTCCAGGCTGTGGACTATTTCAAGAAGAAAGAGAGTCATGGAGTGCTGCATCAGATGACCTGGCCTCCAAAATCACCCGACCTTAACCCAATTGAGATGGTTTGGGATGAGTTGGACCCCAGAGTGGAGGAAAAGCAGCCACCAAGTGCTCAGCATGTGTTGGAAAAGCCTTCCAGGTGAAGCTGGTTGAGAGAATGCCAAGAGTGTGCAAAGCTATCATCAAGGCAAAGGGAAGCTACTTTGAAGAATCTCAAATATAATATACATTTTGATGTTTAACACTTTTTTTGGTTACTACATGATTCCATATGTAATATTTCATAGTTTTGATGTCTTCACTATTATTCTACAATGTAGAAAACAGTAAAAATATACAAAAACTCTTGAATGAGTAGGTGTGTGCAATCGTTTAACTGGTACTGTATAAATACACATACCTATACAGCCAGTGAGGATTAACCACTGTAATTAGCTCTCATTTAGCAGTCTGTGGAATAATACTGTACACATAGACTCATGTGGATATTACAATGTTGTTGTGTATGTGTGTGTTACCATAAATTCCTGAATGCTGTATATGCTGTGAATCAGCTACTTATGTGTTCAATTTGGGTGGAATTTGTCAAATATGTGTCTGTTAATCTCTAGGGGCTAGGGGGCAGTATTTTCACGGCCGGATTAAAAACATACCCAATTTAAAGGTAAGGGAATATTGCTAATGTTATTTATGGTATTAAATTATTCCAACATAGCGGCTAGCTGTATAGCCTAGTGTATTTTTCTGACCAGAGTACTCAGATTATTGCAAAGTATGCTTTCCCAGTAAAGTTATTTAGAAATCTGTCAATGCGGTTGCATTCAGAATGCAACCGTTATTCTTTGAATAACAGTTTAATACTTTAACCACGTTTTATAATGAGTTTTTTTTGTAAATTCACTGCCAGTTTTGGGGGAGACACATTTTCTCAACAACATGCGCCGATGTAAAATGCTGGTTTTGGATATAAATATGAACTTGATAGAACAAAAATGCATGTATTGTCTAACATAATGTCCTAGGAGTGTCATCTGATGAAGATTGTCAAAGGTTAGTGCATAATTTTAGCTGGTTTTCTGCTTTTGGTGACGCCTGTCCTTGAATTGAAAATGGATGTGTGTACTTTTTTGGCTATGTACTCTCCTAACATAATCTAACTTTATGCTTTCGCTGTAAAGCCTCTTTAAAAATCGGACAATGTGGTTTGATTAAGGAGATGTTTATCTTTTAAATGGTGTAAAATAGTTGATTGTTTGAGAAATTGAAATTATTAGATTTTTGATGTTTTTAATTTCCCGCCTTGCTAGCAATCCCGTCAGTGGGATTAGGTTACCCTCGATCCCCAAATTATGATTCAGCAGTTCTCTACCTAACAGCCAATACAGTATCTAAGGCTATCAAAACTTTACAAGTGTAAAATCTGTTTGCCCGGTAAGCCATTTAGTTTATGGTATTTCCCTTCACCAACTCATGCCTATACTAAGAGCAGCCGCCTGGCAATGCAGAGGAGCCTCTGGTTATATTGGACTTATTCTGTGAGTTATAGCTTGGTTTTAAGTTGACAGCTGCACTATGTTTGGAAATTCCTACAGGAAAGGGGTGATTTATTGATTTGAGTTCTTTAAATGTTGCATAATAGTGAGTCATGCTTAAGTATGAGGATCTTTGCCAGTGTTTCTATGAATATAGGGCATTTTCCTTGCTCATTACATCTACGCTATTTGAAGATTGCTCTTAATAAGATATGCAATGCTTAATGGAATGTCCACTAATTATTCCAGTGCATATCTATATTCAAGAGAAGCAAAGATATATATGAAGAATTTTGCTGCGTCATTATGTTAATAACTTAACACAAATTGCCTTAATTTGTAGAAACAAAATGTCATTCTATTCTCCTGGGAAAAAATACTTTCTTCAGTTTGGATACAAAACACAGACAGAAACATTTACCATGACAGTTAAACCGAAGAGGCGAAATTGCAGAATACGGGTACAAACTGGCAATCACGTTGTGAGGTTGTGCCTTGAGTGTTAATCACCCAGGGTAGCATACGGTGTCTTCAGTGTCCCAAAGATGGCACAGCAGATGGCTCCACATCTCATTACTGAATGGCAGCACCCTTGGCACCGGTGCTGCAAATGCCATTGTTGCTTTCCGTGCAGGGGCTGTGCAGGGTCAGCAGCTCTAACCCTGCAAAAAGCTCCCCTAATCCCAAACTCAATACCTTGTCATTTCTGAGCACAACCTGATGGGTGAGCTGCAGGAACTCTCTCTCTCTCTCTCTCAACCTCTCTCTCTCTCTCTCTCTCTCTCTCTCAACCTTTCTCTCTCTCTTTCTTTCTTTCTTTTTTTCTTTCTTTCTGAGGGTGTAGTGGAGGGGGCTGGGCTAGGGAAGTGGTTGTTGGTTGTGCCAGACATTGTCTGACTCTGCAGGTGTGACTACGATGGTCTCATTACAGAGTTGTTGAGTCTGAGTAGAAGAAAAATGAAAATAACGTATGATTAGAGGATCGCAACAGATTCTAAAACAACTCAAGAACATGGCGTACATACTAACTAGTCTATCTGAATCCTGACAAAAGGCAACAAATTGTATTCCTGGTAGCCCAATTTTCTGAACCACAGCAAAAGCTTTAAAGTAATTCACTTAATAGCTTAAAAAAATCCCTCAGTGTGACTGTTTAGTACTGAGAGAGAAAAAGAAAGAGTTGTCACAATCTTGAGTCCGTGTCCCCCTATATGTTCCCTACTGAGTGGCTGGGGAGTGTTGGTGCATTAGCTCATCTTTCACACCTGGACTAGTGATGTGGCCAGGCAGGGCCACAGTCCATCATACTGCCAAATGGCAACCTTCCATTGAGTCATCAAAGATCGAGGTCGGTCGCACCACACCCTCCCTACACCCCAGAATGCCGACCAGGGGCAGTTACCATGGGAACGGACCATCAGCGAACCCCTCCACCAGCTCCTTTGGTCCCCCAGACTTAGTCATGTCATGTCAAAACTGTCCATTTATATGTCCTTGCTTGGACAAATAAATTAACATATTTAAGAGATTCCTGAAAGTCTTGCCCTAAAGAGACCCTGAGACCATCATATGAATTCTAAGCAGAATGTGCTTCTACTCCCACCAATGGGGATTTTACTGCATGCGGCAGTTACATACACAAACAATGGTTTGTTCTTTAAAAGTTGCAGCGTACTGCTTCGCAGAATTCTATGGCATGTTATTTAAGTGCTAGTTTGACCACCAGAGGGCATCTTTAAGAAGCATTTGATAGCCTTCAATAGTGGATGTACTTGAGAATTTAAAACCTTTTTTTCTAAGAACATAGTATATGGAACTGATCTTAAGAAATTTTGCTGAATTAATTTGATTAATATAATGGTGTTTCTATTCTAAGAAAAAATAAAAACCCTCTGGGTTTCCATTAGGATGGAACAGAAAAATGGCGCTGTACAACGTGACGGTCGGGAGTAGGCTACTGTACTTGACAATTTAGCTAAAGAATCCCTGTGTCGTGCAGGCACGCGGGAGACCGGGATTCAATTCCCCGATGGGGAGGAAGGAGTAGGCTGTCCTTGTAAATGATAAATTATTCTTAACTGACTTGCCTAGTTAAATAAAGGTTACACTAAGAGCATAACATTTCTACAGCATAATTGTATAATTGTAGTCTAACCAATACCCAAACAGAGATTTAGTGAAAATAAGAATCTCAATGATTTATCAAGACCAGTCCCCATGCTTGTCTAAGAGCAGCGTGAAATGGTGCTAAAATAGTTGTAGGCTATTGCTTCAAATCCTATTGCTTCTAACTTCAATATGCTCTCTAAATAAATAAGACCTACACCATATTACTCAACACTAGTGAGACTCATCTCGCCTACGGTAGGCCTACAGTATATCGAAAAATATGACATGACTCTTCGCCAATAATTACATATTTCTAAATTAAAACCAAAAGCTGTCTCATGGGTCTCCTGGTGGCTGCTGGCATGGGTATCGAACCTGCATCTGTAGCAATGCATTTTGCACTGCGGGAGCCCCCATCCACTCGGGGCACCAATCCACAAAGTATCAACATACAGAGAGGTGTTGGTAAAGGTATATTGTCCTGCTAATAGCCTATAATGGGCTATTATAATACTGTACATGGTGTCCTGGTCAGGATAACCAAAAGTACCAAAATGTTGGTACTTATTTATTTTGATCCAAAGCCATGAATGAGTGAGTCACTCAGCTTTATGTAGGTGCCGGGCTATATGACTGTGGCATCAACTTCATAATATATAACAATATTTTGGAGGCAATTTCTTTTTTTTTTAAATGAAAGTGAGCGATTGTAATCTGAATTAAGGCCAAAATAATATTTTTGAAGGCCAAAATATTTATTTCTGTTTTAAGAGGGAGAGAAACGTTGGGCCAATTGTGCGCCGCCCTATGGGACTCCCAATCACAGTCAGATGTGATACATAATAATAATAATAATACTTTTTGGTGCATTATTTGTTTTGTCTTTCCTGGTGGATTAAACTGAAATTGAATTTAAGCATCTATTACATTGCAGGTGGGGGGATGTTCACACCTACAGTAGCTGGGCAATAAAGAGTCCTGTTAATCTGGCTACAAGTGTTTAAAAACCTGTTTTCAAAATGCCACCAGTTGTCCATCACTACTATAAATAAAATCACAGCATCTTGTTTACATCTTGCTTACATTCTTTATTGTAACCACAATTTCACAAATCATTTGTATCTACCTTTCCAATTACTATTAAAATTTGGGAATTGCAAATGTTAGCTTTTCATAAAATGTTTCATTGAATCCAGTTCGGATTTAAGTGTAACTTTTGAGTGACGCCTTTAGTGAGAGGTCTAATGCTTTAATATTTAATATCTGCCCTCCGAATTCATATCTAAGGGGCATTTTTCACACCATTATTAGTTACATTTTTTAGTTTGAACGTGCAGACTGGCAATAAGAAAAGTGGGAATGTTTCCCTTGCCAGCCCCATTATTAGTGCAATGCCCCTTAAAGTGTTGCTCTGTGCTACCCAGTGGGGTGGGGTCCACCCCCCCTCCTCCTTCCTTCCCATTGACTAGGTCGGTCTTCTGTGCGTGCTTCTGAGGCCCATCCTGTGCCCCCTGCCCTCGTGCTTTGAACCTCGCACGCCCACCGCTGTTTCAGTGGATACAGCTGGAGAACTGCGCCACTCGGGAGCCATGACCAATATATATTGTCCTGCTAACAACAGGGTTAATAATATATCTGTGAGAATATCCAAGGGGCTTTTATATCATTCTAAATTAATAATAACAATAATCGCTTTGTTTAAAAATAACAATATTTTGGAGATGATTTTGTTTTCAAATAACGTAGAATGAGTGAAAAAAACTCTATTCTTGAACATGGGGTGAGACATTGTTTCTAATTTGTAAATAAAGGCAGTTTGTTATTTAGAATGATTTATTTCTGTTTTTAGAGGGAGAGAAACTAAAAACCAACAGTCATCTTATGGGTCTCCCAGTTAAGGCCGGGACAGGTATTGAACCAGCATATGTAGCAACACAGCTTGCACTGTTATGCAGTGTCTTAGACCAATGCGCCACTCAGGCACTGTACAATGTGACTGGTCGGGAATGGGCTACAGTACTGTAGTAAGAGCAAAATAATCCTAATAAAATAACCTTAGTGTAACAGCAGTTTTAGTAAGTAATGCTGACGTTGTGCACAATTTAGGTTTCCATTTAGGTTTATGTCGCCAATTCATTGTCAGTTAGAGACACAGTAGTGCCCTGGGACCAAAAAGCATAATCAGTGCTCTAACTCCCCCTTGCGCTGGTCTGGAGCAATGACGCAGGGTACCGTAGTAAACCACAAATAACCTCTAAACCCCACAGCATAATCGCAAAACTTTTTGTGGAGCAACCACTGTACAGATGGTGTGTGATGTGTGTGCGGCAATGTGCAGGGGGACAAAATGCCACACATTTGTCCTTAAAAGAGATTGCTGTGCATTCAGATTGTAATGCTGCTGTCTCAAATAGAGACCAGTGATTGAATGTGGCCCTCTAGGAAATGCTGCAGTAATAATCAATTAAACAGTGGCCTAGTGAATTCTCGCTTCACAGAGGCACAACACAGAATGGTAACATTAACAAATGGAAAACCTGCAGGCTAATGTGGAATTTCTGTCTGAGTTGCTGGGCAGTTACCAGAGAGTGTCTGAAGACATGTGAACCAGTAAAGGTACTGCAGTATAGAACTTTGTATATTTAATCAACAAGCAGTCGCTGACAGAGTGCAAAGGGTCAAATGTACTGTGTCTTTGTTTACATTCTAACCCTTTAGCCACACACCACACAGGGCTATTGTTGTTTGTCTGTGAAACATTGTGTCTGTCCTCCAGTAAACCCTGGCTCCTTGAGACCTATGTTAAGAAAGTAAACAAAGAGCACAGTCAAATAACAGTGTGCCGTGTGTGTGTGCATCAGTGGAGGCTCCTCAGAGGAAAAAGGGGAAGACATCCTCTGTGTATTGAAACATATAAAAAACCATTTTTAGATAAAACTATACAAAATATATTCACATCACCAAATAATTGATTAAAACACACTTTTGCAATGAAGGTCTACAGTAGCATCAACAGCACTCTTTAGGGTAGCACCATGGTGTAGCCGGAGGACAGATATTTTCCGTCCTTCTCTGGGTACAATGACTTCAATACAAAACCTAGGAGGCTCATGGTTCTCACCCCCTTATGTAGGGAAAATGGAGATACCTAGTCAGTTGTACAACTGAATGCATTCAACTGAAATGTGTCTTCCGCATTTAACCCAACCCCTCTGAATCAGAAAGGTGCAGGGTGTTGCCATAATCGACATCCACGTCTTCGACACCCGGGGAATAGTGGGTTAACTGCTTTGCTCAAGGGCAGAATAACAAATATTTACCTTGTCAGCTCTGGGATTTGATCCAGCAACCTTTTGGATACTGGTTCAATGCTCTAACCACTAGGCTGCCTTATATAGTAATTATGACATCTTCCAACCTAGCAGAGCTCTTGCTGCATGAACTGACATGTTGTCCACCCAATCAATGGATCAGAGAATTAATCTAGTACTGAAAGCATAAGCTACAGCCAGCTAGAACTAAAGTGCATACAATGAGGTGAGTAGTTGACTCAAAGAGAGCGAAAGACAATAGTTTAACAAATTAATTTATTTGAAAGGAGAAGCAAGAGCGAGAGAGAGAGATAGCGATAGTTATATTTCGTAGTATTTTTTTAAACTTTCACTTAGCTAGTAAATGCTGCTAGATAGTTTAACCTACTCAAACACCCGGCTCAAACAGAGAGGGACGCTATGTTAGCTAGCTGGATATTGCCCTACAACACCGGAAGTCTTCCATGTCAAGGTAAGCTTTTGGTTTATTCATTTATTTCTACTTGGGCCCACCAGTGTAACTGCTAAACTGCTTGCTGACTGTACACTGTACTGCATGATTGTAGCGGGTTGACTAACGCATTAGTTCTAATATCTTTGTTGACTATGATGTTACTGACGTTACTAGCTAATATGGTGACAACGATGTAAGCTGTGTGTAGCGTTTAGCAGTTTTTCGCCTAGTCACAGACAGCTGAGATTTTGGGCACTGAAGTTCACAAGTGAAGGGAAAAGGTGAGAGGAGGAGTGTGTAGGTGCGAGAAGGAATTATACAACGAGCAAAATGTTCATGCTGTTCGTATTTTGCTGCTATGAAAGTGAACTTGCGTGTGATCAGGGGTGTATTCACTACACCGATTCTGTTGAAAAGAAATTCTGAAACAGAAGCAAACAGAACGAAATGGGGATAAACAGAGTACCTGGATTTGTCCAATATAAACTCTTGTTTGCAAGCCGTGGATTACAGGCAGCATCCGCATTGTGCTAAGGCTAGAGCTGCCGCTTTCAAGGAGCGAGAATCTAACCCGGAAGCTTATAAGAAATCCTGCTATGCCCTCCGACGAACCATCAAACAAGCAAAGCGTCAATACAGGACAAAGATCGAGTCGTACTACACCAGCTCTGATGCTTGTCAGATGTGGCAGGGCCTGCAAACCATTACAGACTACAAAGGGAAGCACAGCCGAGAGTTGCCCAGTGACACGAGCCTACCAGACGAGCTGAACTACTTCTATGCTCGCTTCGAGGCAAATAACACTGAAACATGCATGAGAGCACCAGCTGTACCGGAAGACCGTGTGATCATGCTCTCCGTAGCCGATGTGAGTAAGACCTTTAGACAGGTCAACATTCACAAGGCATTACCAGGACGTGTACTGCGAGCATGCGCTGACCAACTAGCAAGTGTCTTCACTGACATTTTCAACCTCTCCCTGTCTGAGTCTGTAATACCAACATGTTTTAAGTAGACTACCATAGTGCCTGTGCCAAAGAACACTAAGGTAACCTGTCTAAATGACTACCAACCCGTAGCACTCACGGCTCACATCAACACCATCATCCCAGAAACCCTAGACCCCCTCCAATTTGCATACCGCCCCAACAGATCCACAGATGATGCATTCTCTATTGCACTCCACACTGCCCTTTCCCACCTGGACAAAAGGAACACCTACGTGAGAATGCTATTCATTGACTAAAGCTTAGCGTTCAACACCATAGCGCCCTCAAAGCTCATCAATAAGCTAAGGACTTTGGGACTAAACACTGGATCCTGGACTTCCTGATGGGCCGCCCCCAGGTGGTAAGGGTAGGTAACAACACATCCGCCATGCTGATCCTCAACACAGGGGCCCCTCAGGGGTGCGTGCTTAGCTTCTCCTGTATCCTCTGTTCACTCATGACTGCATGGCCAGGCACGACTCCAACACCATCATACATTTGCCGATGACACAACAGTGGTAGGCCTAATCACCGACAACAATGAGACAGCCTATAGGGAGGAGGTCAGAGACCTAGTCGTGTGGTGCCAGGACAACAACCTGTCCCTCAACGTGATCAAGGCAAAGAGATGATTGTGGACTACAGGAAAAAAAGGACCGAGCATGCCCCCGTTCTCATCGACGAGGCTGCAGTGGAACAGGTTGAGAGCTTCAAGTTCCTTGGTGTCCAAATCACCAACAAACTAACATGGTCTAAGCAAACCATGACAGTCATGAAGAGGGCACGACAAAATCGATTCGCCTTCAGGAGACTGAAAAGATTTGGCATGGGTCCTCAGATCCTCAAAAGGTTCTACAGCTGCACCATCGAGAGCATCCTGACTGGTTGCATCACTGCCTGGTATGGCAACTGCTCAGCCTCCGACCGCAAGGCACTACAGAGGGTAGTGTGAATGGCCCAGTACATCACTGGGGCCAAGCTTCCTGCCATCCAGGACCTCCATACTAGGCGGTGTCAGAGGAAGGCCCTAAAAATTGTCAAAGACTCGGTACCGGAGCACCAAGTCTAGGTCCAAGAGGCTTCTAAACCGCTTCACCCCCAAGCCATAAGACTCCTGAACATCTATTCAAATGGCTACCCAGACTATTCACATTTGATTACACCTTAGATCAGCTAGATGCAGGCAAGAGTGTGCAAGATGGTATTGAATGTGTCACTGTCTGTCACCTTGATTACTCTAATTGTTCTCTCTACCTGTGCACCTACATTGTAAACTTTCATTCATCAGCTAGGTTGTAGCAACCTAGCTGATGAATTGCAGTGCTTGAGGCGTCACTACAGACCCGGGTTCAATCGCAGGCTGTGTCACAACCGGCCGTGACCTGGAGTCCCAAAATGTGGTGCACAAATTGGTAGTTACAGTCTTGTAAGATGATGGTTGAGATCCATGCGTCCTCTGAAACACAACCCTGCCAAGCTGCACTGCTTCTTGACACACTGCTCGCTTAACCCAGAAGCCAGTCGCACCAATGTGTCAGAGGAACACTGTAGAACTTGCGACCGTGTGTGCATACGCACGGCCCGCCACAGGAGTCCCTACAGTGCGATGGGACAAGGACATCCCGGCCGGCCAAAACCCTCGACTAACCCGGACAACATTGGGCCAATTGTGAGCAACAGATTGCATCGAACTCTGTGGCGCTACTTCATGGCCGAACGGAGCTAACTTCGAAGTCAACTGACAAACTAACTAGTGGCTGCAGGTTAGTGAGTGAAAACATGGGTTCTCTCTAAATGACATCTGCTGAATACAAAACTAAATAGGGACTAAATGTACATTTTTTTACAAAGCTAAGAGACTGAATTTCAATATCCACCCAACGCGAAGACAATCTTTTCCTATTTTCATTGTGTATTTCTGAGTCTTTCCCTTAAACCTCTTGACGGTCCTCGTCCCTTACGGGACGGACATCCAGCGAAAAACTCCTATCGACATTAGCATAACGAAATGTATATATATATTTTTTCAAATATAGGACTATGTCATATCGTTTTATAGATACACCTCTCCTGAATTGAACCACGTTGTCCTGATTTCAAAAAGGCTTTTACAGCAAAAGCAAAACATTAGATTATGTTAGAGGAGTAATATCGTAAAAGTAGCCACATAGCCATTTTCCGACCAACCACATGCATCACAAATAACCAAAAAACAGCTAAATGCAGCACTAACCTTTTACATACTTCATCAGATGACACTCCTAGGACATCATGAAACAAAATACATGCATTCTTTTGTTCGATAAAGTTCATATTTATATATAAAAACGCATTTTACATCGGCGCGTAACGTTGACTAACTATTTTCCCTCAAATGCATCCGGTGAAACAGTGCTACAATTTACTAAATTACTATTCGAAAACATTTTTAAAATGTAATATTGTCATTCTAAGATTTATATATGTATATGTCTTGAAAGCACCTGTAATGCCAGATTTAAAAATAACTTTACTGGGTAATCACACTTTGCGATAAAAGGGGATGCAATACTTAGAAAATTACCTAGTAATACAGGTCAGCGCCATCTTGGAACAATGGCATATCACATCTAGTCTTAAATACTATTGTCAATAATCCCTTACCTTTGGTTGTCTTCATCAGAAAGCACTTCCAGGGATCCCAGGTCCCACAACAAATGTAATTTCGTTGGAAAAAATTACTCCTTTATGTTCCAAGAGCTTGTTCTTGTTAGCGCGTCTGAAGGCTGATCCAAAATCTCCGTCGGCAACGGGACAGCTATTTTGAGAAAATGCTTTTTTTTTCCATTTAGGTTCGTTCAAACATGTCAAACCGTTGTATACATAAATCTTTAGGGCCTTTTCAACCAGAGCTCCAATAAGATTCAAGGGGGATGATTGCATTGGTCTTTCAAAACGTTTCGAAAGGGGAGGGTAGCCAGGGCGTCGGCGTCATAATGGTGATTGCCCTCCTCATGTGACCAATTTCAACAGCGTCTCATTCATTCAGTTTTAACAGTAGGAGACTCAAACCACTTTGTAAAGACTGGGGACATCTAGTGGAAGCAATAGGAAGTGCTCAATGAACCATTGCTCACTGTGTGAATTACAGGGCAAAGTGGTGAAGTTGAGTCCACAATTCATGAATTCCACATCTTGTTACGATCGGATCTCGGGGTTTTGACTGCCATATAGTTCTAATATACTCACAGACACCATTCAAACAGTTAGAAACTTTAGGGAGTTTTCTATCCACAAGTATTAATTATATGCATATCCTAGCTTCTGAGTTTGAGTAGGAGGCCGTTAAAATGGGCACGAATTTTTTTCAAAAATCGCTGTAGCGCCCCCTATCCTAGGTGACCGTCAAGAGGTTAAAATCAACATAGAAATGGCCCCTCTCAACATAGATTGATCACCAATATAGGCAATGAAAGTCAAGGATCGGGAGGTGAAAATGACGAAGTTATCAATTTGGTTTTGATTGGTTCATCGAGCTGGCACAGGCCGCCACTGATGTGCGTGCACGTACATTTGTGCGTTTCAGGACACTTGACTGGCACCGAAATCCAGCCTTGTGTGTGACCTTCATAATCCTTAGTGAGGGGGATAAATCCACAGCTCTGGAGACCAGGGCTCTCAGACAGCCGTCCCGGCCCAATCCCTCCATTTCCCTCAATTGCTCAGCTCTCCCACGGTTCCCCACACCAGCCCCCTGCCCCATCTATAGCTCCCACTCTAGTACACACATCCCTCTCATCCCCTCATCCTCCCCATTGTCCCCTCTGTGTTACCGTTGGTTCGCCGCAGCAGATCTGAGGTTCAGAATAAAACCTAGGCCCTCGCTCTCCAGGATGAGCTGCTATCCCTGTGCCCGTTCCCTGAATACACATATTATTAATTAGAGATAGACTCTGGCGGCCGCATTAACATCAGCGTCCATCATGGAGCCTCACGCTCTGAAGCTGTAATCACTAACCCAACCCACTGCAGAATATCATTTTAAGATTAAAATAAAACAATCTGCTCTTAATTGAATCAGAAGTACATTCCAGCATCCCACTGGTTTATGTCCACAGTGACATACTTTTTAGAGATATTCCAGATCGAAATAACCTCTCCCTGATTAAAGTTATACTTGGACGGAACTACTAGGAATAATAATCATGGTGGGCCTATAAACTTTATTATACTTTTATTTCCTATCACAAACTTCACTGACCAACACAAAGGATACATTTTTTTATTAACATGTGCCTTGAAAACCGCATGGGAGCTGTCCGTGGTACCTATCTTTCTCATACCACTTCTGCCACTTCCTGAATCATAAATCTCAGACATTCATGTGGAAAATGTTATTCACTTTTTGTTTTCTGTCTTAATGAACTCTGGGACAGCACTGAGGTGGAAAACAGGTGTGATACTATCTAGGGATTTAAGGTAATCTACAATGGTGAGATTCCCACCTCATAGCCTTATCCCAATGAAAAGAGATGGCACTGATGTGAGCCTTTTACGCAGGCCTTTCCAAATGTCACGAAGACATAATGGACTCTCTCAGTGGTCAGAAGAATCCTGACATCTTTCTAATCAGAGTTCAAATATTATCTATTGGCTATCACACACAATTCCCCTGTAATGATGCTACTGCCTTGAAATTATGTTAACGAAGAACATGCATTATTGGTCCCCTCATTCGGGGAAAGTGAGCTTTGAAACTAATGGATGAGAAATGTCACACTCTCCCCATGATAGTGCTGTAATAAAATATAAAGTTTCTTCAAGGAAGCATTCAACATAGGTCACAGATGGAATTAGTTTACAGGCAAAAATGAAAAGATAAATGTAAACAGGGTGCTTGCTGTACCCATTATAATAGATGCACCTGAGTTTAGCATACAATAATTGCCTTCGCCAAGTAATTTTCTGTTTTCAATTTATTCCACGTGTTCTACAATAATCTTCCTCCACATTTGGACTGAGGTAAATGCAGAAGCAAAAACAAGGTATATGTCCGCAAACTCACGGTTTCATCTGCCAATTGAAATGTTTTCATTATCCCAAAACATTTAATGCTGCCTATACATTGTGTACTGTAACTGTATAAAATGATATTGCAATGCAGATTGCAAGCATATACACTGCTCAAAAAAATAAAGGGAACACTTAAACAACACAATGTAACTCCAAGTCAATCACACTTCTGTGAAATCAAACTGTCCACTTAGGAATCAACACTGATTGACAATAAATTTCACATGCTGTTGTGCAAATGGAATAGACAACAGGTGGAAATTATAGGCAATTAGCAAGACACCCCCAATAAAGGAGTGGTTCTGCAGGTGGGGACCACAGACCACTTCTCAGTTCCTATGCCTTCCTGGCTGATGTTTTGGTCACTTTTGAATGCTGGCGGTGCTTTCACTCTAGTGGTAGCATGAGACGGAGTCTACAACCCACACAAGTGGCTCAGGTAGTGCAGCTCATCCAGGATGGCACATCAATGCAAGCTGTGGCAAGAAGGTTTGCTGTGTCTGTCAGCATAGTGTCCAGAGCATGGAGGCGCTACCAGGAGACAGGCCAGTACATCAGGAGACGTAGAGGAGGCCGTAGGAGGGCAACAACCCAGCAGCAGGACCGCTACCTCCGCCTTTGTGCAAGGAGGAGCAGGAGAAGCACTGCCAGAGCCCTGCAAAATGACCTCCAGCAGGCCACAAATGTGCATGTGTCTGCTCAAACGGTCAGAACAGACCTCCATGAGGGTGGGTATGAGGGCCCGACGTCCACAGGTGGGGGTTGTGCTTACAGCCCAACACCGTGCAGGACGTTTGGCATTTGCCAGAGAACACCAAGATTGGCAAATTTGCCACTGGCGCCCTGTGCTCTTCACAGATGAAAGCAGGTTCACACTGAGCACGTGACAGACGTGACAGAGTCTGGAGACGCCGTGGAGAACGTTCTGCTGCCTGTAACATCCTCCAGCATGACCGGTTTGGCGGTGGGTCAGTCATGGTGTGGGGTGGCATTTCTTTGGGGGGCCGCACAGCCCTCCATGTGCTCGCCAGAGGTAGCCTGACTGCCATTAGGTACCGAGATAAGATCCTCAGACCCCTTTTGAGACCATATGCTGGTGCGGTTGGCCCTGGTTCCTCCTAATGCAAGACAATGCTAGACCTCATGTGGCTGGAGTGTGTCAGCAGTTCCTGCAAGAGGAGGCATTGATGCTATAGACTGGCCCGCCCGTTCCCCAGACCTGAATCCAATTGAGCACATCTGGGACATCATGTCTCGCTCCATCCACCAACGCCACGTTGCACCACAGACTGTCCAGGAGTTGGCGGATGCTTTAGTCCAGGTCTGGGAGAAGATCCCTCAGGAGACCATCCGCCACCTCATCAGGAGCATGCCCAGGCGTTGTAGGGAGGCCATACAGGCACGTGGAGGCCACACACACTACTGAGCCTCATTTTGACTTGTTTTAAGGACATTACATCAAAGTTGGATCAGCCTGTAGCGTGACTTTCCACTTTAGTTTTGAGTGTGACTCCAAATCCAGACCTCCATGGGTTGATAAATTGGATTTCCATTGATTATTTTTGTGTGATTTTGTTGTCAGCACATTCAACTATGTAAAGAAAAAGTATTTAATAAGATTATTTCTTTCATTCAGATCTAGGATGTGTTGTTTAAGTGTTCCCTTTATTTTTTTGAGCAGTATACATTTTCTGAACGTCACGCGCCAATGTAAAATGCTGTTTTTGGATATAAATATGAATTTGATAGAACAAAACATGCATGTATTGTCTAACATAATGTCCTCATCTGATGAAGATTGTCAATGGTTAGTGCATATTTTAGCTGGTTTCTGCTTTGGTGACGCCTGTCCTTACATTGAAAATGGCTGTGTGTAATTTTTTTGTCTATGTACTGACCTAACATAATCTAACTTTATGCTTTTGCCGTAAAGCCTCTGACATCGGACAATGTGGTTGGATTAAGGGGATGTTTATCTTTCAAATGGTTTAAAATAGTTGATTGAAATTATTCGATTTTTGCTGTTTTGAGTTTCGCGCCATGCCATCTTGTCAAGCAATCCCGTTACCGGAATGAGAACGGGAAGGGGTCCCATAGAGGTTAACTTCTTTGGGCTAGGGGGCAGTATTTTCACATCCGGATAAAAAGCGTACCCGATTTAATCTGGTTACTACTCCTGCCCAGTAACTAGAATATGCATATAATTATTGGCTTTGGATAGAAAACATCCTAAAGTTTCTAAAACTGTTTGAATTGTGTCTGTGAGTATAACAGAACTCCTATGGCAGGCAAAAACCTGAGAAGATTTCATGCAGGAAGTGGCCTGTCTGACAAGGTGTTGTTGTTCCTGCTTCTGTTTATTGAAGAGTCAGGATCTTAGCTGTAACGTGACACTTCCTTCGGCTCCAATAGGCTCTCAGAGCCCGGGAAAAACCTGAACGATGACGAGGCAGCCTCACGCTGAAACACATAATCGCCTTTGCCAAGTGGTCTATCAGAGGACAATGGATTTAGGCGCGTGCCCGATTCGACCCCGTGCAGTATTTTCTTTCGGCTGTTTAGCTAATTGCAGATTCCCGGTCGGAATATTATCGCTTTTTTACGAGAAAAATGGATTTTAAACAGCGGTTGACATGCTTCGAAGTACGGTAATGAAATATTTAGAAATCTTTTGTCACGAAATGTGCCGTGCACGCGACCGTTATTTACCATTGGGATAGTGTCTAGAACGCACGAACAAAACGTCGCTGTTGGAACATAACTATGGATTATTTTGGACCAAACCTACATTTGTTATTGAAGTAGAAGTCCTGGGAGTGCATTCTGACGAAGAACAGGAAAGGTAATCAAACTTTTCTAATAGTAAATGTGATTTTGGTGAAGGCTAAACTTGGTGGGTGTCTAAATAGCTAGCCCTGTGATGCCGGGCTATCTACTTAGAATATTGCAAAATGTGCTTTCACCGAAAAGCTATTTTAAAATCGGACATATCGAGTGCATAGAGGAGTAATGTATATATAATTCTTAAAATAATTGTTATGCTTTTTGTGAACGTTTTTTCGTGAGTAATTTAGTAAATTGTTAGTACATTCCCCGGAAGTTTGCGGGAGGTATGCTAGTTCTGAACGTCACATGCTAATGTAAAAAGCTGGTTTTTGATATAAATATGAACTTGATTGAACAAAACATGCATGTATTGTATAACATAATGTCCTAGGTGTGTCATCTGATGAAGATCATCAAAGGTTAGTGCTGCATTTAGCTGTCTTCTGGGTTTTTGTGACATTATATGCTAGCTTGAAAAATGGGTGTCTGATTATTTCTGGCTGGGTACTCTGCTGACATAATCTAATGTTTTGCTTTCGTTGTAAAGCCTTTTTGAAATCGGACAGTGGTGGTTAGATTAACGAGAGTCTTGTCTTTAAATAGCTGTAAAATAGTCATATGTTTGAGAAATTGAAGTAATAGCATTTCAAAGGTTTTGAAAATCGCGCCACAGGATTCAACTGGCTGTTACGTAGGTGGGACGAATTCGTCCCGCCGGTCCTAGACAGGTTAACAAGAACTTTATCTCTAAAATGATGTATAATACTTGTATGTTTGAGGAATTTTAATTATGAGATTTCTGTTTGAATTTGGCACCCTACAATATCACTGGCTGTTGTCGAAGAAATAATCAGACACCCATTTTTCAAGCTAGCATATAATGTCACATATCCCAGAGAAGTTAATCAGAGCAACAGTTTTCAGATGTGCCAACATAATTGCAAAACTGGTTTCTAATGATGAATTAGCCTTTTAAAATTATTAACTTGGATTAACTAACACAATGTGCCATTGGAACACAGGAGTGATGGTTGCTGATAATGGGCCTCTGTACGCTTATATAGATATTCCATAAAGAATCAGCAGTTTTGGGCTACAATAGTAATTTACTACATTAACCTCTCTAGGATATGTGGGACGAAATCGTCCCACCTACGTAACAGCCAGTGGAATCCTGTGGCGCGATATTCAAATACCTTAGAAATGCTATTACTTCAATTTCTCAAACATATTACTATTTTACACCATTTTAAAGACAAGACTCTCGTTAACCTCTTATGACTAGGGGGCAGTATTTTCACGGCTGGATAAAAAACGTACCCGATTTAATCTGATTATTAGTCCTGCCCAGAAACTAGAATATGCATATAATTATTAGCTTTGGATAGAAAACACTCCAAAGTTTCTATCCGGCCATGCAAATACTGCCCCCTACCCTAGAGAGGTTATACACTTAAGTTGATGGGAGTGGTATTGTGGGTGACCCGGCCTATAGAGCACCCTCTCATCGGCCCCAGAGTCGATGAGTACCCTGAGAGATTTCGACTGGTTCCCCTGCAGCAAGATGGGATGAAAAGGGGTGCAAGTAAGGTGAGAGGAAAAGTTCTCCGTATGGCTCACCAGAGTTATCGTCCCTACTGGTGAGCCTGGTCTTTTAGTGGACAGGTGGCCACGAAATGACCAGTAGTCGCGCAATAGAGGCAACTGTTTGTGTGAAGCCTGTATAGCTGTTCGGCTGGGGACAGTCTAGCTCTGCCTATTTGTGTCGGGCTAGGGAAGAGGTCAATTGGCAGATTTCCAAGACTCTCGGGTGATCTTGGATAGCCTCGTGTTCTCTCGGTAACGGAGCCATTGGGGACTTCCGGGATGTCTCGAGGCGAGGAGGAAGCTTTGGGCAGGTGAGTGAAATTGAACCTCCACTTTTACCTTCGCTCCCGTAATCGCATATCGATCCATATTGTCAAGGCCGATTGGCCTTGGTTCTAATATATCCTAAACTGTTACTTGCCTGAAAGTGCCCCTGACATTTAGCACAATGCAGCTTTGTAATATACTGGGGACAGAACGGTGGGCTGAATAAATGTAACAAAATTAGAGAAAATGGGGACCTAAGCCATTTGATAAAGGCACTAAAGGTTCAGAATTTATGTTGACACTGTCATTGGGTGAGGACTTGTCAAAGGAGCATATAATTATGTGCTGTTCAACACTCACTGACAACACTTACAGTATGTTGAGTAATACAACATAATACATTAGGAAATTGTCTAATTAGTTTACCTTATCTGCCTGGGAATTGAAGTACAAGATCAGAAAATACACGTTACAAGATAACTGAAGATCTGCTAATGAGTAAGTTATCCATAAAAAAGTAGAAGTCAACTAAAAAGAAACAACAGTTCATATATACTGTATGATGCACACTCAACCGTGAGCCACAGTATTCCAAACCTGGGTTTGGATTTAGTTCCCATAAGCCACTTTAAAATGTTTTTATTTAACAAGATCTCTTTAGCAGAACAGAAATGTCACCCTGGAACTTGGGGGCACACAGGGCACTTGGGGCAAAATCTTACCAAATGTTAACTTGAAATATAACTGCACATAACTTGATCCCTTGTGAAAATCATTCAGATTTCAATGTGAGATTTGCATTCAAATGTAAAACTTGTTAGGGCTTGGGTCTAGTTTCCTGAATTTCAGCCTGACTGACATGCTCAAAGTAAACTGCCTGTTATTCAGGCCCAGAAGCCAGGAAATGCATATAATTGGTAGCATTGGATAGAAAACACTCTGAAGTTTCTACAACTGTTAAAATAATGTCTGAGACTATAACAAAATTGATATGGCAGGTGAGAAATATATTTTGTTCAGCTCCCAGGCATATTATGGAAACCTATTGCTTCTATATATGTCCGTCACCCAAATTACAATTCCTATGGCTTCCACTAGATGTCAACAGTCTAAGTTCAAGGTTTCAGGCTTCTTTTTTGAAAAACGAACACGTATTTGGAGTTTTTGTAAATAGGACCATCTGAACCAAATCAGACTTTCGGCGTGCGAGGGAGAATGCGTGCACTTACGAATTTCCCTTTCCTATTGAACATAGTACTTTCTGTGTGAAATATTATAGTTTCTTTACATTTTAGACTACCTGAGGATTACATAGAAATGTCATTTGACTTGTTTGGACGAAGTTTACAGGTAGCTTTTGGGACTCCTTTGTCTGCAGGTTGAACGAGTGAATTACTGAAATCAATGGTGCCAACTAAACAGACTTTTTAGGATATAAAGAAGGATTTTATCGAACAAAATGACCATTTATGTTGTAGCTGGGACCCTTCGGATTGCAAACAGAGGAAGATCTTCAAAGGTAAGTGATTTATTTAATTGTTATTTGTGATTTTGTGAAGACTGTGCTGGTTGAAAAATATGTTGATGTGGGGCGCTGTCCTCAGATGGTATGCTTTCGCCGTAAAGCATTTTTGAAATCTGACAACACAGTTGGATTAACAAGAAGTTAAACTTTTAAATGATATAAGACACTTGTATGTTCATGAATGTTTAATATTATGAATATTTATTTGAATTGTGCACACTGCAATTTCACTGGATGTTGACGGCAGGTGTCCCGCTAGCGGAACACCTAGCCCTAAGAAGTTGGGGCTGGGATTAGACTTGGATTAGACTTGGAGTACTATGTTCAATAGGAAAGGAACATTTGTAAGCACGCGCCTTCTAGCCCTAACAAGTTTTCAAACATCACACCGATCGAGGGTTTACATGTTTCTGCAATGATCTACAGCTGATTGATGGTCAAAATCCTATGATCTTATCATACCAGCGTATAGAAATACCATGAACCCTTTTTTTATCAAGGACATAATATATTCACATAACAAAGTTGGCTCTATATTATTGTTTGTCATGAAGCCTCAACATTTTTGTGTGTAAGTATATCCAAACACATCAATGGCATCCTTGTATACATCGCTCAAGGCTGTCTTTGAAATTTTATGAGACTTACAAATCCTTTCTATCCTGTCAGCCACTCAATAACGACAGGCCACCAAGGTAACCCTCGGGACCCAATCCTTACACAACATCATTAATAAGGATTTGGTCATTCTTCAAAGAACCAGAGAGAGGAGAGAGAAAGAGAAAGGGGGAAAACATTGTTTGTTTAAATAAGAGTGAGAGGTGCTGCCTTGTCAATTCACACTGTCAGGATGTCGGTGAAAAGCCCAGCCCCTACCGATCACACTTGACATTAGGCCAGCTCAGATAAATCCCACTCTCTGCAAGGGACAAAGAATATAACCTTTGTAATTTCAGTCATTAACCCGCTTGACTTATTGCTAAGAGACGGTGAAACTCCCTCACTCCCAGCTAGCAGGATACAGTGGGATGATGAAGCACGAGCAAATGGTATCCTAGCTGGCCTCTCTCTGTGTGATACAACGGGGATTTATATTGCCTCTGCCCATTTTCAAAATGGCTCACGGTAAAATATAATTAGATACAGTGAATCAGGGGAGAGAGGCTTTCAATGTAATGCACACCATCCCACCACATTTTCCCCTTTATGCTCATTTACTTACGATGATAAAAAAGGAAGCCAGGCATACGGAGAGACACACAAATACTCAGAGAATTCCTCAGCCCCAGTGAGAAATGCAGTGTAAAAGCACTTGACCTTGACTACCCTTAAGGTCCGCACAGAATGTATGATTTTAGCCATCTTATGCTACGATGTTGCCTTCCCATACAAAATGTCCACATCGTGGGAAATTTATTAGGTCATAAGCGATTTGTTGGACGTCTTGGCTCGTTCAGTGTGACAGGGTCTACGTCGGATGATTTTAAGTAACACTACGTGCGGTCGTAGGAAAGTTTCTGGCAATGTCAGATGTGTAGTGTGGCTGGTGTTACGAGCCAATCCCGGTAACTGACCAATAAGAACACAGCCGGCACTGAGTACGCACCCAATAATATGACTATTGTGAATAGTCAGATTAATATAATAGTTTGTTTTAATCTGTTGACGCACGCCCAGGATAGGGGGCGCTACAGCGATTCTTAGAAAAATATACGTGCCCATTTTAAACGGCCTCCTACTCAAACTCAGAAGCTAGGATATGCATATAATTAATAGATGTGGATAGAAAACACCCTAAAACTGTTTGCATGGTGTCAGTGAGTATAACAGAACTCATATGGCAGTCAAAACCCCGAGACAGATCGTAACAGGATGTGGAATTCTGAATTGCGGACTCAACTTCAGCACTTTGCCTATAAATCACACCGTGAGCTATGGTTCATTGAGCACTTCCTATTGCTTCCACTAGATGTCCCCAGTCTTTACAAAGTGGTTTGAGTCTTTTACTGTGAAAACTGACTGAAAGAGAGGCTGTTGATCTTGGTCACATGGGGAGGGCCATCACCATTATGACGCGGGCGCCCCTGGCTACCCTCCACTTTCGAAACGTTTTGAAAAACAATGCAACCATCCCCATGGAATATTATTGAAGCTCTGGTTGAGAAAGGCCCTAAACATTTTTGTTATACAACGTTTGCCATGTTTGAACGAACGTAATTATTTTTTGGGGGGCCCTTCATGAGGAGAAGTCCCGCGCACGACGGAACATTTTGAGGTGCCTTTGGAACGCGTTAACAAAAAGAAGCTATTGGGACATAAATTATGAACTTTTTCGAACAAAACTACATTTGTTGGGGACCTGGGATGCCTGAAGTGCCTTCTGATGAAGATAATCAAAGGTAAGGGAATACTTACAATAGTATACAAGAGTAGATTTGATATTCGATTGTTCCAAGATGGCTCAGACCTGTATTGCTAGCCTATTTTTCTGAGCATACCACGTCGTTTATTGCAAAGTGTGATTTCCCAGTAAAGTTATTTTTAAATCTGGCAATGCAGGTGCTGTCACGAGATGTTCATCTATAATTCTTTGAATGACAATATTACATTTTAAAAATGTTTTCGAATAGTAATTTAGTAAATTGTAGCGCTGATTCACCGGATGCATTTGAGGGAAAATAGTTTCTCAACGTCACGCGCCGATGTAAAATGCTGTTTTTATATATAAATATGAACTTTATCGAACAAAAGAATGCATGTATTGTGTAACATTATGTCCTAGGAGTGTGATCTGATGAAGATTGTCAAAGGTTAGTGCTGCATTTAGCTGTTTTTTGGTTATTTGTGATGCATGTGGTTGGTCGGAAAATGGCTATGTGAATACTTTGACGATATCCTCCTCTAACATTATCTAATGTTTTGCTTTTGCTCTAAAACCTTTTTGAAATCGGACAACGTGGTTCGATTCAGGAGAGGTGTATCTATAAAACGATATAAAATAGTCCTATATTTGAAAAAATATATATATCACATTTTTCTATTGTTCGGTTATGAATATGGCGAAATGATTTTACGCTGGATGTTGATCCCGCATGCGGGACGGGTGCTTCAACAGGTTTTAAACAGTTACATGCTTTGCAAGAAAAACTATTTCCGTAATGCTCTTGTTTACATGACATCTGAAATCAGGCTACATGATCGGATTTTGATAAATGCACAAAATAAACGTTCAACAACAGTGACCATGTTATTTTTGGGAAGCTAATTCAGACATATAAAGTTTATGTGATCTATTTCTAAGATGCATACTTTCAGTTTTTCCGAACTCACTTGGGAGGCTTGTGCTGCTGGTATTGGCACATGTGCAGATCAAATACAATGCTGCAGTTGATGTAGCCTACGTCGGCTGATATAGCCTCGCAAGCCAATCGCAGAATGTGACAACAGAACTGAAGCAAATCCTACAATCTGGCCAGGTTGATATCAATATTTTAATTTGGTAACAACGCACAGTGTGAAATGTTATAATCGGAAAAGACTGAATCCAACATACAGTGTAGGAAGGCCTTGTAGGTGATGTGGGGAAACCAGCTGGTTTTGTCTCAAGGGTGAAAGTGCATCCATGGAAATGCCTTGCAAGCCACTGATCCATCTATGACTCGCATATAGCCTATATTGAGCTAAAAAGCTAAAAAAATATTATTTTTTTCATCAGAATCCAGTTGTTTAATTACTTAATTAAGTCAACCTGTCCTCAACCAATCAGTGTAGATTTAGTCAGGACAACAAATCCATACCAGAACAACTGATCAATCAGTGCACTGCTATACACACTGTGATCTTCTTAGAACAACTGGATGACTGATTTGGCTGTAGTAAAGGCCTTTTGGGCTGTTCACTAATCTTACGTTACAATTGCTTGATGTAAAAACTTTAAAATTTGATTTATTTATTGTTTGTTTTCTTTTTAAATGCTGTTCTGTGTGAAGGTAAATCTTTTTTTATCTATCTACACTGGAAAAAATACATAAACGCAACATGCAACAATTTCAAAGATTTTACTGAGTTACAGTTCAGACACTGTCTCAGCCAGACACCATTCAAACAGTTTTAGAAACTTCAGAGTGTTTTCTATCCAAATCTACTAATATTCTACTATTCTAGTATTATTCTAGCATATTCTAGTTTCTGGGCCAGAGTAGTAACCTGTTTAAATTGGGTACGTTTTTCATCCGGCCGTGAAAATACTGCCCCCTAGCCCAGACAGGTTAAAACCTGTTGGGGCTAGGGGGCAGTATTTGCATGGCCGGATGAAAAAATATTTGGATAGAAAACACTCTACACTTTCTAAATCTGTTTGAATGGTGTCTGTGAGTATAACAGAACTCATATGGCAGGCCAAAACCAGACAAATCCTAACAGGAAATGGAAATCTGATGTGTGGAATCACTTCAAACCTTTGCCATTGAAACACACAGGGATTTATTAATCATTTAGCACTTCCTAAGGCTTCCACTAGATGTCAACAGTCTTTACAAAGTGGTTTGAGTCTTCTATGGTAGAAACTGACCCAAAGAGAGGCTTGGGAAGTTGGTCACAGGGAGAGGGCCATTACTACTATGACGCGGGCGCCCATGGGAACCCTTTTGTTCCGAAACGTTTAGTAAGACAATGCAATCGTCCGCCTTGAATATTATTGAAGCTCTGGTTGAAAAAGACCCTAAAGATTTGTTATACAACGTTTGACATGTTTGAACGAACGTAAATATATATTTTTTGCACATTTGTGACGACAAGTCCCGCGCGCTTCAGTACATTATGAGTAACCTTCGGAACGCGCTGTCGTGTCTTTGGCTATGCCGGATTAAGTGATATGACATGCTAACTTATAAAATTATTTCTCTGTAATTAATATTACCTGATTAAGCTAATCATGTAAATGTAATTAACTAGAAAGTCGGGGCACCACAGAAGAACGTTTATAGAGCTGTTATCTTCTGAATAAACTCTTAAAATACTTAGTAATATTTTACATCGATAGCAGTCAATCTTATCTTATTTTCAATCTCATCATGAAAGTTATAAATTCTTGGTTATCTTCACGAACCCTGGCTAACAAGTTGAATAAGCAATACAAAATTGGGTTTAATTATTTATTTACTAAATACCTAACTAATCACACAGAATTACAAATACACAGAATTCATATGATGTCGTACAGAAAACGTCCTGGTGAACGGAGCCTGTATCATGGGGGGTTGGGCTTGAATGAAAGAGCGGGAAGATTTAGGAACACAGAAACAGCAGCTATGCTATCGTAAATACATTATCTTATGCATTCTAAATTACCGCCCATTTGGAAAAGGAAAATGCAATAAATATTTACTCTGAGCTGCGCTTCGGTAGATTGGTCGTAGATGCTGGCCGTGGTTGGCCAACAGATCTTCCTGTTGTGTAGTGGAAGAATGTCAATGGTGGTGGTATCTTCGTCTGGTTGTTAGACTGGATCCGTCGTCCGTCCTTTCCTAGCCCACGTTAGCAGCGGCTAACTCAACGGCTAGGAAGTATCACTTCTGTAGTGAATAAGCTCAAAGTTCATACCAGTCGCCATCAAAGCTCACGCCGAGGTTGGCTTAGTTCTGTCCTTGATATGGTTTAGTTAACATGTCTGTCCTTATAACGTCGAGGCTGCAGACCTCTCGTACTGGAACCCCGAATGTCTTTTCGTCAAAGACTTATATAGTGGAGAGGGGGAAGGAGGGGTTTCATCGTTTATAACCCCATGTCTCTTCACAGGGTTGGCCACTGATCGGCAGGGCACTTTCCCTATGAAAACCCAATTCTCTCATTTGGAAGCTAAAATTACATTTAATCTCCTAACAAACAATTTCAATATCAAACATTTCAATTGCATAACAATTCCATGTGACTCTGATAACTAGAGAGTGTATACTTTCTCCGGTACAGTTTATGTCGTCCTGCCATCAATCATAATGTCTCAGATAACAATGAACTGACATACATACTCATTACGTTATCAAGCATATTTCCAACTGGTTTTATTAACAAAAGATGGTTCCTTTCCCTATTTGTTTGATGTTCCCAGACTCTCTATATTTAACACAGGCTATTCCAGTCCTTCAGTAGGGTCAGAGAGAGAGGGGAAGGGAGAAGGTATTTATGGGGGGGGTCATAAACCTTACCCACAGGCCAACGTCATGACAGTCCCCCCATGTTGGGTTCAATCTTGCGATTAACCTGCATGTTGTAAACCAACATAAAAATGAACGTGGGTTGTCCTGGTTGTGGATCATCGTTGTGGTCCCCATCTGGCGGTCGACCCGGGTAGGGTGTCTGCAAATGAAGAAGTCCGCTCCAAGGCTGGGCAGCAGATGTCCAGTTGGTGGTTGCTATTGCAGTCCCCCCTCTGGTGGTCGACCCGGGTAGGGTCTCTGCAAATGAAGATGTCCGTTCCATGACTCGGCAGCGGATGCCCGTCGTCTGGTCGTCCAGACTGGAATATCTGGGCAGTAACTTAGGCAGAGGTTAACAATGCACACACACTCATGAAATATATAATTACATTTCCTCCCAAATGAGCGGCGTTGTGGCACTAACTGATGGTTGTATGGGGGAGTTGTTTATGGCTCTATCACTTTCTATGTGCCAAAGAAAATGAAACAAAATTAATGAAAGCATAAACAAAACACAATAGTTATGCCACCTTAATCATCTAATTGGACTGTATTCTATCTACGTCCATGGTCTTGGCAAAATGACCCTATCATGGCATTGTCTAATGTCATATCTAGGACTTTCCTAATTTGCGGGGTGGCGCTTAGGGTACTATCCTAAGTTGACAACTATATGATAAGTCTACAGCTGTGAGGCACTAGTTTTGGGCAGTCTACAGGATGACCTATGGACTTCTGGTTAGAAAACTGGTGAGTGCTGTAGAGTCAACGGCCTAGAAGTAAATGTTCAACTTTACTAAGGCTGGTATTTTGCTTGGACCCTTAAGTGATCCTAGCATAAATCCTAATTGGATGTTCCGTTGTGCATGTGCGTTTATGCTTACACAATCGCGCATGTCAAGGGAAGAAAACCAAGTATCCTGGCAGATTACAACTTGTTCAGAATGAGTCTGACGTAGTCAGGTAATTTTCAGGTCAATGCCTGGAGGTCAGTCAGAATTGGTGTCAAGGGAGTCTGTAGTAGTTTTCTACAAGTCACGGTGTCTTCCACTATTGTAGTGGCGGTAGGTATGAAGTCTATTTCATAGCTATGTTATCCACGGAGGAGCTAACCTCATGACGGAAGTACTCTAAGTATTAGACCAGTCGTACGTGGTGTGATCATGGTTCATGACTTCTAATAACTTTTCTCCTGAACGGAGGGTTCTATTTATTAGTGGCATGTGTTAACCATTGGAAGAGTGCACTGGAGATTCCCTTCCCTGTGTTGCACTCTGAGTGACTCCTATGTCGCTATTATCAATAGCAATTTAACTTGTAACTGACTGTGGTATTGGTACTGGTATTCAAGGGGTCCAGTTGTCCTACCGATTTATTCTGAAATATTATCTACCGGAACACATGATTGGAGCATATTACTAGTTGTATTGTAGTTGAACCTACACATGGCAAGGAATGATTATTGTTGCCATTTGTTTTGGAGGTGGACAAGTCCACTGGACTTCCTTTACGACCAGTGTGGTACACCTCAGTACTATCTTAGATGTGTTCTAAGATAATCCCCGTCTAGGGGCCTGTCTGCTCCTCACTGTTCTCATAGGGGAGTTTACAACTAGATTTGATTTATGCTCTGGCGGCCTCGTACGGTGTTGTCCGTAGTCTCGACCCCCCCACCGGCCTCGATGAGGCTCATCATGGGTCTGGGCTACTATTCCCCCCCTTTGTGTCTCGGGACCCCCCCACCAGCAGGTGGTGTTGGTGTCCGAGGCGCAAACGAGAAGGTCGGACCCTATGTACGAGTTGTCAGTGGCCGCGTTATTATGAGAATGGCTGTAACCTTTCAACCAAATCTCCTGGTGTTTGTGCTTCAACACCCTCAGTGGCTGTCGAGGTCTGTCAGTCACCACCGCGTCCGCGTGTGGCAACCTCTTCAGTACCTGCAAACTGAGACGAGGATATCGGTCTGTGATATCGCAAAGTGTTTCACCAATGGGAGTCATCGGGTCAGTTGCTGGACTGACGCCATTAGTGTCATTGTAAGGGGTGACAGTCCCCAACAAAGCAGAAGGTGTATCATCGGAAGCAGAGTGTACTCTGCACATCAATGTTTTTCTTGCTGAGACGGCCGCAGTGCTTGCGGAAGTGTCCGAAGGGCCAGAGAAGTTCATCTCAACTACCGTATTGCACGACTGCAAGAAGGAGGGAAGTTGCTCATTCACAGAGACAGCTGGCTCGAAATCATGAAAAGAATGGTCAATCAGATTGGCTGATGGAATGTGTCGAGATATCGTAATATCTCCTTGGATCGGATTCTGCACCAAGAGGTTTCTACACGTCTTTTTCCCAAGGGGTGCTTTTGACAGATACCCCTCGTGAAGGACTGCGTTGCAGCTAGCGTTAGGGGAAGACAGTGTGGTCAGTGGAGAAGGCACTGTGGCCTGTGACCATACCTGGTTGGTTTTCCAATCCATCAATGGGAGTAACCGATCCATCAAGTCTGCTCCAAGTAGCAGGGTTACAGTTTCGAGGCTGGTAACATACACAGGATGAACGAGCGATACGTCCTGGAAGTGTAGTTTCAGCATGACTCTCAATGTGAGAGGCGAGGTAGTCTGAGTGACCCCTCGAAGTGTAGTGTCGCATCGTTCCACTTTTAACCAACGTTTAGTTGGCTTCAAAGCCCTTTTGAGATCATCAAACAATGTTTGAGAGATGAGTGATATTGTCGCACCCGAATCAATTAGCGCATGACAAGCTAAGCAGTCCTCCAGGACTGTTTCCAGGTATGGCCGCTTAGATTCGTGGTTAGTGGACCTATTCCCCACAAAGTGGAGTGGTCGTTCGCAACGACGTGATGTGCCATGTCTGTTCAAGATGGAAGCAGATTGACTTTTCCGATTTTGAGTGGGCTTGGCTTTAACTAAGCGTTTGACCTTTACCTTCGCAACTTTTGTATCGGAGTCTATAGACCGAGCCCGGGGGCTTGTTTCTTGATCAAGCGGGCCCTGGATAGGGTCTTGAATGAGAGCGGGAGAAATTTGAACTTTAACGTCCTTGCTATGGGTGTTAATGTCTGCGGACCTGGTGTCCGGTAATTCCCCGTCTAGTCCTTGTGACTTATCTTTTACCCTTTTCTCAAATTGTTCTCGCTCTAGTTCTTCCCGTAGTGGGACTTCTGGAGAACATTGGTCTACGTTTTGATCGTCCTTCAACCCTTTGTTACCCTTGTGTTCTGACACTTTGTGTGGGTTGGGTACAGGAACGTAGCGAACAGGTCGATTGTAGCGGTAGTCGTTTTGAAGGCGACGTACTTTACAGTTATTTCGACCGCGGCGGTTATTGGAATCATGGTTTCGTGGTAGAAACTGTTGTTGTGCGTCAGCTCTCGACGCTCCAATACCTGATAATGCACCCTCTAACTGGAGTGAGTGCTCCTGGTCAAACTTCAAAACCGAGTGGTCAGGGCTCTTAGCGTTGCGAGCTTTTGATGCCTCAAAAGCTGTGCTTGCAAGCTCTCTGAGTTGTAAGATAGGCAAGCCAACGTGGGCTGCAGGGCCCAAGTAGGTAATGAAGGTGGGATACATGTTCGACAGAAACATTTGTTTGAATGGTAACAGCTCTTCCATTCCTGTTTCCGTGAGTAGGCCAAAGTAAGCTGAACGAAGCCTATGATAGAAAGCTTGTGGGTGTTCGTTTCGAGCTTGTTTGACCGTGTTAGCCAGTGAGCTATCGTGTTTGCGAGTCGCAGAACCACTGAATTCTAATTTCAAAGCTGTGGCAAGTTTAGCGTAGTCATTTAGCACGTGTTGCTGTTGTAGGCGAATGAACCTCGTCACGTGTCTATTCGACGTTCGCTTCAACAGGTAAACCCTGTCAGAACCCGTAGCGTTCGGGTAGCCACCCAACGCGTCCTCTATGTCAGCTAGGAACGTCTCAGTATCGTTTGGCTGACCTGGAACGGGGTCAAAGGTGGGGAAATTCTTGACGAGTTTGTCAAGGTATTCCGCGCCAAGCGGGCGGAGAGGGTTGGCTTCATCCTGTGGAGAAATTGGGGCCGAAAGGCCAAGAGGAGAAGCCAAGCTTTGGCTTTGTTGGCCAAGAGGCTCCATATTACTCAGTGCCGAATGGCCAAGAGGAGAAGACTGAGGGACACATGATGGATGCAATGTCTGAAACCTATCGTCTTCACTCCTTTGAGTACCGGACTCCGGTTGCTTGGATGGGTAGTCATGCTGTAGAGCGTGCCCATTCTGGACTTCCTCCAGCTGGTACCTAAGGGTGGTCTTATGCAGCATTGCAGAGTCCACTTGAGCGCTTAGAGTACCAATTTTGGACACGTGAGTGTCACACCTGCTCCTTTCGGTCTCAAACTTATCTGTCATGGTTTGCAGATAGAGGTCTCGAGTACGGAGCGAGAGATTCAGTGATGAGATTTCCTCTGCTTGCTTAGAAATCAATATTTCCATCCTCATCACCTGAGTTCTCTCATCATTCATTTGGTCAGCGACTTCAATAAGTTCTGCTGATTTATCATCCAACTTAGTCATTGTGTTTATTAACTTATCGTCTTTGGTCTGCAGCGCTTTGAGGAGCACCGTGTTATTTTGAGTAACATTCAACAAAACAGCATGCATGTTGTCAAGTTGAGCGCTCCTGTTTGTATATAACTCTTCAGATTTATCTAGTTTGTCGTGGACATCATCGTATCTAGTTTTGGCTAAATCGAGTTGTTCCTGTAGCATATGATTTTGTTGAAGAGCTTGTGCTCGTTCATCGTCATAAGTATTTGCAATTACTTTTAATTGTTCCGATTTCAAACGCAGTTCCTCGACTAGCAGAATGTTTCCATTTCCTGCTTTTGTCAATAGTTGCTCAGTTCTCTCCACCTGTGCCCTCATGTTAGCCATGTCTTGCACGTGCTTCAGCTGTGCACTGTGGTATTGGATCGATGCCAACCTTAGATGGCGATACATAAGTGCTAAAGTGGAGAGAACCGTCACAAAGCCTGTGTTTGATGGTTGATTTTGGACAGCGTTCGCAATTTCGGCTGATTTTTCACTAATGGCATAATTAGGGTTGGTATCGCTGCTGAGGTCAGAGATCAATCCTTTTATGGGTGGAGGTTCACTAATTAGTGGAGGAGTGGTGATCACCTCCTTTGGTAGCTTGCACATTATTAGAAAAATTTAGAGGAAGAATGTTCCTATTTTTTTTTTCAATGTTTGGGTTTGGAATTCATTGGAAGCTGCAAAGACAAGTTTAATCTATTTATAGATGTTGACGAACCATCAGTACTGTACCAGTAATGTGGAAGTTGGATGTGAATGAATTTGCAAAAGCAAATTGAATGAATTAATCAATGCCAATGATTAATCCTACCTGGGTAGGCTATCTGGGTATTAAACTTGAATTAACCTTAGAGGTTGCTTCATCCAGGTTAATATGAGAAGTTTTAAAAGTGTCTCATTTGATTGGAAGAACATTAAGGTTTGTTCAACAATTTAACTTATTAAATTGAATGAGATGATAATCCCTACCATCTCCATTGATTGGATATCATAAGTGTAAACAGTAGATTAAATGTTGGGAACACTTCCCACTATGGTACACTTCTTCCTTGGGCCGAAGCCACATGGGATTCCCGCTGGGGCGGGACTTCTGTCAGTACTGGATTACTGAATGGGTTTTGCAAAAACCAAATTTTACTGATTGATCAATTTTAATGATAAATCAAACCTGTATAGGCTATTTGGGATTTAAACTTGAATTAACCTTAGAGGTTTATTCATCTAGGTTAATGTGGAAAAAAGATTACAATGTCTCATTTAGAAAACTCATCAATTTGGATATTTAAAAAAAAAAATCCACTTGAGAACGTAAATCTGGCAATTTCACTTATTAGTTCAATTGAATAAGACATCGATATCCGTCTGGATATCATGAGTAACGACTTGAGTGTCACCTGACTAATTATTTGAAAAAAGTACTGGTGACTCTCATAGGGGAGTCTGCTGGCACACGTTGAAATCAACGGAAGTACCCAGGGCAGGACTTTCGTTCCGCAAGTCGGATGAATTACCATGTGGCACAAACAAAATGGCTGTTTTCCCTTTTGTTAGCTTAGCATCTCGAGCAAGCTAATGCTACTTGATGCCTGAAAAATGCTCACATAGGATTCCCTTGGCAAGGGAAAGATTTTACTTATAACGTATTATGTTCAAACCCTTTTCGGCGATATTTGACGATGTTTTAACCGGAACTCGCGGTAAACAACAAAATGCACTGTGGTCTCCTCGCATCGAAACGCGAGAGACAGACAGAGAGATACTTATAAACTGGTCAAGCTAATCTCTCCTAAATTTCAATCGGCTGGGTCTTTGTCCTCGCTCGAGAAATTAATAATGACCTAGCCAACACGCGTCTGAAACGCGCGAGGCAGAAATAGCCCAGCGTTTGGCCAAACGCGCTATTTATCAGATAGCTTTATCAGCCCTCATACAGAACTGTATAGGGTATGCTACCCACTGACTACCTCAGAGCACAACACTGAGGCGATTCTCCAGAACACACACGCACCAATAATTCCGATCTACAATTCCCATAATGTATATAATCAACTTGGTATATTATGTAATCTGCTTTTCAATTTTATATAGGCTGAATCAAAATGAAAGCTTCATCCTATTTTAGATTCCTCGCACGGGGGCTCCATTATGTCGTGTCTTTGGCTATGCCGGATTAAGTGATATGACATGCTAACTTATAAAATTATTTCTCTGTAATTAATATTACCTGATTAGGCTAATCATGTAAATGTAATTAACTAGAAAGTCGGGGCACCACAGAAGAACGTTTATAGAGCTGTTATCTTCTGAATAAACTCTTAAAATACTTAGTAATATTTTACATCGATAGCAGTCAATCTTATCTTATTTTCAATCTCATCATGAAAGTTATAAATTCTTGGTTATCTTCACGAACCCTGGCTAACAAGTTGAATAAGCAATACAAAATTGGGTTTAATTATTTATTTACTAAATACCTAACTAATCACACAGAATTACAAATACACAGAATTCATATGATGTCGTACAGAAAACGTCCTGGTGAACGGAGCCTGTATCATGGCTGGTTACACAAAGGAAAAGGGGGGTTGGGCTTGAATGAAAGAGCGGGAAGATTTAGGAACACAGAAACAGCAGCTATGCTATCGTAAATACATTATCTTATGCATTCTAAATTACCGCCCATTTGGAAAAGGAAAATGCAATAAATATTTACTCTGAGCTGCGCTTCGGTAGATTGGTCGTAGATGCTGGCCGTGGTTGGCCAACAGATCTTCCTGTTGTGTAGTGGAAGAATGTCAATGGTGGTGGTATCTTCGTCTGGTTGTTAGACTGGATCCGTCGTCCGTCCTTTCCTAGCCCACGTTAGCAGCGGCTAACTCAACGGCTAGGAAGTATCACTTCTGTAGTGAATAAGCTCAAAGTTCATACCAGTCGCCATCAAAGCTCACGCCGAGGTTGGCTTAGTTCTGTCCTTGATATGGTTTAGTTAACATGTCTGTCCTTATAACGTCGAGGCTGCAGACCTCTCGTACTGGAACCCCGAATGTCTTTTCGTCAAAGACTTATATAGTGGAGAGGGGGAAGGAGGGGTTTCATCGTTTATAACCCCATGTCTCTTCACAGGGTTGGCCACTGATCGGCAGGGCACTTTCCCTATGAAAACCCAATTCTCTCATTTGGAAGCTAAAATTACATTTAATCTCCTAACAAACAATTTCAATATCAAACATTTCAATTGCATAACAATTCCATGTGACTCTGATAACTAGAGAGTGTATACTTTCTCCGGTACAGTTTATGTCGTCCTGCCATCAATCATAATGTCTCAGATAACAATGAACTGACATACATACTCATTACGTTATCAAGCATATTTCCAACTGGTTTTATTAACAAAAGATGGTTCCTTTCCCTATTTGTTTGATGTTCCCAGACTCTCTATATTTAACACAGGCTATTCCAGTCCTTCAGTAGGGTCAGAGAGAGAGGGGAAGGGAGAAGGTATTTATGGGGGGGTCATAAACCTTACCCACAGGCCAACGTCATGACAGCGCTAACAAGAAGGAACTATTGGGACATAAATTATTAACTTTTTCGAACAAACTACATTTGTTGTGGACCTAGGATAAATCATGCAATGCGGTTGCATTCACGAGATGTTAATCTATAATTCTTTGAATGACAATATTAAATTTTAACAATGTTTTCGAATAGTAATTTTGAAAGTTGTAGCGCTGATCCACCGGAAGCATTTGAGGGAAAATATTTTCTGAACGTCATTCGCCGATGTAAAATGCTATTTTTATATATAAATATGAACTTTATCGAACGAAAAATGCATGTATTTTGTAACATGATGTCCTAGGAGTGTCAGCTGATGAAGATTGTCAAAGGTTAGTGCTGCATTTAGCTGTGTTTTGGGTAAAGCTAGTTGCTTTGAAAATGGCTGTGTGATTTTTTTTGGCAGGGTACTCTCCTAACATAATCTAATGTTTTGCTTTTGCTGTAAAGCCTTTTTGAAATCAGACAACGTGGTTCGATTCAAGAGAGGTGTATCTATAAAATGGTGTAAAATAGTCGTATGTTTGAGAAATTGAAGTTATAGCATTTATGAGGTTTTTTATTTCACGCGACGCGATTCCACTGGCTGTTGACTAGGGTGGGACGCAAGCGTCCCATGTTCCCAGACAGGTTAAGGTTGTGCCCCTATCTTTTTAACTTCTCTCTTCTCTGGGGAGGTTCCCATGTCTTGGAAGACAGCCATGGTTCATCCTTTATTTAAAGGTGGAGATCAAGCTGATCCTAACTGTTATAGACCTATTTCTATTTTGCCCTGTTTATCAACAGCTTTGGAAAAACTACTGAATGGCTTTCTTGACGTCTAGAGTATTCTCTCAGGTACGCAATCTGGTTAACACTCAAGTTATGGATGTGTAACTTGCAACCTTAAAGGTTGTTAGTGATGTCACCATTGCGTTTCATTCTAAGCAATGTTGTGCTGCTATTTTTATTGACTTGGCCAAAGCTTTTGATACGGTGGACCATTCCATTCTTGTGGCCCGGCTAAGGAGTATTGGTGTCTCTGAGGGGTCTTTGGACTGGTTTGCTAACTACCTCTCTCAAAGAGTGCAGTGTATAAAGTCAGAACATCTGCTGTCTCAGCCACTGCCTGTCACCTAGGGTGTACCCCAAGGCTCGATCCTAGGCCCCACGCTCATCTCAATTTACATCAATAACATAGCTCAGGTAGTAGGAAGCTCTCTCATTCATTTATATGCAGATGATACAGTCTTATACTCAGCTGGCCCTTCCCCGGATTTTGTCGTAAACGAACTACAACAAAGCTTTCTTAGTATCCATCAAGCTTTCTCTACCCTGAACACCTCCAAAGCAAAGGTCATGTGGTTTGGTAAGATACCCCTCTCCCAACAGGTGTGATTACTACCTCTGAGGGTTTAGAGCTTGAGGTAGTTACGTCATACAAGAGCTTGGGAGTATGGCTTGACGGTACACTGTCCTTCTCTCATCACATATCAAAGCTGCAGGCTAAAGTTAAATCTAGACTTGGTTTCCTCTATTGTAATCACTCCTCTTTCAGCACAGCTGCCAAACTAACCCTGATTCAGATGACCTTTCTACCCATGCTAGATTACGGAGACATAATTTATAGATCGGCAGGAAAGGGTGCTTTTGAGCAAATAGGTGTTCTATACCATTCGGCCATCAGATTTGCCACCAATGCTCTATACTCCTCTGTAAACTGGTCATCTCTGTATACCCGTCGCAAGACCCACTGGTTGATGCTTATTTATAAAACCCTCTTAGGCCTCACTCCCCACATTCTGAGATATCTGCTGCAGCCCTCATCCTCCACATACAACACCCGTTCTGCCAGTCACATTCTGTTAAAGGTCCCCAAAGCACACACATCCTTGGGTTGCTCGTCTTTTCGGTTCACTGCAGCTAGCGACTGGAACAAGCAGCAGCAAACACTCAAACTGGACAGTTTTATCTCAAACTCTTCATTCAAAGACTCAATCATGGACACTCTTACTGACAGTTTTGGCTGTTTTGGTGATGTATTGTTTTCTCTACCTTCTGCCCTTTGTGCTGTTGTCTGTGCCCAATAAGGTTTGTACCATGTTTTATGCTGCTAATATGTTGTGTTGCTTCCATGTTGTTGTCATGTTGTGTTGCTACCATGCTGTGTTATGTGTTGCTGCCTTGCTATGTTGTTGTCTTAGTTCTGTATTTATGTAGTGTTGTGTTGTCTCTTGTCGTGATGTGTGTTTTGTCCTATATTTAGATTTTATAAAAAAGTATATATTAATTTTTAATCCCAGCCTCCGCCCTCGCAGGAGGCCTTTTGCCTTTTGGTAGGCCGTCATTGTAAATAAGAATTTTTTCTTAACTAACTTGCCAAGTTAACCTGTTTAGGATAGGGGGCAGTATTTGCACGGCCGGATAAAAAAACGTACCTGATTTAATCTGGTTATTACTCCTGCCCAGAAACTAGAATATGCATATAATTATTTTATTTGTATAGGAAACACCCTAAAGTTTCTAAAACTGTTTGAATGGTGTCTGTGAGTATAACAGAACTCATATGGCAGGCCAAAACCTGAGAAGATTCTATGTGGGAAGTGCCCTGTCTGACCATTTCTTGGCCTTCTATAGCCTCTTTATTGAAAATAGGTGATCTCTGCTGTAACGTGACATTTTCTAAGGCTCCCATAGGCTCTCAGAAGGCGCCAGAACGGAGAATGATGACTGCAGTCCCTGGGCGAAAAACAGTAGGGGTTTTGGAAAGTGGTCGTTCTGAGAACAATGACACTGGTGCGCGCGTGCATGTGAAGACTCCATTTTCTATTTTCAGTGTTTGAACCAAAACAAGGTCTCCCAGTCGGAATATTATCGCTATTTTACGAGAAGAAAACGCATAAAAATTGATTTTAAACAGCGTTTGACATGCTTCGAAGGACGGTAATGGAATATTTCGATTATTTTTGTCACGATACGTGTGTCACCCTTCGGATAGTGTCTCGAACGCAAAAACAAAACACAGCTATTTGGATATAACTATGGATTATTTGGAACCAAAACAACATTGGGTGTTGAAGTAGAAGTCCTGGGAGTGCATTCTGACGAAGAACAGCAAAGGTAATCCAATTTTTCTTATAGTAAATCTGAGTTTGGTGAGTGACAAACTTGGTGGGTGTCAAAATAGCTAGCCATGATGGCCCTGCTATCTACTCAGAATATTGCAAAATGTGCTTTCACCAAAAAGCTATTTTAAAATCAGACACCGCGATTGCATAAAGGAGTTCTGTATCTATAATTCTTAAAATAATTATGTTTTTTGTGAACGTTTATTGTGAGTAATTTAGTAAATTCACCAGAAGTTTTCGGTGGGTATGCTAGTTCTGAACGTCACATGCTAATGTAAAAAGCTGGTTTTTGATATAAATATGAACTTTATTGAACAAAACATGCATGTATTGTTTACCACAAACCACAAATGTTGTTTTGGTTCAAAATAATCCATAGTTATGTTCAAATATCCTCCGTTTTGTTTGTGCGTTCAGGTCCCTATCAAAATATTCCATTACCGTACTTAGAAGCATGTCAAACGCTGTTTAAAATCAATTTTTATGCTATTTTTCTCGTAAAATAGCGATAATATTCCAACCGGGCGACGTTGTTTTCGTTCAAAAGCTGAAAGAAAAACATGGCCACTTCTCGGGGCCGCGCATCTCCTGTCTCTGAGCCACCAGCCTGATCACTCACAAACAGCGCTCCTGTACCTAGCCCAGAGACAGCAGAGATCTCATTCCACTTTCTGGCGGCTTCAGAGAGCCTATGGGAGCCTTAGAAATTGTCACGTTACAGCAGAGATGCTGTATTTTCGACAGAGATGCCACAGTAGCACAAGAAATGGTCAGAGAGGGCACTTCCTGTATGTAATCTTCTCAGGTTTTGGCCTGCCATTTCAGTTCTGTTATACTCACAGACACCATTCAAACCGTTTTATGAACTTTAGAGTGTTTTCTATCCAAATCAACCAATTATATGCATATTCTCATTTCTGGAAAAGAGTAATAACCAGATTAAATCGGGTACGTTTTTTATCCGGCCGTGAAAATACTGCCCCCTACCCTAGAGAGGTTAAAAGCATCTGGACATTATCTCTGACATTTGCATTGTTGCAATATTGAAATTCGATCTCTACTGTGTTCCATAATAATGAACGCGTCAGCAGTTAAGACGAGACTGGCTGTTTTTCTCAGCCAGTCAAAATCATGAATCAGCATATTTTTTATGGATATATACAAAGAAATGTCTATATCAAAACAGGTATAACAAAACAAAAGGCAGCTAGTTTACAGTCTTCCAGCTTCAGTCGGAAGTGATTGTGTTGGCTGTGTAGTGGAAATGATAGCAAGGTGAGAAGAGCCTCCAAAGCAAAGATTTATGTTTGCCATAGTTCCAGAACTTTTCAGGTTTCTATCAACCAGCACTTGGGTAGTTTTGCTTTGCATGGCAGTCAATACGAATATAACTAATGACCAGAGGATGCCTAAAATTGCACTTGACAACCAATGTTAGTGAATGTAGCATCACGTTTTGGTGAGAAATTGATGGTTAGGAAATAGTGTTTTTTTTAATGCTGGTCACCCATTGTATAAAAGCAATAATACACTTGAGTCGATGTGTTACAACCTTTTTATCATGGCTGTAACGTGGTCTACGCCATTCGGCTTTGGCAATGACCAAGTGAGAAATTGATGGTTAAGATATAACTGCCTTAATTTCGCTAACTGACTTAATTTTGCCGGACCCCAGGAAGAAGGGATCCATAATAAATAAAAATACAGCCATTATTAAAAACTTCATAACACATGGCCTCATGTATTATTGCTTAATTCTTGTATTCAAATTCCTAATTCTATGGTACTGGCTCTATAAGGGCACAAGGCGAGACACAGATGCAGACAAAGGAGGCAGATGGTTCGAGTCTCTGATATTTATTAGTATCCAAGGGGCAGGCAAGAGAATGGTCATGGACAGGCAAAACGATCATAACAAGGTCAGAGTCCAGGAGGTACAGAGTGGCAGGCAGGCTCGAGGTCAGGGCAGGCAGTATGGTCAGGCAGGCAGATTCAGAGTCAGAGCAGGCAAGGGTCAAAACCGGGAGGACTACCAAAAGAGAGATAAGAAAAAGCACGCGCACGGGAAAACCCCGCTGGTTGACTTGACAAGACAAGATGAAACTAGCACAGAGAGACAGGAAACACAGGGATAAATACACCGGGGAAAATAAGCGACACCTTGGGAAGTGGAGACATTCACAAGGACAGGTGAAACAGATCAGGGCGTGACAGCCTCACAGATTACTGCTACAGCACCACTGGAACCAGCCATTGCATATTTCACTGCACATTTCTCACATGAATACTCCGATAATGCAGCTAAAGTTCCCCTTGTTGGAAGTGATATTGGTTTACTCTCCCCCTAACTACCACATGTTGTCGAGTAGGTGGTGGAGCAGAACATGGAGAAGAATTATCTCATAGATGACCCCTGCTTAACACTCACCACATGACTCTTACAGAGCCAATAAGGAATGATTGGACAAAGAGGCTTAACACAGGAAACAGCTCAGGGTCTGGTCCTACAGCCCTCATTATTTAACCCACACACAATATTGCCATGGTAACAATACTTCAAAAACAATATATACTGCTCAAAAAAATAAAGGGAACACTTAAACAACACATCCTAGAACTGAATGAAAGAAATAATCTTTTTAAATATTTTTTTCTTTACATAGTTGAATGTGCTGACAACAAAATCACAAAAAATGATCAATGGAAATCCAATTTATCAACCCATGGAGGTCTGGATTTGGAGTCACACTCAAAATTAAAGTGGAAAACCACACTACAGGCTGATCCAACTTTGATGTATGTAATGTCCTTAAACAAGTCAAAATGAGGCCAGTAGTGTATGTGGCCTCCACGTGCCTGTATGACCTCCCTACAACACCTGGGCATGCTCCTGATGAGGTGGCGGATGGTCTCCTGAGGGATCTTCTCCCAGACCTGGACTAAAGCATCCGCCAACTCCTGGACAGTCTGTGGTGCAACGTGGCGTTGGTGGATGGAGCGAGACATGATGTCCCAGATGTGCTGAATTGGATTCAGGTCTGGGAAACGGGCGGGCCAGTCCATAGCATCAATGCCTTCCTCCTGCAGGAACTGCTGACACACTCCAGCCACATGAGGTCTAGCATTGTCTTGCATTAGGAGGAACCCAGGGCCAACCGCACCAGAATATGGTCTCACAAGGGGTCTGAGGATCTCATCTCGGTACCTAATGGCAGTCAGGCTACCTCTGGCGAGCACATGGAGGGCTGTGCGGCCCCCCAAAGAAATGCCACCCCACACCATGACTGACCCACCGCCAAACTGGTCATGCTGGAGTATGTTGCAAGCAGCAGAACGTTCTCCACGGCGTCTCCAGACTCTGTCACGTCTGTCACGTGCTCAGTGTGAACCTGCTTTCATCTGTGAAGAGCACAGGGCGCCAGTGGCGAATTTGCCAATCTTGGTGTTCTCTGGCAACTGCCAAACGTCCTGCATGGTGTTTGGCTGTAAGCACAACCCCCACCTGTGGACGTCGGGCCCTCATACCACCCTCATGGAGTCTGTTTCTGACCGTTTGAGCAGACACATGTACATTTGTGGCCTGCTGGAGGTCATTTTGCAGGGCTCTGGCAGTGCTTCTCCTGCTCCTCCTTGCACAAAGGCGGAGGTAGCGGTCCTGCTGTTGGGTTGTTGCCCTCCTACGGCCTCCTCCACATCTCCTGATGTACTGGCCTGTCTCCTGGTAGCGCCTCCATGCTCTGGACACTACGCTGACAGACACAGCAAACCTTCTTGCCACAGCTCGCATTGATGTGCCATCCTGGATGAGCTGCACTACCTGAGCCACTTGTGTGGATTGTAGACTCCGTCTCATGCTACCACTAGAGTGAAAGCACCGCCAGCATTCAAAAGTGACCAAAACATCAGCCAGGAAGCATAGGAACTGAGAAGTGGTCTGTGGTCCCCACCTGCAGAACCCCTCCTTTATTGGTGGTGTCTTGCTAATTGCCTATAATTTCCACCTGTTGTCTATTCCATTTGCACAACAGCATGTGACATTTATTGTCAATCAGTGTTGCTTCCTAAGTGGACAGTTTGATTTCACAGAAGTGTGATTGACTTGGAGTTACATTGTGTTGTTTAAGTGTTCCCTTTATTTTTAGTGACAAATGCCTAAAATGCAATTAGCTTGCCAATATGAATTTACATTTTTAGGGATTAAATACAGAACAGATATTGAATGGTGTCTTATGTTCACATTAAATACAATCACTTTTCTTTGTGTGCGCTGCTATATCCACTTATCAATAATAAAATTGCTGTTATGGTGATAATAAATAATGTCATTTTACAGAAGCCATTTACTCCAAATAAAGTGAAGGTTGTTTCCGGCACCCCAGTTGAAATGAGAATTCATTATCTCTTCCCAAATTAACTGTCACGACTTCCGCCGAAGTTGGTCCCTCTCCTTGTTCGGGCGGCGTTCGGCACCGGTCATCACCAGTCTTCTAGCCATCGCCGCTCCACCTTTCATTTTCTATTTGTTTTGTCTTGTTTTCCCACACACCTGGTTCACGTTCCCTCATCAGACTAAATGTGTATTACCCTCTGTTTCCCCCATTTGTTTAATCCGGTTCATGTTACCGTGGTTGTGCTTTGTGCTTCCTCGCCTGTGCCTTTGGGCCAGGGTGTATATTAAAGTTATCCTGTTATCACCCATCTCTGCTCTCCTGCACCTGACTTCCTGGCAACCAGTCACTCACCCCGTTACATTAGCAGAATGCTGGAAGGAAAACATATTGCTGCTGTCTTTCATTTCAGTGATTAAGCACCTGAAACTAACAACGATTTATCAACCGGATATTACATTTCCGTAATACGTTGACAATCTTTCCCTCACTGACAAAGATGGGACATGTGGTTGTCTTGATTAGGAAGTGTTAGGAACTGGTTTTGGACCTTATGTATTTTGTGACGGTAGGCCTCTTATCATTATTTAACCCATAAAGAAATAAATGTATTCAGCAACAAATATGTAACAAGTGAATTTACAACACACAAAAACAGGGAAATAATGGCTGGAAAGGTGGGCAGGGCATGCACGTTGCTTGATATAGCCAGCAGCACCTCACCAGTACATATACTGTACAAATGGAGGGCAGGCAACCATGGAAATGTGACAGCACCCACCAGTACACATTGCTGAGAGGGCCTCATTTAGCTGACTCTCAAGCCAAGATCCACACTACCTTAATTCCAAGACACTACTAAACAATTATTTATTCTGCAAATGACACAACAGCTTCTATGCTATTTAGAATAAGTGTACCTTAAATCTTCACTAGGGTAGGGGGCAGCATTCGGAATTTTGGATGAAAAGCGTGCCCATAGTAAACTGCCAGCTACTCAGGCCCAGAAGCTAGGATATGCATGTAATTGGTAGACTTGGATAGAAAACACTCTAAAGTTTCCAAAACTGTTAAAGTAATGTCTGTGAGTATAACAGAACTGATATGGCAGGCGAAAACCTGAGGAAAATCCATCCAGGAAGTACTATTATTTTGAAAGGCTGTTTTTCCATTGAAAGCCTATCCACCATACAAAGACTTAGGACCCAGTTCACAATCTCTATGGCTTCTTCTACATGTGGCCAGTCTTTAGGCATTGTTTCAGGCTTTTACTCTGAAAAATGAGAGAGAAACACCACTTTCAATGAGTGGACAGTGTATATTCCCAGAAATGAGTCCAGTGCGCGATCGGGAGTGCACCTTTCTTGTTTCTCCTTTTCTATTGATGAAGCTTTTGTCCGGTTGAAATATTATTGATTATTTATGACAAAAACAACCTGAGGATTGATTTTAAACATCGTTTGACATGTTTCTACGAACCTTTATTGTACTTTTTGGATTTTTCGTCTGTCTGTTGTGACCGCGCTTTGTTCCAATGGATTGCTGAACAAAACGCACCAGCAAAACTGAGATTTTTGGACATAAAGAGGGACATTATCGAACAAAACAAACATTTATTTTGTAACGGAGTCTTCGGAGTGCAACCATATGAAGATTATCAAAGGTAAGTGATACATTTTATCGCTATTTCTGACTTTTGTTACTCCTTTTCTTGGCTGCTAACTGTTTGTAATGATTTGTCTGCTGGGCGCTGTTCTCAGATAATCACACAGTTTGCTTTCGCCATAAAGACTTTTTGAAATCTGACACAGCGGTTGGATTAAAAAAAAGTTTATTTCAGCTGGTGTATAACATTTGTATCTTTTATGTATGTTTATTATGAGAATTTCTGTTTTGTTGAGTTTCACGCTCTGCATTTTTACCGGATGTTGTTTGAGACAGTGGATTATTGAACAAAACGTGCTATCAAAACGGAGGTTTTTGGATATAAACATGGACTTTATTGAACAAACCAAACATGTATTAAGTAAATGGGAGTGTTGTGAGTGCAAGAATATGAAGGTCATCAAAGGTAAGTGATTAATTTTATCACTATTTCTGAGTTGTGTAACTCCTCTTCTTGGCTTGTTACTTATTACGCTAGCATCCTACACCCCCTAGTGAGGTTAAAGAATGTTTGGCTTCAAAATTATTCCAAAAGGCAAAAAGCACCTTTTATTAATTAGTCTGATTTAATGCGTTTCTGCCATAACTAACACTGGCTTTAAAAACAGCCTTGGACAACAATGCCTTTATACGTTTGGGTAATATGATTTCTCATTAAAATTCCCCTAGTGCACCATAGCCCCTGCCCGCTTCTGCTCACCATCCCTGCCCGCTTCTGCTCACCTTGAGGGTCCCTCATCATGGGCCTTGACACTAAGCGGACCCCCATAGAGGTATGGAGCTGCTTATGAGCCTAACATTGGTACCACCACATTATTATTTGCCAATAAGCCCTTAGCTGAGGGCCATGGTCAACCTTTCGCTTCCAGATGAAGTCTCTATGATCTCCCACTCAGGCAATTAAGGACAATTATGAATATATTTAAGTATGTAGGATTTAAATAATTGTCTCTTATTGAAGAGACTATGAGTTGCCATCACCTTTTGGCCTGCATTGGCATGATTGGCAAGGCTCTTTGAGTTATACCATACATTGATTCTTGAGGGTGCAGTTACATCTGGGAATGATGAGTGTTGAATTTAACAGCCATTATGAACACAGGCTGGAACACAGTGATCACTAAGGTCATTACAGAAAACACCAGACTGATACCTATCAGGATTATTTGTGAAGATAACATTGAGGAGAGTAGCCTTTGCTGGGTGTTTGGAATCATACCAAGTGGGATTGGTAATAATCTGAGAAGTATTTAGGGAGTCCTATTGCTTTAGGACTTGGTCAGGTGGTTTAAGCATGTCTCAGTTAAGGTCACCTAGCAGGACAAATTCTGACTTTGTGTAAGGGGCCAGGAGAGAGCTTAGGGCAGGAAGGGTACATGCCGGTGCTGATGGAGGACGATAGCACCCAGCAACAGTCAACAAAGAGCTATTTGAAAGTTTAATGCTTAAAACCAGCAAATCAAATTGTTTGGGCAGACTTGCTGGAGACAACTGAGCACTGAAGGTGATCCTTGGAAAAGATTGCCACTCCCCCACCTTTTGAAGGTCTGTCTTGTCCAAAAAGGTTATAACCACAAAGGTTAACATCAGTATTCAAAGCACTCTTCCTTAACTACGTCTCAGTAATGACCAACACATCTGGATTGTTGCTGTGAACCCACAATTTCCATTGATCCATTTTAGGTAATAAACGTCACGTGTTAACGTGCCGGAAATGCAGGTTTTTTACTTTTTAGTGACAGGGGCAGTATTCGGAAATTTGTATGAATGACATGCCCAAAGTAAACTGCCTGTTACTCAGGCCCAGAAGCTAGGATATGCATTGAATAGAAAACACTCTGAAGTTTCTGAAACTGTTAAAATAATGTCTGTGAGTATAACAGAACTGATATGGCAGGCAAAACCCAGTGGACAAACCATACAGGAAGTGGGATTTTAACAGTTTTAGAAATGTTAGTGTTTTCTATCCAAATCTACCAATTATATGCCTATCCTAGCTTCTGGACCTGAGTAACAGGCAGTTTACTTTGGGCACGCTTTTCATCCGGACGTCAAAATACTGCCCCCTACCAAAGAGAGGTTAAGAGAGCAGAAATCAGTGAAGCAGATATCAGAGCACAAGTCAGAATTGGAGCTAGCAACAGTAGATGAGCCAGGGTGTACAAGCACATTCCCGGATATCATCAGCAGTAATGCAATCAAGGCAAGGCGTAGGGCAGGGAGAGCTCTGCAGTGTGGCTTTATGACATCTTAATGTGAATCAGATTGCAACAAGATCATATGGTATAGCAATTTCATCAGGTAACATGAATACAAAGCTGGCGAGAGGTGGTTAGAATAGGATGGGAGGCCAACAGTCTGCGTAACCAATAGAGAGTCAGAGTCCCAAGTGTGGGAACAAACAGTCTGTCCCACGGTTGGGTAAACAAGAAAGTTTATAGTCAACAAAGCATGCAAGAGTCATGAGGCAAATAGCAAAATAGCAAAATGCACAATAAAATGTTTTAATATATAAGGACTTGGGGATAGCCATTGTAAATTCAGCGTCACTCACCCCAACAGTACCTGTACCAGAGAGGGGGAGACCGGACAGGGCAGATGGTGAACAGATCGCCAGGTGGAATCCAAGCAGCAGTGCAGCAGGCAACAGGAGTAGGTGTCACACCCACTTGGGAGAAGCTTTTTTCTGGAGGAAGATTTCTTACAGAAAATGCCAGTGGATAGTCTTTGAGCAGCGGGAGGGGGCTTCAAAGACTCCTGCCACTTGTTGGGTCCTAAGGCATCGACACCGCACACTTCACACCTTAGTGCTAATTGAAGTTGTAAAGTGGTTGTTCCACTGGATATCATAAGGTGAATGCACCAATTTGTAAGTCGCTTTGGATAAGAGCGTCTGCTAAATGACTTAAATGTAAATGAAGTTGTATCTGGTCTGTCCTAGCAAGCCTGGCAGCCTTAACTCAGCATTCAGTCCCATACAGTAAAATATCTTATTGTAATGTACTTTATTATATTAAAACAATAATACAAAATAATTATTTTTCTTCTTGGCTTTCAAAATAGCATCAGACCAAACACTACTCACTCAGTTCCAGGTTGGATGGTGTCCTCAGGTCTCTGCTGTTTGTTTGCTAGAACACTCTCTGTATAGCTTGGAAAAGGGAATCCTTGGTAGCAGTAATCCCTCCAGTCAATTTTTGCCAAAATTAGGTTGTAGGTTTGGAGTTTGATCAGGAGTGAAGGCCATGCTGTGGAGAGTAGCATCATGCATATGTCCCTGCCAAAAAATCGAAGTTTATCTACCTCTATCCTTTTGTAACAAAAAAATATGTTGAAAAATGTGAGAGCTCACATGCAGCTGTGTCTCTCTCTCTCTCTCTCTGTCGGGATACTTTTACAGTGGGGATCAAGTTTATAAGTTGCATGGCTGCGCAGATGAGACAGTGGCTCTGTAAAAGTAGTAGTGCATTGCTAGGTAAGGACGTAAATGATGGCACTTTCTAAGAATGTGGCTATGTGTATATTGTCTAGTATATCATGGGCAGGATAGACTCTAACAATGGGAATTCCATACCACCAAATGTATAATTCCAATATATTGGCCATATACCACAAACCCCTGAGGTGCCTTATTGCTATTATAAACTGCTTACCAACTTAGTTACAGCAGTAAAAATACATGTTTTGTCATACCTGTGGTATACGGTCTGATATACCATGGCTGTCAGCCAATCAGCATTCAGTGCTTGAACCACCCATTTTATAATGCACATTTGTAGTGCACACAACATAGAGTTGAAGTCAGATGTTTACATACACACTTAGGTTGGAGTCAGTAAACTTCGTTTTTCAACCACTCCACAATTTTCTTGCTAACAAACTACAGTTTTGGCAAGTCGGTTAGGACATCTACTTTGTGCATGACACAAGTAATTTTTCCAACAATTGTTTACAGACAGATTATTTCACTTATAATTCGCTGTATCACAATTTCAGTGTGTAAGAAGTTTACATACACCCAGTTGACTGTGCCTTTAAACAGCTTGGAAAATTTCAGAAAATTACGTCATGGCTTTGAAAGCTTCTCATAGGCTAATTGAAATCATTTGAGTCAATTGGAGGTGTACCTGGGGATGTATTTCAAGGCCTACCTTCAAACTCAGTGCCTCTTTGCTTGACATCATGGGAAAATCAGAAGAAATCAGCCAAGACCTCAGAAAAAAATTGTAGACCTCCACAAGTCTGGTTCATTCCTGTAAGTCACTCTGGATAAGAGTGTCTGCTAAATTACTAAAATGTAAATGTACAGTGCATTCGGAAAGTATTCAGATCCCTTGACTTTTTTTCCACATTTTGTTATGTTACAGCCTTATTTTAAAATGGATTAAATAAATAAAAAATCCTCGGCAATCTACACGCAATACCCCATAATGACAAAGGGAAAACAGTTTTAAAAATGTTTGCAAATTTTTTACAAATAAAAAACAGATACCTTATTTACATAAGTATTCAGACCGTTTGCTATTAGACTCAAAATTGAGCTCAGGTGCATGCTGTGTCCATTGATCATCCTTGAGATGTTTCTACAACTTAGAGTCCACCTGTGGTAAATGCAAATGATTTGGAAAGGCACACACCTGTCTATATATGGTCCTACTGTTGACAGTGCATGTCAGAGCAAAAACCAAGCCATGAGGTCAAAGGAATTGTTCATAGAGCTTTGAGACAAGATTGTGTCTAGGCATAGATCTTTGGAAGGGTACCAAAACATTTCTGCAGCATTGAAGGTCTCCAGAACACAGAGGCGTCCATCATTCTTAAATGGAATACGTTTGGAACCACCAAGACTGTTCCTAGAGCTGGCCACCCAGCCAAGCGGAGTAGTCAGGGGAGAAGGGCCTTGGTCAGGGAGGTGACCAAGAACCCGATGGTCACTCTGACAGATCTCCAGAGTTCCTCTGTGGATATGGGAGAACCTTCCAAAAGGACAACCTTCTCTGCAGCACTCCACCAATCAGGCCTTTATGGTAGAGTGGCCAGACAGAAGCCATTCCTCAGTAAAAGGCACATGACAGCCCACTTGGAGTTTGCCAGAAAAGCACCTAAAGGACACTAAGACCATGAGAAACAAGACTTTCTGGTCTGATGAAACCAAGATTGGGACTGGGAGACTAGTCAGGATCAAGGGAAAGATGAACAGAGCAAATTACTGAGAGATCCTTAATGAAAACCTGCTTCAGAGCGCTCAGGACCTCCGACTGGGGGCGAAAGATCACCTCCCAAAAGAAAAACTAACCTAAGCAAACAGCTGCCAGCAATGGTTTGGGTCTCATGTTCACGGTGCCTCCCTTTCAGATGGTTAAGCATTGCACCTGTAGTGCCACTGTAGCTCAATTCCACCTTGCAAAGTTTGCATTTCACCACCTTCTCAATGAATGGACATGGTATTGGTGGGCAGTATTAAACATTAGGGCGTACTGCATTTGCTACTACATTCTGTTACCATGTTCAGCAACTTCAAGGTAGACATTTTTGCTCAGAACGATAAGACGTTTGGTTTCAATAAGTGTTGGAAGGAACTGCATTTTAGGATGCATAAACCAGCTGATCCAATGGAGTTGTTCATCTGTGTGTTTATTGCTAAAGGGGAAAAAAGCAATAAAAATGCATTAGTGGGGATACAAATAAATGAGTCTGCCTGTCCCTTTAGAGTTTATTAGTAGTTTATTTTCTAGTAGACAGCATCGCAGCTAGCAAGCTATATCATGGTGTGTGTGTGGTTCCTGCATGGTGCACTCTTCAGCTGGCCAAGCAGGAGGATTCTCGAGACTAGCGGTGAGTAACCAATCGCAGCCCTTTAGCTTCAGCGGGGGTGTTACCTGGCCAGAAGACGAGAGGGAAATCAAATAATACCTCTCTGGCAGTATAAGAGGCTTTCTGTGGATAATCCAAGAGAGTCACTCCCGTGCTGTGAGGTAATGATGGCATATTTTAAATTCCATGTTTGTCAGTCTCATGCAAGCCATCCATTTTCACCCCACCCCAGCCCGCTGCTCCATTTCCCAGGAAACAAAGAGCATGCGGTCCGCCCATGAGAGAGGCACAATTATGAGTTAAATTTTTCACAGTGGAAAATAAGTAGTGACTAAGACATCCAGAGCACTGAGAAGGGGGCAATGTATAAAGGACCAGTGCAGATTATAGCATGTAAATCTTGGTTGGGCAAAAAAAATGTTAAAAACGGTGCACACAAACTGTTAAGACCTAAATAAAGTTGTCCCAACAGCAGAGCATTATTTTCAGCACCATGGAGTGAATCCTTACCACTGCTACACCTGGCAATCATCAGAGCCTTGTCTGGCAGAGAAACAGTTCATTCAGCCTCATTTACTGCCTTTTAAAAAAACATAGCTGATATGGCTGACTTGCTGTTAGGGCTAGGGGGCAGTATTTACATGTTTTTTATCCAGCCGTGAAAATACTGTCCCCTAGCCATAAGAGGTTAATAAGCGAGCTTGGAAAGAAGTATTTAATATAACTATTTGTTCAGCACTTCTGAAATGTACAGTGACAGAAATCAGAACATGGGTTGGTTGATATTACAGTATTCTCCCTGTACACCAAAGGATAAATAAAGGGGGAATAAAAGCAGCAAATGAAAGCTCTTACAATATCCGATGATTACATTTCTAGAAAACAGGCTGTAGGCTACATGTGCATCACCAAGTAGTAGGCTAAATTATGAGTGGGAAAGGGACCAAATTATTAGGGTGAGGTACATGGGCTTCTAACAGCTTACAACACAACATACACTTAGTATTACTTTCTTAGCTACAGTATACATATCTCCCTGGCATATAACATAATTTATGCAGCAGCATACAATACATCTTTGGACTCACTTTGTTGTGCTGAACAGGAAAGTGGCGCGGCAGTCTTTGTGGGAAAAGTTTGTCATCAAACTTTGTCATCAAAGTCTGGCATTCTCTGTATTTATGGTGTTTTCAAGACAACTGGGAACTTGGAAAAAAACAAGGTTGAATCAGGATGTCAGTGATCTTCAGGTCATAGCTTTAGAAAGAGGCCCGACTTCCTGGCTTGGAATTCCGAGTTGGATGACCGTATTTTCCCAGTGTTCCCAGTTGTCGTGAACTCACTGAAATCTGAGATTTTCCAATTCCAAGTTGCCAGTTGTTTTGAAGGCGGCAGAAGTCATGCTGGATTGACAATATGGCCAATATATTCAAGCTTGGAAAAGAGACCCTTAACCTGTCTGGGCTAGGGGGCAGTATTTTCACGGCCGGATAAAAAACATACCCGATTTAAACTGGTTACTACTCTTGCCCAGAAATGAGAATATGCATATTATTGGTAGATTTGGATAGAAAACACTCTAAAGTTTCTACAACTGTTTGAATGGTGTCTGTGAGTTTAACAGAACTCATATGGCAGGCAAAAACCTGAGAAAATTCCAAGCAGGAAGTGGCCTGTCTGAGAATTTGTAGTTCTTCTTTTGATTCTCTATCGAAACTACAGTATCTGTGGGGTTACGTTGCACTATCTAAGGCTTCCATTGGCTCTCTAAAGCCTTCAGAAAGCGGATTGAGGCGTCTTCTGTCTCTGGGCAGAGTATAGTAGCTCAGTTTCTCAGTGGTCTGCCTGGTGACAAAGAGATTGGAAATGCGCATTCAGGGGAGCACGCTGTTTTTTCTTTTCCTCTTTGAATGAACACACTATTGTCCAGTTGGAATATTATCGCTATTTTACGAGAAAAATACCATAAAAATTGATTTTAAACAGCGTTTAACATGCTTCTAAGTACGGTAATGGAACATTTTTAATTTTTTTGTCTCGAAATGCGCTCGTGCGTTACCCTTTGGATAGTGACCTGAACGCATGAACAAAACGGAGGTATTTGGACATAACTATGGATTATTTGAAACAAAAACAACATTTCTTGTGGAAGTAGCAGTCCTGGAAGTGCATTCTGACGAAGATCAGCAAAGGTGATACAATATTTCCAATACTAATTCTGAGTTTAGTGTGCGCCGAACTTGGCGGGTGTCAAAATAGCTAGCCGTGATGGCTGAGCTACGTACTCAGAATATTGAAAAATGTGCTTTCGCCAAAAAGCTATTTTAAAATCTGACATAGCGATTGCATAAAGGAGTTCTGTATCTATAATTCTTAAAATAATTGTTATGTATTTTGTCTACGTTTATGAAAGGTAATTTAGTAAATTCACCGGAAGTTTTTGGTGGGTATGCTAGTTCTGAACGTCACATGCTAATGTAAAAAGCTGTTTTTTGATAAAAATATGAACTTGATTGAACAAAACATACATGTATTGTATAACATAATGTCCTAGGAGTGTCATCTGATGAAGATCATCAAAGGTTAGTGCTTCATTTAGCTGTGTTTTTATGACATATATGCTTGCTTGGAAAATGGACCCCCGTGGTATTGTTGAAGGTTGCAGAGGTAAGAAGAGGGAGGTCAGTTTTGTGTCCGACAGGATACAGCCAGACCCGGAATACCAGAAGACGCCATCCCGGAGAGGGTCTCATAGGGGAGACCTCTCCTTTTCTTTTTGATCTATTAATTAAATAAACACCCTTGAAACTGAGCTAATCCTTCTCTGTCCGTGTCTGATATGGATAAACATCTTGACCAAACCCCCTGGTCTGCCACAGTGACTAATATGTGACACGTATTAGTGCCAAAATAACATGCAAAACAGGCACCATACTGTACCAGTCAAGTTTGGACACATCTGCTCATTCAAGGTTTGTTCTTTATTTTTACTATTTTCTACATTGTAGAATAATAGTGAAGACATCAAAGCTATGAAATAACACATATGGAATCATGTAGTAACCAAAAATTTGTTCAACAAATCAAAATATATTTGAGATTCATCAAAGTAGCCACCCTTTGCCTTGATGACAGCTTTGCCACCCTTGCCATTCCTTCAACCAGCTTCATGAGGTAGCCACCTGGAATACATTTCAATTAACAGGTGTGCCTTACTAAAAGTTCATTTGTGGAATTTCTTTTTTTGTTAGCAAAAAGGGACTAAAGTAAAAATGCAGAAAATGTGGCTAAGAAATACATTTTATGTCCTGAAAATAAAGCCTTATGTTTGTGGCAAACACAACACATCACTGGGTACCACTCTTCATACTTTCAAGCATGTTGGTGGCTGCATCATGTTATGGGTATGGTAGTCATCGGCAAGGACATGGGAGTTTTTTATGATCAAAAGAAACTGAATAGAGCTAAGCACATTCGAAAATCCTAGAGGAAAATCTGGTTCAGTTTGCTTTCCAATAGACACCGGGACACAAATTCACATATATCCGGGTTTTAGGACTACAAGCTGGCGAGCGCTATTACTGTTTGATCATTATCATTAAGTAGTACACAGGAAGTAGCATATGTTTTAAAAATAAATTAGATCTGTCAGCAATGTGGGTTGATAATGAGGACAATAACCTTAAACACAAAGCCAAATATACACTGGAGTTGCTTACCAAGACGACATTGAATGTTCCTGGGTGGTCAAGTTACCGTTTTGACTTAAATCGTTTTAAAATCTATGGCATGACTTGAAAATGGCTGTGTAGGAATTATCAACAACCAACTTGACAGACATTAAAGAACTAAAAAAATTATAGTATGTAAATATTGTACATTACAGGTGTGGAAAAGCTCTGAGATGTATTTTTTTTATTTTACCTTTATTTAACTAGGCAAGTCAGTTAACCTCTTAGTGACCCCTTAACACACGAATCCCATTAGCTGGATCGATTTGACAACAGCCAGTGAAATAGCAGAGCGCCAAATTCAAAACAAAAAAAATCTCATTCAAATTTCTCACACATTATTATACACCATTTTAAAGATAAGATTCTCCTTAATCCAACCACAGTGTCCGATTTCAAAAAGGCTTTACGGCAAAAGCATAGCATTAGATTATGTTAGGACAGCACCTAAAGAAGAAAAACCACACAGCCATTTTCCAAGCAAGGAGAGGCGTCACAAAAACCAGAAATACAGCTAAAATGAATCACTAACCTTTGATGATCTTCATCAGATGGCACTCATAGGACTTCATGTTACACAATACATGCATGTTTTGTTCGATAAAGTTCATTTTTATATCCAAAACCCCATTTTACATTGGCGCATAATGTTCAGCCTCCAAAACCTCCGGTGATTTTGCAGAGGGCCACATCAATGTACAGAAATACTTATCATAAACTTTGACAAAATATACAGGTGTTATGCACAGAATTATAGATACACTTCTCCTTAATGCAACCGCTGTGTCAGATTTAAAAAAAGCTTCACGGCGAAAGCACATTGTTCAATACAAGCCAAACAGAAACCCGCCATTTTGGAGTCAATAAAATTCAGAAATAGTATGATAAATATTCACTTACCTTTGATGATCTTCATCAGAATGCACTCCCAGGGATTCTCAGTTCAACAATAAATGTTTGTTTTGTTCGATAAACTTCATCTTTATGTCCAAATACCTCCATTTTGTTTGCGTGGTAGGTTCACTATTCCAGGCGCGCGCTTGCTAACTCCAGACGAAAAGTCAAAAAAGTTACACTACAGTTTGGAAAATCATGTCAAACGATGTATAGAATCAATCTTTAGGTTGTTTTTAACATAAATGTTCAATAAAATTCCAACCGGACGATTCCGTTCGCTTTAGGAATGATGATGAACTCAGCTCGCTCCCAAGCCTGCTCGCGTGACTGAAATCATGCATTGTCCTGGGACACCTGGTTCCAGGAGCTCTTGTTCGCTCCATATTCACAGTAAAAGCCTGAAACAACGTTCTAAAGACTGACATCTAGTGGAAGCATTAGGAAGTGCAACATGACCCCGTTAACACTACAAATTGTATAGGGATTCACTTGAAAAACTACAAGCCTCAGATTTCCCACTTCCTGGTTGGATTTTCTCAGGTTTTTGCCTGCCATATGAGTTCTGTTATACTCACAGACATCATTCAATCAGTTTTAGAAACGTCAGAGTGTTTTCTATCCAAATCTACAAATGATATGCAAATATTTGACTCTGGGCCAGAGTAGCAGGCAGTTTACTCTGGGCACGCTTTTCATCCGAACGTGAAAATACTGCCCCCTATCCCTAACAGTTAAGAACACATTCTTATTGACAATGACAGCCTAGGAACAGTGGGTTAACTGCCTTATACAGGGGCAGAATGACAGATTTTTACCTTGTCAGCTCGGGGATTCGATCTAGCAACCTTTCGGTTACTGGCCCAGACTCACAGCTTAAATCACTGCCAATGGTGATTCTAACATGTATTGACTCAGAAGATTGAATACTTGTCTAATAAAAATATGTGTTTTATTTTTTCATATATTTTTTACAATTTTTCTTCCACTTAGACATTAGAGTACGCTGTGTAGATTGTTGACAAAAAAATGATAATTGAAGCTGCAATATGTAACTTTTTGGGTGACCCGACCAAATTCACATAAAAATGTGGCAGTTATAGATCTCTCATTCTCATTGAAAGCAAGTCTAAGAAGCAGTAGATCTGTTCTATGTGCTCTATTTCTATGCTGCGTCTTTTACTTTCTGCTGCATCTTTTACACCAGCTTCAAACAGCTAAAAATGGAAAAGGCCTGGTTTCAAAAAACAAATAAACCTCACGGCACAACGCCTCTCCCCCCTGTGACCTACTTGTTGTGTGTATGTACTGACATGCATGTGTAACTTATAGAGGTACACACACATGTTAATGTGTTTAAATGTATATAACTTGCAAAGTATTTTGTTTGTAATGTATTTTCTGTTATGTGTTGGACCCCAGTAAGATTAGCTGTCGCCATTGGCTAATGGGGATCTTAATACATTTAAAAAAATACTTGCTTGTTTTGTCACAAACTGAAATTAGGTGAATAATTAGAAGGTCTGCCTACTGCATCTTTAAATCCATTTTAATCCTACTTTGTAACACCATAAAATGTAAAAAAAAGTCAATGGGTGTTAATACTTTTTGAAGGCACTGTTCATTTTCATTGATATAGTCATGCTGGGACCACTTTCAAATAACAATTTTTGGCCATTTTGATGATAATGGATGAATTAGAGCCCAATGATGCAGTATGGGGAAAAACTATTTGACTTTGTAAGGGGAAAGTGGAGATTTGTCTCCAAACTGATATAATGCCCTTATGGGTGATATAAGAAATCGATATTCCCGTGTGTTATCCCACAGCTCAGATTGAGGACTTGACATTAGCTGAACAGAAATGTAGATTACTCTGGTTGATGCCTCCTTCTTGGTCAGCAAATGTGTGCAGCCTGAAGGAAGTTCAATCCCCCAAAATCTTTATAGTAACTTTTTTATCATTCCTTAAATGTTGTGAGGTTGTTGACTCCCCAAACAATACTGCTGTGAGTTATTCTGTGATTCCTCTGTCATGCAGAAAGGTCCTGGTTGCCTACAGTGTTGCTGTTAACAACTTTAGGCATTGCACAGCACCCCTTTAGTGTTCCTAGCCATGCTAAATAATTAAATTATGCTCCAATATTGAAGCCGTTCAATATTGGCCATAATCATTGGCTGGAGAAACCAATTTTGCCTAACCCCCCTTAGGCAAAATCCACCTGAGATTGTGCAATCACAGCACAATACTGTAATTATTGGTGGGATATTAACAAGGAGGAGGAGACAAATGTAAACAACCAGGCGAAGCACAAGAGGTGAGACAAGGTGAGTGCATGCAAGGCCCAACCCTCGCTTTCTCATTGGACATTGACTCCCTGTGCTCTGTAATAAATGGGGGGTTTTAAAGGTCTCTGTCGCGATATAGGGCTAGCACTCAGATGGTGGTCTCTTCAGCACTGCTTCTCATCACAGAGGGCTGGGCTGGGGTCAGCCTCAACCTCTAATTACTCATTAATATTGTATGAGGGTCTGGAGGAGTGCTCTTTCTCTCACATGGACGTCTGGCTGGTGGCTGGTGATGATGGGGAAAAAATAAAAAATAAGACCAGGGGAGAGCTAGTGGACTGACTGCTGAGTGGAGTGGCACAGGCCCTAGGGAATAGACAGGTGTTGTGTCCAAAATGGCAACCTATTCCCTATATAGCACACTACTTTAGACACTGATCAAAAGTAGTGCACTGAATAGGAAATATGGTGTCATTTGAGACACAACCGGGGGAATACTCAGTGGTTGAGTAGCTCCAGACAACAATCCACGCCTGCTGGTCAGGTTGCTCTATGATGATGACTCCTCCCTCCCCTGTTACCCACCACACCCACAGGGTGGCTTCAAACATGGCCTGTCTTGTGTCTCCTCAGTCATGTGTCTCATTTGGCTTCTCTCTCTCTCCTTTGAGAATGTGGAATGTGGTGACTAATGTACAACTCTCTGATTTAACAATACTTATTTACAAACAGTTTGATGAATCATTATTTTTTGGTTTCATCTCTCGTTTTTGTCCTCATCACCAAATGTAGGATGTACAGCAATACAAGTTAATTTGTTGGCATTAAAATTACTTGCCTTTGATTGAAGAAAATATGGTGCACTCTTTGTTACACATACAGACTGCTAATGGGATAATATTATAGTAGACACTCAAAATAACTTTGTCAGGCACAGTAACTCAAAGTAAAGTATGATTGCTTGGACGGTGATACACATATGCAAGAGCAGGATTTTTTAGGATCATCTAGCACTATCATCCATCTGAGGCTAAATCCATTAGAATGACACAATCAAAACAACCTGGTGAGGGTTGAGATGGCCGGACAGTTTCCCTGGAACCGGGATACTTGGAGGTGCTAACAGATTCCTCTCACAAACATATAGACAGGAATAAAATAATTTTCCATTTAAAGTGAATTAGCATGAAATGGTGCTGGTCGGACGCCTGTGACAGACCTTTAAGTGGATGTTTATACAATGTGTCAAATCTTGACAGACTAGCAGGTGGAACATTATTCTGAGTTAGAGAGTACCAAGACGAAAGGCAACAAATATAAAATATATCTACGAGCAGCAATGAGCAGGGTTCACAGGATGACAGAAAGGACACAAGATCAGTTGGATAACAAAATTAACACTTTATCATGTAGGAACTATCTTCCTTTAAGTGTGTGCAATCAGTGAAAGGATTACCATGATTATCTCTCAATACCACAAGGATGATGTAATTCATGTTTTTGAATGCAGCAGGTAATCATTAAAGTCAGTACTTAATTGAGTTTATATTCCAATTCTGGTGTCAATTTCACTAATGGTTCATGAGTTAATAGTTTCCTTGTTTTTTTAGATATCAATACCAAATTTGTCCATGATAGTGATGACAAATCCCTTAGCTTTTCACACACTAAGTTAAGAGATGTACCACGGGCCAAAATAACACATTTGGTGTTATTTGTAAAATGTCCAAGATGTAGGAAAATCTATCCTGATAGACTGCTTATAACAACACCACCTATAGGCCAATCGGTGCTATTATTTTGGAACAAGTTACTCATGGCCTCTAGTTTCTGTGTGCCAAATTTGAAAAAAGTTACAAATCTATAGTTTAGTTAATTGACCATGTCAAGGAAAAATAAATATTCTAAGAATAAAAATAGGTTTCACAGCTTTGCTATGAACCCCTAATAAGAATTCAGACAATAACAATAGGTGTTAACAGTGAAGCAGTGAACACTAATGTGGCAGTGACTTTGGAAGGATGACCTACTGAAAGACAAAATAAAAGTGAGGGAAGCTTTCCCAGAGTGAAGCTCTGTTCCTTGGCTAGAGCTCAGAAAACTCTGCAAGAACGTTTTAATAGTTTTTAATGAGTATAGAACCAGGGGAGGATGCTCAAAGTCCTATCACTTGTTGTCTGCTGTATTCTTGCCAACTAGAGGATCTTTCCTTTTTGGTTTTCCAATTCATATTTAGATACAGTAGCTTGGTGCTGCAATGTTACCAAGGCAAATAAAAACTCTGAAACTCTTAGTTCTATAGTGACATTGTTTGTGACCTACTGTGTCACATATCTGCATACTGTATAGTACCAGTGATGTGATGTGGTGGTGCTACAAAGTACTGAAATGATTTCAGACAAACGAAAACTGAAACTCTAAGATCAACAGTGACAATGTTTGTGACCCATTGTATCACGTCAGCATACTGTGTGATAGAACGTTATTGTGCCAAATGAACCAATTAAATTGCTGTAAGGACAGGTTCAAAGACCCCTGAGACTGTCAATTTGGTCTTAAAATGACTGCATATAGTGAAATACTTTGCTGAAGCAAGTAGATTATGTTTTATGAGGCCTGCCTACAGACAGAATGCTGTGTCAAACCAACTTTGATTTGTGTTCTGTACATCAGCAATACAACCCCACTGCATGAAACCCAATTGGAGAGACTTGTCACAAAAAATGAGAAATATGGAAAATCTATAAAACAACTTGCAGCACCACCATACCAATCTAAAAGCCAATGACGATGCATAAATCTTCCAACCATACCTAAATATAGGCCAAATGGAAGTCAGATGAATCAATGTGCAAGATACATTTACATGTCACTCACAGAAAAATATGTAACAAACCAATAATAGCTTTCAGGGGCAGAACCAGTGAGTGGACGCGGAGCCACGTTACTGTCTGTCTTTTCCCTCTGTGGGTTAGTAGAGTTAGGAAATCAGTCATTATTGCACTGAGCACTGAGCTGGAGCTGGGAGAACCATACAAGGCTTGATTCATCGGGGGACTGCAGAGGGAAATACATGCTCTAAAAAGCAGAGAAACATGTCCTTTGTTTAGAGAAAGTTTGGGTGGAAATTTTACTGTTGTGCATTATAGATTTTGAGTTAAAAGATCCGGGTGCCGCACCGAGCTAAAGGGCAGAGCGGCCGCTTTCTAGGAGTGGGACTCTAACCCAAAAGCTTATAAGAAATCCTGCTATGCCCTCCGACGAATCATGAAACAGGCAAATTGTCAATACAGGACTAAGATCGAATCGAACTACACCAGCTCCCATGCTCATCGGATGTGGCAGGGCTAGCCTCTATGGGACCCGGCGGGACAAATTCGTCCCACCTACGTAACAGCTAGTGTAATCCTGTGGCGCGATTTTTAAAACGTTTGAAATGCTATTACTTCAATTTCTCAAACATATGACTATTTTACAGCATTTTAAAGACAAGACTCTCGTTAATCTAACCACACTGTCCGATTTCAAAAAGGCTTTACAACGAAAGCAAAACATTAGATTATGTCAGCAGAGTACCCAGCCAGAAATAATCAGACACCCATTTTTCAAGCTAGCATATAATGTCACAAAAACCTAAACCACAGCTAAATGCAGCACTAACCTTTTATGATCTTCATCAGATGACACACCTAGGACATTATGTTATACAATACATGCATGTCTGTTCAATCAAGTTCATATTTATATCAAAAACCAGCTTTTTACATTAGCATGTGACGTTCAGAAAAAGCATACCCCCCGCAAACTTCCGGGGAATTTACTAACAATTTGCTAAATTACTCACGATAAACGTTCACAAAAAGCATAACAATTATTTTAAGAATTATAGATACATTACTCCTCTATGCACTCGATATGTCCGATTTTAAAATAGCTTTTCGGATGAAGCACATTTTGCAATATTCTAAGTACATAGCCCAGCCATCACGGGCTAGCTATTTAGACACCCGGCAAGTTTAGCCTTCATCAAAATCATATTTCCTGTAAGAAAAATGGTCTTACCTTTCCTGTTCTTCGTCAGAATGCACTCCCAGGACTTCTACTTCAATAACAAATGTAGGTTTGGTCCCAAATAATCCATCGTTATATCCAAACAGCGGCATTTTGTTCGTGCGTTCTAGACACTATCAGAATGCTAAATCACGGTCGTGCGCATGGCGCAGAACGTGACAAAAAAATTCTAAATATTCCATTACCGTACTTCGAAGCATGTCAACCGCTGTTTAAAATGAATTTTTATGCAATTTATCTCGTAGAAAAGCGATAATATTCCGACCGGGAATCTGCAATTAGCTAAACAGCCGAAGAAAAATACTCCACGGGGGCGAATCGCGCACGCGCCTAATTCTATTGTCCACTGATGGGACACTTGGAAAAGGAGATAATGTGTTTCAGCCTGAGGCTGCCTCGTCATCGTTCAGGTTTTTCCCGGGTTCTGAGAGCCTATTGGAGCCCTAGGAATTGTCACGTTACAGCTAAGATCCTGACTCTTCAATAAACAGAAGCAAGAACAACAACAACACCTTGTCAGACAGGGTACTTCCTGCATGAAACCTTCTCAGGTTTTTGCCTGCCATAGGAGTTCTGTTATACTCACAGACACCATTCAAACAGTTTTAGAAACTTGAGGGTGTTTTCTATCCTGAACAAAAATATGCATATTCTAGCTTCTGAGTTGGTGTAGGAGGCAGTTAAAAATGGGCACATATTTTTTCCAAAATTCTCAATGCTGCCCCCTAGCCCGTAGAGGCTAGCAAACTATTACAGACCACGAAGGGAAGCACAACCGAGAGCTGCCCAGTGACACAAGCCTACCAGACGAGCTAAATTGCTTCGAGGCAAGTAACACTGAAACATGCATGAGAGCATCAGCTGATATGACTGTGTGATCACGCTCTCCGCAGCGGATGTGATTAAGACCTTTAAACAGGTCAACATTCACGAGGCAGCTGGGCCAGACGGATTACCAGGACGTGTACTCCGAGCATGCACTGACCAACTGGCAAGTGTCTTCACTGACATTTTCAACCTCTCCCTGTCTGAGTCTGTAATACCAACATGTTTCAAGCAGAACTGTGCCCGAGAACAGTAAGGTAACCTGCCTAAATGACTACCGACCCATAGAACTCATGTCTGTAGCCATGAAATGCTTTGAAAGGCTGGTCATGGCTCACATCAACACCCTTATGCCAGAAACCCTAGACCCACTCCGATTTGCATACCGCACCAACAGATCCACAGATGATGCAATCTCCATTGCACTCCACACTGCCCTTTCCCACCTGGACAAAAGGAACACCTATGTGAGAATGCTATTCATTGACTACAGCTCAGCGTTCAACACCGTAGTTCCCTCAAAGCTCATCACTAAGCTAAGGACCCTGGGACTAAACACCTCCCTCTGCAACTGAATCCTAGACTTCCTGACGGGCCGCCCCCAGGTGGTAAGGGTAGGTAAACACATCCGCCACGCTTATCCTCAACATGGGGGCCCCTCGGGTGCGTGCTCAGTCCCCTCCTGTACTTCCTGTTCACTCATGACTGCACGGCCAACACAACTCCAACACCATCATTAAGTTTGCCAATGACAGCAATGAGACAGCCTATAGGGAGGAGGTCAGAGACCTGACCGTGTGGTGCAAGGACAACAACCTCTCCCTCAACATGATCGAGACAAAGAGATGATTGTGAATTACAGGAAAAGGAGGACCGAGCACACCCCCATTTTCATTGACAGGGCTGTATTTGAGCAGGTTGAGAGCTTCAAGTTCCTTGGTGACTACATCACCAACAAATTAACATGGTCCAAGCACATTAAGACAGTCGTGAAGAGGGCACGACAAAACCTATTCCCCCTCAGGAGACTGAAAACATTTGGCATGGGTCCTCAGATCCTCAAAAGGTTCTACAGCTGCACCATTGAGAGCATCCTGACGGTTTGCATAACTGCCTTGTATGACAACTGCTCGGCCTCCAACCACAAGGCACTACAGATAGTAATGCATACGGCCCATTACATCACCAGGGCCAAGTTCCTGCTATCCAGGACCTCTATAACAGGCGGTGTCAGAGGAAGGCCCTAAAAATTGTCAAAGACTCCAGCGACCCTAGTCATAGAATGTTCTCTCTGCTACCGCATGGTAAGCGGTACCGGAGCGCCAAGTCTAGGTCCAAGAGGTTTCTAAACAGCTTCTAACTAAGACTCCTGAACAGCTAATCAAATGGCTACCCAGACTATTTGCATCCCCCCACGTTGCTGCTACTCTGTTATTATCTATGCATAGCCACTTTAATAACCCTACCTGTATGTACATAATTACCTTGACACCAGTGCCTCGCACATTGACACATTGACTCTGAACCGGTACCCCCTGAATATAGCCCCGCTATTGATATTTACTGCTGCACCTTAATTATTTGTTTTTCTTATCTCTTACTTTTTTGTAGGTATTTTCTTAGAACTGCATTGTTGGTTAACCTGTTACATCTAGGGGGCAGTAATTTCACGGCTGGATAAAAAACGTACCCGATTTAATCTGATTATTAGTCCTGCCCAGAAACTGGAATATGCATATAATTATTAGCTTTGGAGAGAAAACACTCCAAAGTTTCTGAAACTGTTTGAATGGTGTCTGTGAGTATAACAGAACTCCTATGGCAGGCAAAAACCTGAGATGCTTCTGTTCAGGAAGTACCCTGTCTGAACATTTCTTGCCCTTCTTTATTATCTCTGTCGTTTACAAAGGATCTCTGCTCTTACGTGACAATTCTCACGTCAACAATGGAGTCTCACAGCCCGGGAAAAACAGGAATGATGTCATTCAAAGCCCTGGCTGAAGCACACGAGAGCAAATGCTGAGTGGTCAGTCAATGGACTAAGCCTTAGGCGCGTGACACGCCCCGCCCCCGGCTTTTGGTTTTTTCCTCAGTTTACAGACAGGCAGATTCCCGGTCGGAATATTATCGCTTCTCTACGAGATAAATTGCATAAATATTGGTTTTAAACAGCGGTTGACATGCTTCGAAGTACGGTAATGGAATATTTCGAAATTATTTGTCATATTTTGCGTCATGCTCGTGGCCGAGATTTAGCGTTGGGATAGTGTCTAGAACGCACGAACAAAACGTCGCTGTTTGGATATAACGATGGATTATTTGGGACCAAACCTACATTTGTTATTGAAGTAGAAGTCCTGGCAGTGTATTCTGATGAAGAACAAGCAAGGTAAGAACATTTTTCTTATAGGAAATGTGATTTTGGTGAAGGCTACACTGGGTGGGTGTCTAAATAGCTAGCCCTGTAACGCCGGGCTATGTACTTACATTATTGCAAAATGTGCTTCATCCGAAAAGCTATTTTAAAATCGGACATATCGAGTGCATAGAGGAGTTCTGTATCTATAATTCTTAAAATAATTGTTATGCTTTTTGTGAACGTTTATCGTGAGTAATTTAGTAAAATCACCGGAAGTGTTCGGTGGGAATGCTAGTTCTGAACGTCACATGCTAATGTAAAAAGCTGGTTTTTGATATAAATATGAACTTGATTGAACAGACATGCATGTATTGTATAACACAATGTCCTAGGTGTGTCATCTGATGAAGATCATCAAAGGTTAGTGCTGCATTTAGATATGGTTTGGGTTTATGTGACATGATATGCTAGCTTGAAAAATGGCTGTGTGATTATTCCTGGCTGGGTACTCTGCTGACATAATCTAATGTTTTGCTTTCGCTGTAAAGCCTTTTTGAAATCGGACAGTTTGGTTAGATAAAGGAGAGTCTTGTCTTTAAATAGCTGTAACATAGTCATATGTTTGAAAAGTGTAAGTTTTCGGATTTAGAGGAGTTTGAATTTCGCGCCCCGCCCATCATTGGATATTGGAGCAGACGTTCCGCTAGCGGAACGTGTAGATGTAAGAAGTTAAGGTCTTGTAAGTAAGTATTTCACTATAAGGTCTACACCTGTCTTATTCGGCCCATGTGACAAATACAATTTGATATAGTGGGTAGGGGGGAAAAGTCTTTGGCTGTTCAGGCAAAATTTGGTCGGTGGTGTCTGCCTCTCCTACCACCCAGTTCCTCCCTGCCTCCCCCATTTTGCTGTACTCTCTCCTCTCGCTCTCAGTTTGGTTTAAGTTAATAATAAGAGAAGTCTGTTCTTTCACCTTGTGAGTTCCCTACTCTCCCTTTCCTGCATTTCAGTTTATGGAAATACACAGTCAAAACTGTTCGCTGCTCTGGCACCCCAATGGTGGAACAAGCTCCCTCACGACGCCAGGACAGCGGAGTCAATCACTACCTTCCGGAGACACCTGAAACCCCACCTCTTTAAGGAATACCTGGGATAGGATAAAGTAATCCTTCTAACCCACCCCTCCCCACCCCCCCAAAAAAAATAATTCGATGTACTATTGTAAAGTGGTTGTTCCACTGGATATCTTAAGGTTAATGCACCAATTTGTAAGTCGCTCTGGATAAGAGCGTCTGCTAAATTATGCAAATGTACACCCCGACGGCACTCAGGGATACTACCTCTGCAAACTCTTCTGATAACATTCAATGGTAAAGTTTTGAAAGTAAACAGTAGAGTGCTGAGAAACTTCACAGAGTAAATAAAAGGGAGAGTGTCCAGTGAACTCCAGGCAAGCTTAGGGAGGCAAAGGAGAGAAAAAAACTGACAGCTTCAGTCATAGCAATGATGAGAAAGTCGGATACAAACAGAAGTCTCTGCCTTGCTCCGACTGTTGTTCTTTAACCTGAAAGTACACAGACATGGTTCTCTAGAGTCCAGAGAAAAGCTGAGGAAGAATACTAATCCTGTCATTTTCATAGTAATGGCACAGAATAATCATTGGACATCTGTTGTTTCCTCTGAAGACGTTAGAGATGTTTAAAGGGACAAAACAAGATCGCTTTCAAATGTCAGCAAATATTGAACAAATTTAAGCCCACATATGAAAAAAGGTAAGGACACTAGGAGCTGAATTAGGGAATTGGAAAAGTTTGCTGTGGTGTCTCTTTGTGTTGTAAAGTTTGAAGAGTGTTGCAACTCTTTCACTGGCCAGTTGGCAGGCCGGTGCTTTGTTTGCAGAGAACGTGCCGCATTGTCTTCACTAGCCACTTTGACAAAATGGCACTCCTACAGTGAACTGCAGCATAACATCATTTCTCACTAATTTGCATTGCTGAGAAATGGACTGAAGTGTCACACAGGGAGTACTCCGACGTACTTCCTCATCTAAATATGTCCCTCCAATTTGTTCCATCACTGGGCAGTGGTGGGGTGGAGAGCTACAGTGGTGGCAAAATAAAGGCATTCATCTGTTTTACTCTCTGGCTCCTTTAGTGCTGCTTCTCTCCAACGAATGTTATAGTATGTGACTTTGTCTCTAAAAATGTCCCAGTCGAATTCATATTTAATGACTATATTAAATTACATTTGCATATGTATTATACGTTAGGTTATAGCAGAATAGTCTAAAAGTCAATGCACCAACCTGCAAATAACTTATAAAAAAGCACTTCAAGGCTTGTTCTAATGAGTTTCTTAATATTTCATTTCTATTCATATGTGACCCATTTCAGGTAGCTAGGCGTATGTCGCAAGTCACAACTTCACAGGACAGCTGTTTGAATGTAATTAAAAAAATCTTATCAAATTAGTTTTTTGGGCAAAAATGCCTTCTTGAACATGTGAACTTTCATGTGCCTTAATAACAAACTTGTATGCCATCTGTAAATACTGATACTGGGCTGGTCTTGCCGAGAGAGGAGAGAGGATTGGTCTGACATAGAAGCTCGTCAATCTGTGTTGGTGATCCTGTCGGATGCGGCTTTTGAAAAAATGTATTGTGTAGTGGAGCTGCATAAGTGTTGCTCTCCACTTTCTGGAGGATCAAGTTTTGAAATCAGTGGAATTAGAGTATGATAGCTAAAGAGATGGAGAAAACACCTGTCTCCGGATTACATCTTGAATGTAAGGGCAATTGTGGCATGGCATTCCTGACAGGGAGACATGTCCATGTATAATGATGTATACAGGTAAGATAGTCTAGCGTTAGCTAGCTACATTTTCAGATATTACACGTTTTTACATTTTGACAGAAAGTGGTTTCATTTCAAGCTAAAGGGTACTGTTAGCTAGCTAACGTTAGCTGGCTGGCTCCCTAGCTGACGGTATTATTCGTTTCCAGAGATGTTTGCTTTTCTAGTTAAAGCCTAATGTTAGCTAGCTAACATTGAACATGATTGGTTAGCTCCCAGCACTGTGGCATTGCTGGCACTGTTCATTGTTGTTTAACTAGCTAACATTGGCTGGCTGGCTCGTTAGCTAACGTTACGTGACGTGTGTACAACACCCGTTGAATATGGCCAGTGTCAGTAAGCGTCTGCAAAAAAGCAAAATGAAATTGTTGCCAGCAGAGCTGGTTAGGCTGTTTTCATCTTATCCTTATTTCATCAGCCAGTGTCAAGTGAGCGCTTCGAGAGTGAAACGAGATGGGTGGGGCTAAAGCTTAATTAAGAGGGCGTGAACAATGCTGAATGGGTGTAGACAAAGGAGAACTCTTCACTAGATAGCAGAACATTCAAAGGCGATTTTATCAAAAATTAGTTTACAAGTTGATCAACTTTCAATGCAGAATTTTCTTTCCCATTGTTCCTCAAATGCAGTGTATGATATACCATTGTAACGGCCGTCATCTGAAGTAGACCAAGGCGCAGTGGGTTGAGTGCTCATTTTAACGTTTTATTTTAATAAACTTGAACACTTAACAAAACGAACGACAGCTAAACAGTTTTGCAGGCTAACCCTAGCAGTGCAAAAACAACTTCCCATAAAACCCATTACAAAAAACACCCCTCTATATAGGACCTTCAATCAGAGGCAACGAAGAACAGCTGCCTCCAATTGAAGGTCAAACCAATAACCCTAAACATAGAACTAGAAAGACTAGACCAGAACATAGAAATATACTAACATAGAACATAACTAAAAACCCCGGAACACTCTAAACAAACACCCCTCTACATAAACACATAGCCCAACAAAACCCGAAACACTCTAAACAAATACCCCCGCCACGTCCTGACCAAACTATAAAAACAAATAACCCCTTTACTGGTCAGGACGTGACAACCATTTTGTAGCTCTGAGTCTCTACTTTTATCTAATCTAAAAAAAAACACAATTTCAAATTTTGCTACATAAGACCGAATCCAGGTTATGAGGCACAAATGTACTCTGAATGAATGTAAGTGTCTCTCAACAATGAAACTAACGACCATCGCTACTGTTTGTTGAGGTTGCACTGGATACTCACACTACACTGACTTTTTCCCACTTACAAAAGCCCAAAAGACGTTCTGAAATTTTTGCACCCCTTGAAAGTTCAGCCACATGACTAAAGCCTATAGATTTCTTCTCCAACTGCATCCATTTTTTCTTTACTGTTTTATTCTGGGTGGTGTTGTCACTTTAATGTTCTGTTCTGGTGGTATTGTGTTTCTGACTTTGTCTGTTGAACCATAACAGTTCTTAAGCACTAGAAGGAAGGCGGTTTGAACAGATGCTGCCAAAATCCCTCCAAAACATGAGGAAAATTAAAGCCATACTCTGATACTCTCTACAATGCATCATCGGAGGGGACTGAACCCCAAAGAGCGAGGTTTGATGTAAACACATCCTAATGATCTCCATTGTGAAAGACAGTGAAGATTATTGCATCTCTGAATAGATCGCTTTTTAATTAAGGCAGATAGCATGCTGAGATTACAGCAGCTGCCTAGTCATTTTTTATAGATAGGCTGGCATAGTCCTCCTAGCCCTGGCGGGGTACACCACCCTGTACCAGGGACTCATTGTGCTCCCCTTTGTGCATTCTCCCTGAGGGGAAAGGTGTGTCACCGGGGATTCCACTGCAGCAGATGTGTCTTTGATGCACAATGGGACACATGCTTCCGTTGACAATGTTTTATTAAACAAGGCTAAAAACAAAGAAAAAATTATAAAATAACAAATTGGCTTTATTTACCACAGTGTGGAAAGAGTGATAGACCCTCTACACTGCCTTCAGAAAGTATTCAGACCCCTTCACATTTTTCACATTTTGTTACGTTACAGCTTTATTCTAAAATTGATTAAAACATTTTTTTCCCTCAACCATCTACACACAATACGCCATAATGACAAAGGGAAAATTCGTTTTTTAAAAGTTCTTGCAAATGTATATATAAAAAACGGCAATATGACATTTACCTAAGATTTCAGACCCTTTACTCAGTACTATTTTGAAGCACCTTTGGTAGCTATTACAGCATCGAGTCTTCTTGGGTATGACGCTACAAGCGTGTCACAGCTGTATTTGGGGACTTTCTCCCATTCTTCTCTGCAGATCCTTAAAACCTGTTTAGGATAGGGGGCAGTATGTTCACGGCCGGATGAAAAGAACGTACCCGATTTAAACTGGTTACTACATTTACATTACATTTAAGTCATTTAGCAGACGCTCTTATCCAGAGCGACTTACAAATTGGTGCATTCACCTTATGATATCCAGTGGAACAACCACTTTACAATAGTGCATCTAAATCTTTTAAGGGGGGGGTTAGAAGGATTACTTTATCCTATCCCAGGTATTCCTTAAAGAGGTGGGGTTTCAGGTGTCTCCGGAAGGTGGTGATTGACTCCGCTGTCCTGGCGTCGTGAGGGAGCTTGTTCCACCATTGGGGTGCCAGAGCAGCGAACAGTTTGGACTGGGCTGAGCGGGAACCGTGCTTCCTCAGAGGTAGGGGGGCCAGCAGGCCAGAGGTGGATGAACGCAGTGCCCTTGTTTGGGTGTAGGGCCTGATCAGAGCCTGAAGGTATGGAGGTGCCGTTCCCCTCACAGCTCCGTAGGCAAGCACCATGGTCTTGTAGCGGATGTGAGCTTCAACTGGAAGCCAGTGGAGAGAGCGGAGGAGCGGGGTGACGTGAGAGAACTTGGGAAGGTTGAACACCAGACGGGCTGCGGCGTTCTGGATGAGTTGTAGGGGTTTAATGGCACGGGAGATGACAAGTGCCTGGATTAGGACCTGCGTCGCTTCCTGTGTGAGGCAGGGTCGTACTCTGCGAATGTTGTAGAGCATGAACCTACAGGATCAGGTCACCGCCTTGATGTTAGTGGAGAACGACAGGGTGTTGTCCAGGATCATGCCAAGGTTCTTAGCACTCTGGGAGGAGGACACAAGGGAGTTGTCAACCGTGATGGCGAGATCATGGAACGGGCAGTCCTTCCCCGGGAGGAAGAGCAGCTCCGTCTTGCCGAGGTTCAGCTTGAGGTGGTGATCCGTCATCCACACTGATATGTCTGCCAGACATGCAGAGATGCGATTCGCCGCCTGGTTATCAGAAGGGGGAAAGGAGAAGATTAATTGTGTGTCGTCTGCATAGCAATGATAGGAGAGACCATGTGAGGATATGACAGAGCCAAGTGACTTGGTGTATAGCGAGAATAGGAGAGGGCCTAAAACAGAGCCCTGGGGGACACCAGTGGTGAGAGCGCGTGGTGCGGAGACAGATTCTCGCCACGCCACCTGGTAGGAGCGACCTGTCAGGTAGGACGCAATCCAAGCGTGGGCCGCCCCAGAGATGCCCAACTCGGAGAGGGTGGAGAGGAGGATCTGATGGTTCACAGTATCAAAGGCAGCAGATAGGTCTAGAAGGATGAGAGCAGAGGAGAGAGAGTTAGCTTTAGCAGTGCGGAGAGCCTCCGTGACACAGAGAAGAGCAGTCTCAGTTGAATGCCCAGTCTTGAAACCTGACTGATTAGGATCAAGAAGGTCATTCTGAGAGAGATAGCAGGAGAGCTGGCCAAGGACGGCACGTTCAAGAGTTTTGGAGAGAAAAGAAGCGATACTGGTCTGTAGTTGTTGACATGGGAGGGATCGAGTGTAGGTTTTTTCAGAAGGGGTGCAACTCTCGCTCTCTTGAAGACGGAAGAAGTCATCCGCAGAGAGGGAGGAGGGGGGGAGGGGGAGGAGGATTCAGGAGGGAGGAGAAGGTAGCAAAGAGCTTCCTAGGGTTAGAGGCAGATGCTTGGAATTTAGAGTGGTAGAAAGTGGCTTTAGCAGCCGAGACAGAAGAGGAGAATGTAGAGAGGAGGGAGTGAAAGGATGCCAGGTCCGCAGGGAGGCGAGTTTTCCTCCATTTCCGCTCGGCTGCCCGGAGCCCTGTTCTGTGAGCTCGCAGTGAGTCGTCGAGCCACGGAGCAGGAGGGGAGGACCGAGCCGGCCTGGAGGATAGGGGACAGAGAAAATCAAAGGATGCACAAAGGGAGGAGAGGAGGGTTGAGGAGGCAGAATCAGGAGATAGGTTGGAGAAGGTTTGAGCAGAGGGAAGAGATGATAGGCTGGAAGAGGAGAGAGTAGCGGGAGAGAGAGAGCGAAGGTTGGGACGGCGCAATACCATCCGAGTAGGGGCAGAGTGAGAAGTGTTGGATGAGAGCGAGAGGGAAAAGGATACAAGGTAGTGGTCGGAGATTTGGAGGGGAGTTGCAATGAGATTAGTGGAAGAACAGCATCTAGTAAAGATGAGGTCAAGCGTATTGCCTGCCTTGTGAGTAGGGGGGGAAGGTGAGAGGGTGATGTCAAAAGAGGAGAGGAGTGGAAAGAAGGAGGCAGAGAGGAATGAGTCAAAGGTAGATGTGGGGAGGTTAACTTCTTGGGGCTATGTGGGACGTTAGCGTGCCACCCGTGGCGCACCCTATCAACAGCAGGTGCATTTCAAGAGCGGCAAATTTGAAACCAAATAAATGTCAAAATTCAAATTTCTCAAACATACAACTAACTTACAGCCTTTGAAAGATAAACATCTCCTTAATCTAACCACGTTTTCCGATTTCAAAAAGGTTTTACGGGGAAAGCATAAAGTTAGGTTATGTTATGAGAGTACATTGACAATAGCTGTGTGTAGTGTATTGTCGATTCAAAGACAGGCGTCACCAAAACCATAAAATCAGCTAAAATTATGCACTAACCTTTTACAATCTCCATCAGATGACACTCCTAGGACATTATGTTAGACAATGCATGCATTTTTAGTTCTATCAAGTTCATAATTATATCTAAAAACAGCGTTTTACTATGGCGTTGATGTTCAGGAAATCGTTTCCCTCCAATACCGGCAGTCAAGTCATGACAACAAAATAATTAATTAATATTAGAAAACATTGGTAATATATTATATTGTCATTCAAAGAATTATAGATTTACATCTCTTGAACGCAATGGACTTGCCAGATTTAAAATTAACCTTCACACTTTGCAATAATCTGAGCACTGTGCCAGAAAAATACGCATTGCGATACTGACTAACCGCCATGTTGGAGAGATCTAAAATCGAAAATACTATGTAAATAATCCATTACCTTTGATTCTCTTCATCAGATGTCACTTCCAAAGAATCCCAGGTCCATAACGAATGTAGTTTTGTTCAAAAAAGCTCATAATTTATGTCCAAAAACCTCCGTGTTGTAGCACATGATCTAAGCCAGCCGGACTTCACTTCACATCACGAACGGAAAAAATATATTTACGTTCGTTCAAACATGTCAAACGTTGTATCGCATAAATCATTAGGGCCTTTTTTAACCAGAACATGAATAAAATTCAAGGCGGACCATTGGGTTCTCTTTTAAAACGTTTCGGAATGAGAGTACCCACCATCAACTCGCACGCCAGGTGTCTAATGGGCCATCGCCGTTCCAAAGCTCTTCTTCAGTCAGATCTCACTGTAGAAGACTCAAAACACTTTGTAAAGGCTGGGGACATCTTGTGGAAGCAATAGGAAGTGCCAAAACATTCCTCACCCCCTTTGTTTTTCAATGGTATAGGCTTAAAGTCAATTCAACACATCAGGTATCCACTTCCTGTCAGAATCTGTCTCAGGGTTTTGCCTGTCAAATGAGTTCTGTTATACTCACAGACACCATTCAAACAGTTTGAAACTTTAGGGTGTTTTCTATCCATATATAATAAGTATATGCATATTGTAGTTACTGGGTAGGATTAGTAACCAGATTAAATCGGGTACATTTTTTTATCCAGCCGTGAAAATACTGCCCCCTATACCCTAACAGGTTAAAGTCACCCAGAACTGTGAGAGGTGAGCCATCCTCAGGAAAGGAACTTATCAAGGCGTCAAGCTCGTTGATGAACTCTCCAAGGGAACCTGGAGGGCGATAAATGATAAGGATGTTAAGCTTGAAAGGGCTGGTAACTGTGACAGCATGGAATTCAAATGAGAAGAAAGAGAGAATGTCCACTTGGGAGAGATGAGGATTCCAGTGCCACCACCCCGCTGGCTCGATGCTCTAGGGGTATGCGAGAATACGTGGGCAGACGAGGAGAGAGTAGTAGGAGTAGCAGTGTTATCTGTGGTAATCCATGTTTCCGTCAGCGCCAGGAAGTCTAGGGACTGGAGGGTAGCATAGGCTGAGATGAACTCAGCCTTGTTGGCTGCAGACCGGCAGTTCCAGAGGCTGCCGGAGACCTGGAACTCCACGTGGGTCGTGCGCGCTGGGACCACCAGGTTAGAGTGGCAGCGGCCACGCGGTGTGAAGCGTTTGTATGGCCTGTGCAGAGCGGAGAGAACAGGGATAGACAGACACATAGTTGACAAGCTACAGAAGTGTTGTTTCTTGTATTATTGTCTCTTGTGTCTTTAGAGAACTGTTTCACTTTGATATCCTTTTTCTTCTGTCCTGATTTTCTCTTTCTTTTCTTCTGTTAACTAGATATTCTTTGTTATTCTTCGTTAGCTAGCTAGCTTCTTCCTTTCTTCTTACTAGTCTTGCCCAGAAACGAGAATATGAATATTATTAGTAGATTTGGATAGAAAACACTAAAGTTTCTAAAACTGTTTGATTGGTGTCTGTGACTATAACAGAACTCATATGGCAGGCAAAAACCTGAGAAAATTCCAAGCAGGAAGTGGCCTGTCTGAGAATTTGTAGTTCTTTTGATTCTCTATCGAAACTACAGTATCTGTGGGGTTACGTAGCACTTTCTAAGGCTTCCATTGGCTCTCTAAAGCCTTCAGAAAGCGGATTGAGGCGTCTCCTGTCTCTGGGCAGAGTATAGTAGCTCAGTTTCTCAGTGGTCTGCCTGGTGACAAAGAGATTGGATATGCGCACATTCACGCGAGCATGCTGTTTTTTCTTTTCCTCTTTGAATGAATACACTATTGTCCGGTTGGAATTTTATCGCTATTTTACGAGAAAAAGACCATAAAATTTGATTTTAAACAGCGTTTGACATGCTTCTAAGTACGGTAATGGAACATTTTGAATTTTTTTGTCTCGAAATGCGCTCGTGCGTTACCCTTTGGATAGTGACCTGAACGCATGAACAAAACGGAGGTATTTGGACATGACTATGGATTATTTGAAACAAAAACAACATTTCTTGTGGAAGTAGCTGTCCTGGGAGTGCATTCTGATGAAGATCAGCAAAGGTAATACAATTTCACAAATACTAATTCTGAGTTTAGTGTGCCCCGAACTTGGCGGGTGTCAAAATAGCTAGCCGTGATGGCTGAGCTATGTACTCAGAATATTGCAAAATGTGCTTTCGCCGAAAAGCTATTTTAAAATCTGACATAGCGATTGCATAAAGGAGGTCTGTATCTATAATTCTTAAAATAATTGTTATGTATTTTGTCAACGTTTATGAAAGGTAATTTAGTAAATTCACCGGAAGTTTTTGGTGGGAATACATTTTCTGAACATCACACGCCAATGTAAAAAGCTGTTTTTTGATATAAATATGAACTTGATTGAACAAAACATGCATGTATTGTATAACATAATGTCCTAGGAGTGTCATCTGATGAAGATCATCAAAGGCTAGTGCTTCATTTATCTGTGTTTTGGGTTTATGTGACATATATGCTTGCTTGGAAAATGGCTGTGTGATTATTTTGGTCTATGTACTCTCCTAACATAAACTAATGTTTTGCTTTCGCTGTAAAGCCTTTTTGAAATCGGACAATGTGGTTAGATTAACGAGAGTCTTATCATTAAAATGGTGTAAAATAGTCGTATGTTTTGAAAAATTGAAATTATTGCATTTGAGGTTTTTGTATTTTGCGCCACGCTGTTCCATTGGATATTGGCTAGACGTTCCGCTAGCAGGTTGGATGGGGAGCGTTGCTGCACAGCTATTTTCAGGTCCCTCCAGAGATGTTCGATCATGTTCAATTCTGAGCTCTGGCTGGGCCACTCAAGGACATTCAGAGACTTGTCCCAAAGCCACTCTTGCGTTATCTTGGCTTTGTGCTTAGGGTCATTGTCCTGTTGGAATGTGAACCTTCACCCTAGTCTGAGGTCCTGAGCACTCTGCAGCACGTTTTTATCAAGGATCTCTTTATACTTTGCTCCGTTCATCTTTTCGTCGGTACAGACCAGTCTCCCAGTCCTTGCCGCTGAAAAACATCCCCACAGCATGATGCTGCCACCACCATGCTTCACCGAAGGGAGGGTGACAGGTTTCCTCCAAATATGATGCTTGGCATTCAGGCCAAAGTGTTCAGTCTTGGTTTCATCAGACCAGAGAATCTTGTTTCCCATGGTCGGAGAGTCTTTAGGTGCCTTTTGGCAAACTCCAAGTGGGCTCTTATGTGCCTTTTACTGAGGAGTGGCTTCCGTCTGGCCAGTCCACCATGAAGGCCTGATTTGTGGAGTGCTGCAGAGATGGTTATCCTTCTGGAAGGTCCTCCCATCTTCACAGAGGAACTCTAGAGCTCTGTCAGAGTGACCATCGGTGTCACGTCGGACTTGGACTGGCTGATAGGTGGAATCAAGTGCAGGAGACAGAGGTGCTGGAGGTGAGTGTCTTTTAATAATCTTTACTCACACACACGCCGAAAAGCACAGGGCGCTATACAAAGTTCCAGTATTTGTTAACTGCGCCCATATAGCACTAAATATAATTCCTAAGGCAAGGAGCGCAGCCCGGTAAATCCTTCTACAAAAAAACTGTCGATCACACAACGTGGACAATAAACAATCCCGCACAAAATCCCAACTGAAAACACACATTAAATAAGTCCCCACTAATGACATACACAAAACAGGTGCGGAACAGACAGACAAAACTAAACGACACAGAAACAACGATCGGTGGCAGCTAATAGGCCGGCGACGACGACCGCCGAGCGCCGCACGACCGAGGGGCGCCACTTTCGTTGGATCCTGTGACAATCGGGATCTTGGTCACCTCCCTGACCAAGGCCCTTCTCCCCCGATTGCTCAGTTTGGCCAAGCGGCCAGCTCTAAGAAAAGTCTTGGTGGTTCCAAACTTCTTTCATTTAAGAATGATGAAGGCCACTGTGTTCTTGGGGACCTTCAATGCTGAATAATTTTTTGGGGTACTCTTCCCTAGATCTGTGCCTTGACACAATTCTGTCTCGGAGCTCTATGGTCAATTCTTTGAAGAAAGAAGCTGCCTCTCATGAGTTCGAAGAGCCAATCCGTTACCCAACAAAGTAACATACATTTATTTAGCCTAATTGTTTTTATGACAATATTAGGCTATTATTCCTCTTTTCCTGCATGAATTAATTTGTCTGCATGTCCATTCAATATTTGGCTAAAAAGCGACCATGCCATGAATTAAGAATATTTTTTTTTCTCACCGTGCTATGCCACACATTGACAACTCAAATCGCTTCTAAAGAGCCGTCTAATTTTAGGTAACAAATAAAACTACTAAAACAATATCTTCAAAAATAGTCCATTCATCACTTGTATTTCTTCACATTGCTGTGCAGGAAAAGCCTGTCATCCACCGTGCATGGTCGTAGGCTCGCAGATGGCTTCTCTCTGACACCACAAATCCATCTGTAGGTGACGCTTTATCCTTTGAAACCACACAATTACCAGGTGAAGAGTAGGCGGTTTGCCTGCATCCAAGGCAAGCCTGGCCTCTTCGAACAATAGAGGGAATCAACAAGATCCACAAGTATTCTTTCACAATAGCTGACCTATATCTGCAGTTTTGAGCTGGAACTGTCTCTCTCTTTGTTGGATAGCACCCTCTCCACGAGCACCCACTATTTGTTTAAGTAATGGGCTGTAAGACACAAGTATCCTTTTTTTGAAAATCGTCAGTCCTCATTTCAAGTGTAATTGCGCCATTGTATATTCCCAAGTTCACTCTCAACTCCGTGACCACCTGATATTTTTTGGTCCAATACAGGACTCTTGTGCGAGAGGATAGAGACTCTCAGACAGAAACATTCACACTTTCATCAATTTACAAAAGGATAGTCTACACTGCGTGCACAATTATTAGGCAAGTGAGTATTCTGATCGTATCATTGTTTCTAATCACATTTTCAAACTCCAAGCCATATAAACTTGAATGCTTACTGGATTTAATCATTTTCAGGTGATATGTATTTGTGTAATGAGGGAGGGTGTGGCGAAAGTGAATAACACCTTATATCAAGGTGTGCATAATTATTAGGCAGCCTCATTACCTCAGGTAAAATGGGCCAAAAAAGAAATTTAACTGACACTGAAAAGCCCAAAATGTAAAATGCCTTTCAGATGGATGCGATACTCTTTAAATAGCTAAACTATTGAGGTGTGACCACCGGACATTCAAACGTTTTGTTGCAAATAGTCAACTGGGGCGCAAAAAAACACATGGGGAAGAAAAGGCGCAAATTAACTGCAAAAGACTAGAGAAGAATTAAACGTCAAACTACCCGGAACCCATTATCCTTCAGTGCCACCGTATTCCAGAACTGCAACCTACCTGGAGTGTTCAGAAGTACAAGGTGTCAAGTGCTCAGAGACATGGCCAAGATCAAGAAGACTGAAACAAGACCACCACTGAATAAGACTCACAAGTTGAAGCGTCAAGATTGGGCAAAGAAATACCTGAAGACATATTTTTCAAAGGTTTTATGGACAGATGAAATGAAAGTGACTCTTGATGGACCAAATGGACGGGCCCGTGGCTGGATCAGTAATGGACACAGGGCACCACTTTGAGTCAGGTGCCAGCAAGGTGAAGGAGGGGTACTGGTATGGGGTGCTATCATTGAGGATGAGGTAGTTGGACCTTTTCGGGTTGAAGATGGACTGAAACTCAACTCCCAAACCTACTGCCAGTTTCTGGAAGATTCTTTCGTCAAACAGTGGTACAGGAAGAAGTCCTCAGCATTCTAGAAGGCCATGATCTTTATGCAGGACAATGCTCCATCACATGCATCCAAGTACTCCACTGCTTGGCTAGCCAGCAAGGGCCTCAAAGAGCCTGAATAATGACCTGGCCCCCTTCCTCACCTGACTTAAATCTTATTGAGAACTTGTGGGCCCTTCTCAAACGTGAGATTTACAGTGATGGAAGACAATATAACTTTTTGAACAGCATTTGAGAGGCTGTGGTTGCTGCTTCAGTGAAAATTGCTTGTGAACAGATCAAGAAACTGACAGACTCCATGGATGGAAGGCTCATGGCAGTTATTGAAAATAAGGGTGGGTATATTGGTCACTGAATATTTTTGAAAGGACAAAAATGTTATATAATTGTCATTTTGTGTTACTTATCTGTTACTTACTCTAAATATTGCGAATAAACAAGTGAGTTGAGAGATTATTTTTGTAATTTAGTTGCCTAATAATTCTGCACACTAATAGTTGCCAAATAATTGTGCACACTTATATATTTCCCTGAGAAAGACAAAACTCAATTTTCCTTTGTTAAACATTTAGGTTTGAGGTTCAATAACATTTTGGATTGACTGAGAACATTGTGTTTGTTCAACAATAAAATGAATCCTGAGGGATACAATTTGCCTAATAATTGTGCACGCAGTGTAATAGCTTGGCTAGGTGTGAAAAAAATCCCCCAATTTGTATCCCAGTTTAGGCTACTGATAGATGCTGCGTTCAGTCAGAGTTAAGTCCTATTGTAAAGTGTAGCCTAATGGCCAAAATCGCAATATATTCGAGGTGTTAGTCCTTTAATGTTTTACATTTCTAACTCAATATCACAGACCTACAAATCAACCCCTACAAATATTTCAGTTTATTTTAATCCACATAATTCAAACGAAATGAGCTGTAGCGAGATAGAGATTGCGTATGCTAAAGACAATCCAAAAGAATGTCATTAACCCTGCATTATAGTGTAACTTATTTTGAACGAAAGACACAAATTTGTGAGTCACTCATCCCTATGCTGAAGAATGTTGCTGTCCACGGTGCTGAAACACAAGTTTTGTGTGCCATTGAATTGGCGCCTGTTGCTGTGTGCATAATAAATTAACCAGCATATTGGTGTTGAGAACAATGCAACGGAGGCAGCAGCGGAGTGAGGAGAGAGGAATCGCCAACTTAATTAGGTTTATAGTCAGTAGCCTAACTGTTTAACGTACCTGGCTTTATAAATTATCCATATACTGTATATCTACAGAAATAAGACAGATCCTGCTTATGTTGCCCGTTTGTGGTTTGTGGTAGCCTACTGATTCCGTGAGCAACCGCAAAATATTGGATAAATCAATTTCACAAATACGGCTGTTTTTAATCTGTGCTATAATAAAGGCTTAACCATTTTATTTTTGTTAGAACAGACGACTCTCTGATTTAACTTAATTTATTTAGTTGTTTACATTGTTCCAAATGGGCATGAAAATAATATTGCAATCTAACAGCACCAGCTCTCACACCTATACCCTCTTTTTTCTTGATATCTTTCTTCTTGTTATCATTACAGTTATTATTATGATCTTCATTATAATAAGTAATATCATCATTAGTAGGCTTCTTATATTAGTAGCCTTGTATAACCAACATCAAGCTGTACGCCGAAGAGCGCATCCTGTTTAGTCCGAATACTGTAACTTGCTATGCATGAAGCCTCTTCAGTCATAAGAGTTCCACATAGTCCACAGATATTTAGGAGACCTGATGAGCAGTCCTAACATTTAAGAGTTACCAGCACGTGTCTTGATTATAGAAAAAGGCAATGAGTCAGTGGTTTCTGCGCCTTAGAGAGGCAATTGCTTTGTTAAGATAATTCTATCTGATCAACCCAGAAATAGTCTAGACCTAAATGCAACAGTATTTGTTGCCCTTTTGAAAATGATTTTACATGAGGCCTAATTCACATATAACCAGTAGGCTAATAAATAATCACATTTTTCTTTCAATTATTTTATGAACTATTATTTCATGAACTATTATTTAAAGGTATCCATTTGGAGTGCATGCAAAAGTAATTTAGATTTGTTGAACTGGAATGACGAGTGTATTGATATAACGGTAATATTATGAACATTCCGCTTTCAACCGGCATAATACTGTATGATTCAGTGCAATGCCTATCACATCATTCAAAATATCAGAATTGGTTAAATTTACATTATGCATGCCAACGTATAAGGCAAGAATTAAGAGAAGGCAAAGTTATTGTGTCAGGCAAAAATTATAGTTATCAAATGTTATCATATGCACCCTGGTTGTCTGAAGCGTGTTGTAGAGTTCACAGCTGGCAATGCCTCATGAAGATTGGTTATTATATTGGTTACAACTCAAATGTCTTTCAAAGAGTCTTCTAATAACCTAATGAAAGCCTATAGCCGATGTAACGAAACAAGATATTTAAAATCAATATCGTTTAGCTAATATTTGTTTTATAGAAACTTAAATAAACAATTCCCAAAATGAAATATAGGCTGCAAAAATCCTACGTTTTATTTAATTTGCAAAAATATTTCATTCATCACTTGAATGAAAAGCCTCAATTAGCCGACAAATAAAGCTAAAACAATGTAAGGCACAAGTATCGTATTTTTAGAAAATCAAATGTAATTTCACCATTGTATTTACCCATGTTCTCTCTCATGACCACCCACTGTTCATTAACAGTACCAGACGAAGGGCAGTCTTGAGGTCAGGCCAGGCAGGGGTTCAGTAACCAGATCTGGGTCCAAACAGTACAAGGGGATAGGCATGCTTGAAGACAGAACAGGCAGAGTGGTCAGGCAGGCGGGTTCAGAGTCAGGACAGGCAAGGGTCGAAACCAGGGGGACTAGAACCAAAAGAGACCGGGAAAAAATAGGAGCAAGGAAAACCGCTGGTTGACTTGGCAAACAAGATAGACAGGAAACAGCAAACTGGCACAGAGAGACAGAGATATATACACCGTGGATAATAAGCGACACCTGGAGGGGTGGGAGACAATCACAAGGACAGGTGAAACAGATCAGGGTGTGACAGTAAAGATAAGGAAAGAAAGAAGGCGCTTTTTATGATTTATATGTATATATTTAATTAGTTATTTTAGTTGCTGTGAGACTGGAATGTTACCGAATAGATAAAAGCACTAGAAAAAAATACAAAATTAAAAACAGGCGCATGCATTCGTGATTGGAATTGCTTCAGCCAACATGTTGCAGTTCATTTATTGTTTAATTATTCAAGGCTCCCTTTGTTATTTATTTTTATAAGTAAAATGCTTGAACTAAAATTGTCAGACCAAAGCTGTCAGTTCACCTGACACAAGACTAAAGTTTGACATTTCTAACTCATTATCACAGACCTGATTTGCCCTAATGTATCAACCCCCTACACATATGTAAATCTATTATATTCCTCATAATAATCAAAACCTTTTAATAGGTAATGATTAATACACTGTATATCTAATAGAAATAAGCACATACAGTATTTGTTCATCAACATCTTTGTTATTATTAAAAAGAGTAGATGTGCTGAAAGATGCCCTCTGGTGGTTCAAATGAGCATTAACGGCATGCACTGCAACTCAAGGCATACCACAGCATACCTCATACTATACTCCAGTATGACGCAACTTTTAACCTGTTGGGGCTAGGGGGCAGTATTGAGAATTTAAAAAAAAATATGTGCCCATTTTTAACTGCCACCTACACCAACTCAGAAGCTAGGATATGCATATTATTACCAGATTTGGATAGAAAACACTGAATTTTCTAAAACTGTTTGAATGGTGTCTGTAAGTATAACAAAACTCATATGGCAGGCAAAAACCTGAGAAAAAAAAAGAATTTTGTGGCTGTACTATTTTTTTGAGTCATTGTTAATAGATCACACAGTGAGAAAGGATTCATTTCGCACTTCCTACGGCTTCCACTAGATGGCAACGATCTTTATAAAGTTGTTTGAAGCGTCTATGATGAACAGAGACCGGATGACAAGGAAGAGAAGTTGACCTCCTTGGGATGTCGTCACTTCATTATTGCCCACACCTGCACAATCATGTGACGCGAGACATTTTTCAAAAACGTTTTTCTAGACACAGGAGAGGTCGGGTTGAAACATTACTGATGTTTCACGTTAAAAATGGCTCTAAAGATTGATGCTAAACAACGTTTGACATGTTTGAACGAACGTAAATAGATACTTTTTAGTAGCCACCGAAGCCTAACAACTTGGAGTTATTTGGACATCAATTATGAACTTTGTCAAAAGAAACCACGTTTGTTGTGGACCTGGGATTCCTGGAAGTGCCAATGGATGAAGATAATCAAAGGTAATGGATTATTGACAATAGTATTATTGATATTACATGGTTACAAGATGATGCTAACCTATATAGCCTAGCCTATTGTTCTTAGCACAGCACCCGGTTTATTGCAACTTGTGATTTCCCAGTAAAGTTATTTTGAAATCTGGCAAGACAGTAGCATTTACGAAAGGTTAAACTATAATTATTTGAATGACGATATTATAATTTACCAATGTTTTCGAATAGTAATTTTGTAAATTGTAACGTTGTTCACCGGAAGCATTTCAGAGAAGAAAAAAATCTGAATTTCACCGCTACTGTAAAATGCTGTTTTTGGATATAAATATGAACTTGATGGAACAAAAAATGAATGTATTGTGTAACATAATGTCCTAGGAGTGTCATCTGAGGAAGATTGTCAAAGGTTAGTGCATAATTTTAGCTGGTTATCTGTTTTTGTTGACGCCTGTCTTTGAATTGACAAAACATTACACACAGCTATTTTCAATGTACTCTCCTAACATAACCTAACTTTATGCTTTCGCCGTAAAGCCTCTTTGAAATCGGACAATGTGGTTGGATTTAGGAGTTGTTTATCTTTCAAATGGTGAGAAATAGTTGATTGTTTGAGAAATTGAAATTATTAGATTCTTGCAGTTTTGAATTTCCCGCCATGGTCACTTGACAATGAATCCCATTACCAGGAGAAGATTTAAATGAGGAACCACTGTAGGTAAACCATGTGTTGCCTCAGATTAATTCATCAAAGAGGAAGAGAGGTGAGAGTCGCTGTCAGAAACATCGGGAATCAGATTTATTTCACTCCTGTTCCTATATTGTGGAATTAATATGCAGTTATCTAAAACAAATTCTCAATGCATGAGTTAACACGCTCTATTGTGTATACTGATCTCATCTCTGGAATCAAATAAACATTTCTTTGCTCTCTCATGCCTTCTAGTTTAATGTGACTTTCGTTTATTTTTCCTCAGTTCTTTAATTGACACCGTTGTTCAGTGAAGCAAGCCCATTTGATGTGTTGTGGCCTTCAGAGCTTTCAGCAGACACTGGGAGTTATCAGCTCTGCATTCAGCCTGATGTTTTCTGGCCAGACAGCATTACTGCATTTAGCATAACATTTCATATTGGACAGCAACTGTGCATTTAGTATAGTGTTTTCAGATCAGACAGCGGCATTTAGTATAGTACCGGTATACGTGAATAGCATAGTGTTTTCTGTGTGCTCTCTTCTAAACCTGATAGAGGAACTCAGCCCTAATTCATAAGCCAAATGTTCATCGCTTTAGTGCCTGTAACCCCGGACTAAACAACGGTAGAAATTGGCAAACCCCATGAAATGTTGCAGCTGCGCTCTGGATGTGGGTTGAGGCAAATCCACCACCGCTCTCACCTTGTCAGGTTCCATCTGAATATTTCCTGCAGTGATGACGTATCCTAGGAAAGAGATGGTGGAGCGATGGAATTCACATTTCTCCGGCCTTTACGAAAAGCTGATTCTCCAGGAGATGCTGGAGGACCTGTCGGACATGGAGGACATGCTCCTGAACTGACCGGGAATAGATGAGGATGTCGTTGAGGTAGACAAACACAAATCGGTTCAACATGTCTCGGAGCACATCATTGACCAGGCCCTGGAACACTGTAGGAGCGTTGGTCAGTCCAAACGGCATCACCAGGTACTCGTAGTGCCAACTAGCTGTGTTAAAGGCAGTCTTCCGTTCATCTTCTTCCCGTATCCAAACCAGATGGTAGGCGTTCCGAAGGTCCAACCTGGAGAAGATGATCGCCCCCTGGAGATGCTCAAAAGCTAAGGAGATGAGTGGTAGTAACTGGTAGTAACTGGTAGTAACCAGTTTAAATCGGGTATGTTTTTAATCCGGCCGTGCAAATACTGCCCCCTAGCCCCAACAGGTTTTAATAATGAATGCAAATTAGTTAAAGTTAAGACGTTGTCAGCTATATGATATGGTCATTATTTGAACTACGCCAATAGACGTAGTCTAAACCAGCATTTTGTCTTGAAATCTTTGGTTGTTTAGTACACTAGCATACTCACGCTGTTTACCACATGGCCTAATGTGAATCCTTAAAGAGATGGTTGAGGCTAAGGCTTAAGAGTGTGTGAATGCTACTGGATGGGTGTAGAAAAAGAAGAGCTCTCCAGTAGATGTACCAAATCATTCAAGTTCCATTTTCTCAAAAGAGGGGTTATACAGGTTTATCAACTTCCAAAGCACAATTCCTTTCCTATTGTTCCTCAACTGTAGTGTATGATATACAATTTTCTAGCTCTGAGTCTCTACTTTTATCCATTGTAAAAAGACACAATTTCAAATGTTGCTACATGATACAAAATCGAGCCAGTTGGTATGCTATGATAAATATTACCACACTACACATGCATTTGATTCAAACACATCACGTCTGGGACCAAAAGGCTCCTTAACCTCTCTGGGAAATGTGGGACGCTAGCGACCCACCCGCGGGACAAACTATTCAACAGCCAGTGAAATAGCAGGGCGCCTATATCAAAACAACAAAAATCTCATAAATCAAATTTCTCAAACATACAACTATTATATCCCATTTTAAAGATACACTTCTCGTTAATCCAACCACATTGTCCGATTTCAAAAAGGCTTTACGGCGAAAGCATAACATTAGATTATGTTAGGACAGCGCCGAGACATGAAAAACCACACAGCCATTTTCCAAGCAAGGAGAGGCGTCACAAAATACAAAAATACAGCTAAAATGAATCACTAACCTTTGATGATCTTCATCAGATGGCACTCATAGGACTTCATGTTACACAATACATGTATGTTTTGCTAGATAAAGTTCACATTTATATCCAAAAACCCCATTTTACATTGGCGTGTAATGTTCAGAAATGTTTTGTCCCCCAAAACCTCCGATGAATGAGCCCATCAATTTACAGAAATACTCATCATAAACATTGATAAAATATTAAACTGTTATTCAAAGAATTACACATACACTTCTCATTAATGCAACTGCTGTGTCAGATTTTTAAAAAAAAACGTTACAGCGAAAGCACACTTTGCAATAATCTGAGTACAGCGCTCAGACAACAACAACAAGCAATACAGATACCCGCCATTTTGGAGTCAACTAAAATCATAAATAGCATTATAAATATTCACTTACCTTTGATGATCTTCATCAGAATGCACTCCCAGGAATTCCCAGTTTCACAATAAATGTTTGTTTTGTTCGATAAATTCCATCATTTATGTCCAAATACCTCCTTTTTGTTTGCGTGTTTATTCCACTACTCCAAATGCAGGAAGCGTGCGCAAAACGTCACGACAAAAAGTCAAAAAAAGTTATATTTACGTTCGTAGAAACATGTCAAACGATGTATAGCATCAATCTTTAGGATGTTTTTATCATAAATCTAAAGTAATATTCCAACCGGACAATTCCAATGTCTTCAGAAAAGAAAAGGAACACAGCTAACTCTCACAGGAGTGCGCGCCACTGAACTCATGTCATTCTCTCAGTCATCTGACTCCATATGCTCTTATTCTCTCCCCAGTCACAGTGGAAGCATGAAACAACGTTCTAAAGACTGTTGACATCTAGTGGAAGCCTTAGGAAGTGCAAAATGACCCCACAGACACTGTATACTGGATAGGGAATCACTTGAAAATCTTCAAACTACTTCCTGGTTGGATTTTTTTCTCAGGTTTTTGCCTGCCATATGAGTTCTGTTATACTCACAGACATCATTCAAACAGTTTTAGAAACTTAAGAGTGTTTTCTATCCAAATCTAATAATATGCATATCCTACCTTCTGGGCCCAAGTAGCAGGCAGTTTAATTTGGGCACGTTATTCATCTGAATTTCCGAATACTGCCCCCTGTCACCAAGAAGTTAACAGCGTCTACCCCCAAGCCCCCAAGTTAATCAAATGGCTACCTGGACTGTTTGCATTGACCCCTTTTATTTTATTCGTATTTATTTAAAACTCTTGCACAGGCTCGATGTACACTCACTGGACACTAACCACACACTAACACATTGTTAAAGGGTGCGTGACTGACTGCAGGGAAGTCAGGCACAGGAGAGCAAAACTGGGTAAAAACCGGAGCAGTTTAATAAGCAAAACCAACGGCACCCAGAACAACAATATATGGGTACAAAATAACCCGTCGCGAACCAGTCAAAGTGCATAAACACTTTACAACAAACAATTTCACACACATACATGGGGGGAACAGAGGGTTATATACATGACAAATAATGAGGGAATGTAAACCAGGTGTGTGGGAAAACAAGACAAAACAAATGGAAAATGAAAGGTGGATCGGCGATGGCTAGAAAACCGGTGACGTCGACCGCCGAACGCCGCCCAAACAAGGAGAGGAACCGACTTCGGCGGAAGTCGTGACACACATACTACACTGACACACACACATAGTCTTGTATAACTAAACTTGTGGGGATACACAATTCAGTCCCATTCAAAATCCTATTTTCCCTAACTCTTACCCTAAACCTAATATTTACCCAATTAACCCCAACCTTAACCCAAGCTGCTAACCCTAAACCTACAACTAATCCTAGCTCCTAAACCTAATTCTAACCTTAACGCTAAACCCCCTAGAAAAAGAATTTGACCTTGTGGGTCAGTTAGTAAAATTGTTGATGGTTTACTACTTTTGTGGGGCCAAGAAGTATAGTTAAACACGTACACACTTTGTGTTACGTTATGGTAGTCCATCGTATCCGATGATTACTTGCACTTCGAGTTAACGGTGAATACTTTGGTGACTGTAGGGTCCAATCCGTGATCCACAAACTTTATTGCAGATGGGGCATGTGCAGTCTGTGTTGGCGAGGGCAGTCAAGGTTGAACAGTGCATTCGGAAAGTATTCAGACCCCTTGACTTTTTCCACATTTTGTTATGTTACTGCCTTATTCTAAAATGGATTACATTTGTTATTTTCCTCATCTACATACAATACCCCATAATGAGAAAGCAATAACAGGTTTTTAGACATTTTTGCAAATATATTAAAAAAATTACAGCGCCTTCCTGGCTATGACACTACAAGCTTGGCACACCTGTATTTGGGGATTTCTCCCATTCTTCTCTGTAGATCCTCTCAAGCTCTGTCAGGTTAGATGGGGAGCTTCACTGCACAGCTATTTTCAGGTCTCTCCAGCGATGTTAGATTGGGTACAAGTCCGGGCTCTGGCTGGGCCACTCAAGGACATCAGAAACTTGTCCCGAAGCCACTCCTGCCTTGTCTTGGCTGTGTGCTTAAGGTCGTTGTTCTGTTGGAAGGTGAAACTTCGTCCTAGTCTGAGGTCCTGAGCGCTCTGGAGAAGGTTTTCCTCAAGGATCTCTCTGTACTTTGCTCTATTCGTCTGTTTTTTTGTATTGGATGCGTCTCAATCCACCGCATTCACCTATGTAACAATTCTGCATCTGCTGTGAAAGGTGACAGAGCTAGAACAGTGTTTGTCAGACCATGAGACATCCCAAAAAATGGTATTCTCACAAAATCGTCTGTAGCGTCCGAATGGATTGGTATAAAACTATTATGACCCCTGTTAAAGGAATTTTGTATCCTAATGATAATAATTAACAATCATTAAACTTTGACTAATCCCCAAGGTTTGTAAGACAATGGGTTAATAATTAGACAAAGACTCAGCATCTGCAAATGTTCATTCGGCTTTATTCAGAGAACGTTCTGAGGTCCAAATAACAAAACATCATTATATACCATGCTCCTCATTTACGCACACTCCTCCACACAAACCGTAGTTAACCTACGCAAATACATACACACAAATATTAGATGTATGTTTCACTCCCCGGATTTCTCACAACCGGTAATCACTATCCAGCGCTGCCTGTTCCTTTCCCCCGAGATTAGAGAAATCTTGGAGGTACCTCCCGGTTTTCTCAAGTCTCTCCAAGTTCCTAGGTCGGGTAAAACAGAGGTCTACTGTTCTCTTATCTCCCCGCTAAAACACCACTTCTTAAAACACACACGTCTACAGCTCCCTTAGTCCCACTAAATACGCACACACATTTCTCTCCCTCTCTAGCCTCTACTAGACTTTATGTGCCTGTCAATTGATACTTTAATTCTTCATTATTCATGCTACATTAACTACTAATTAACAATGGATTATTGATTAATTTACCTTTATTAGATAATTCTATGTAAAGATGAGACTCTCATGAACATGTACATGTCGGTTTTTCTCTAGGACACCCACAGGCTTCACAAAGCTCGTCTGAAGGTCCCCCGGGACCAGTCAAAAAATGTTATGGAAGTATGTATGGAGACTGTTTAGTGACAAAAATAAGGGGTTAAATACATGTAAAAAAAATACATGTTTCCTGATCTATCTTATGTCTCTCAGATATAGGATAGACACTTCAGAACAAAGTTCCCTTTGATTTTTTGGGGGGGTGGGGACTATCTGTTGTGCCATGTAGAGAATCTGTTATTCAATGCGTTGTTATAGGCTAACAGCAGTAAGGTCAAAAATACTTTTTACATGTCACGATTCCCACCGACGGTGGCGCCCCCTCCTGCTCGGGTGGCGCTCGGCGGTTGTCGTCACCGGCCTATTAGCTGCCACCGATTCCCTTTTGCTTTTCACTTTTTTTATTTTAGACACCTGTGGTCAATTAGCCATTAGAAGGGCTATTTAGTTTAGCTGGCCCGCTCCTTGTCGTGCGGGATTAATGGTTGTATTCGACTGTCTAGTTCGTGTCGGCTTGGCATTGTTGTACCTTGTGTTTATTCCCCTGTGTTTGGGAACTTTATTTTCTTCCAACAAAGTGTTATTAAAAAAACAACACTCCCTGTGCTCGTTGCTTCCTGCGCCTCATTCCTAACAACACGTCTACCAACGCCGTTACATTATGAAATACTTTTTTTATATATATTTTCCTGGCTTAGACAGGATTTACACTCTTATGGGTTAATAGAATATGGCATTTAAAAATCTAGTAAACCTTAATAAATGCCTGGATGTCATACTCATTTCGTCTTTGACAAAGCTAATCAATTAGATATGGGGATGCGTTATGTGGCGGATGAATCAGAATTAGTTGGGTAACATAGATAATTAAGATGTGTTATTTGCATAATATGCTTATGTGATATACTTGGTATTAGAATGTATCCCTTTGGACTCTAGTGTTGGCAGTTGCACTTTTCCCTCAGCTAGGGCTCAGTCACTTGGGGCCCAGAGAGGGGAGAGGTCAGGCTTGCCTTTCACATGTCCTTGGTGCTATGCAGAATATCAGAAAGGGAAGAGGACATGATGAAACATTGTTTTCATATGTGAATGTGTCTTTACCTATTCTTAAACCATGTGAAGGGATGACGTGATTAATGGGGAACCAATTACTTGTCTCCACAATGTCTGTGCGCAAGTCACTCCTTTGGCATTGGGGGGAGGTGTATGGCAGTGTCTGGAACCATTGTATGTCCTCTCTGATGTTGCACTTATCCTGGGATAGTGTATGACCTAGAGGCTCACTCCCCTCAATGAGCTTGTCCAGGAGTGGGGTCAAGGGAGGGGGGGGGGGGGGGGGGTTACTTGAGATGGGAGTATCTAGAGTTGACAATTGATTTATGCCATTGGATGCCAATGGATGAGTTGGTGTTTTTGTGCTATGAAGTACCAGGAGCGGGATTAGAACCTCATTTTAGGGACCAAACTGAACGATAATTTATAGTGAATGCTATCTGGCTATGGGATACTCTTCTCTCAAATAAAAGTCTTTCTTTGTGAACTGTTCCCAATATCTGTGGTTTGTCATGTCGACTAGGGGGGTGGATCTTTGCTAATAAAGATCTCAGTAGCCATTATGTTGACACTTTCAATGGTTCATTAGAAATGATGCATCATTGAAAGTCATTGCTAATGCAAAGCTCTTACTTTTAAAGATGTAGTTTAAGTATAACTCTGACTGGTGTGTGAAGTTTGTCTCTCCTCATTTGGTAATACAGAAATTAACCACCACAGTTACCAAAATCAACAAATAGTGGGAAACAATGCAATTGTGCATGACGCATTCTCAGTATGTAAAAATAGAAAGTGTTATAGATAGTATGTGAAATTTTGAAAATGGAGTATGCTTCAAATGCCAGGATGTTAGTCTGAATACATTTTCCTTGCCAACTAAAACCCTCACAAACTTTTACAGATGCACAATTGAGAGCATCCTGTGGGGCTGTATCACTGCCTGTTACGGCAACTGCACCGCCCGTAACCACAGAGCTCTCCAGAGGGTGGTGCGGTCTGCCCAACGCATCACCGGGGGCAAACTACCTGCCCTCCAGGACACCTACAGCACCAGATGTCACAGGAAGGCCAAAAAGATCATCAAGGACAACAACCACCTAAGCCACTACCTGTTCACCCCACTATCATCCAGAAGGCGAGGTCAGTACAGGTGCATCAAAGCTTGGACCAAGAGACTGAAAAACAACTTCTATCTCTAGGCCATCAGACTGTTAAATAACCATCACTAGCACCTTAGAGGCTGCTGCCCTATATTCATAGACTTGAAGTCGCTGGCCACTTTAATAATGGAACACTAGTCACTTTAATAATGTTTACATATTTCATCTCATTTCATTTAATCTCATATGTGTATAAATACTCATCTCATATGCATATACTGTATTCTATTCTATTCTACTGTATTTTAGTCTATGCCGTGCCGACATTGCTCGTCCAAATATTTATATATTTTTAATTCCATTCGTTTACTTTAGATTTGTGTGTATAGTTGTGAAATTGTTAGATATTACTTGTTAGATATTACTGCACTGTTGGAGCTAGAAACACAATTATTTTGCTACACTCACAATAACATCTGCTAAATGTGTATGTGACGAATACAATTTGGTTTGATTTGATTTGTTATACTAATTTTGGCTTTTCATTTAGTGGAATTCGCTGAAGACTTTTCTAGAATTTCACAGCCACAATGCATTAGAAGAGGGGTGCTGCGAGTTTTGATAGCTAGAGCTCTTCAAGTACACAACAAAACAACTTGGAAGATGATGTGTAGTGTCTTAGCTCTTATTACTTATTTATATAATAAGAGACTCTGAATACAAGGAATTTAACTGGAGCTTCACATTTCCAGAATAACACAGAACAGCACTGCGCATGACCAAGGGTGCTCCATTCTTAAAGGGGACATCAGGAATTAACAGAACATAACATTCCTTCTCTTATACAATCAGTTACTTTTACCAAACCACAACTGAAGCATTTCCCAGAACTTGTAGTTATTTTGCATCTTTTTATTTGAACTTGAACAGTTAGTTATTGTTTGTTTGTTTGTTTATCCAGTCTGTCTGGTGGCCGGTGCCGTCGTTCTGGGTAGCGCCTTGGATTGTCTGGAGGCTCCTGAACATCCTCAGTGTGTCCTTGCTCCATTATAGCTGCTGCTAAAGCAGCACCTTCATCAACATATTCTCAGCTTTCAGCCTGGGGTCTCTTTACTGCCCCACCGTCCTCTACAGTTCTGGCCATTTGGAATGGGCATCAACTATAACCAGAAACATGTGCTTTTCAAAGGGACCAGCGTAGTCCACATTCTCTGCCATTGCTCTGTGGGCCATTCCCATGGGTGGACTGGGACAGGAGCAGGCTTGTGAAGGGTTTCCAAACAGTTCTTCGCCATGTTTTCTATCTGTTGATCCAGACCGGGCCACCAGAGGTGGCTCCTTGCGAGCAGCATCATTTTGACAATTCCAACATGACCTTTATGTAGTTGCTGCAAAACCTGATGTATCATGACTCTCATTCCCCACATCAAACATACTTGGTAGAGTCAGCTCCTTTCTGCCTGTCGCTGGCCATCCTGACATGGTGTAGGTGTATACTTTTGACAAGGTCACATGTTTCCTTGTCTCCCGTTTGATAACTGTGCTTGTGACAGGTAGTGCCTCGAGCTGAGCGGTATGGAAAATGTCCACTGCATCCACACTCCTTTGTCTTTCTCTTGTACATGGCAGTCTGGATAATCCATCTGCATTTGTGTGGAGAGACGACGGCTTAAACTCAATGTCGTACATATGACTGGCAAGGAACAAGGCGTATCGCTGTAACCTGGCCGCTGTCATTGCCGTAATGCCTTTCTTTGGACTGAAAATGGAAAGCAACGGCTGGTAACCAGTGTGAAACGCTTGCCATATAGGCATGCATGGAATTTCTTGACGCCCCACACTAGCGCCAGGGCTTATTTGTTGATTTGTGAGTATTTTTTCTCTGCATTATTCAATGTTTGTGACGCAAATGCAACTGGCCTCTCTGACCCATCTTTCAGTGTGTGTGAAAGGAATGCCCTTAAGCCATAAGGGGACGCATCACAAGCCAACTTCATTGGCAGTTCAGGGTTGTAATGCATCAGGACCTGTTCAGATGTGATGAGCCATTTTGCCTCAAGAAACGCATTTTCACACTGTTCTGTACACTGCCATGTCCTATTCTTTTCCAGGAGCTGATTTAGAGGCTGGAGTACCACTGAAAGGTTTGGGAGGAATCTTCTGTAGTAATTGATCAGTTCTGTGAAAGATCTCACTTCTGTGATATTTTGTGGTCATGGTGTCTGTACCACTGCATCAATTTTGTCCTGTGTTTTGTGCAATCCAATGCGTTCGGTTTCATGTCCACAGAATAACTCACACTTCTGTAAGTTTGCCTGTAAACCATACTTTTTCAGTCTTTTCAGGACCTCTTCCAGGTTAGCCAGGTGCTCTTTGTCGGTGCGTCCTGTTATTATCATGTCATCCAGGATACACTGGGTTCCCGGGATTCCTTGCAAAATCTGGTCAATAGTTCATTGCCAAATGGCTGGGGCCGATGCAATGCCAAAAACCAAGGCAGTTATACCTGTGTAGACCTTTGTGTGTGTTTATTGTCAGGTACTGTTTGGAGCTCTCTTCAACCGGTAGCTGCAGGTAAGCCTGTTTCAGATCAATTTTAGTGAAGTGTTTCCCACCAGCTAGTGCAGCAAAGATGTCATCCAGACGTGGCAGGGGGTATTGGTCCACTTTCAACATTGAAGTCACAGTTACCTTGAAGTCCCCACACATTCTAACAGTTCTGTCTTTCTTTACAATAGGAACTATGGGTGTGGCCCATTCGCTTCTGTCCACTTTCGTCAGGATGACTATCCTGCAAGTAATCAATTTCCGCTTCCACCTTTGGTCTCAGGGAGTATGAAACAGATCTAGCTTTGCAGAATTTTGGGGTTGTGTCATCTCTCAGTAGAAGTTTGGCTGTGAAGCCTTTTACTGTTCCCATCTGATCACTGAACACTGTGTTGTATTTCTTCCTCAAGTGTTCCAGTGTTTGGTCTATGCCTTTCTCTTTGGACTGGAACGTGTGGAGCATTTTCATGTCACACCAGTTCAGCTTTATTTTTGAAAGCCATTCCCTGCCAAATAATGTGGGGCCAGTTCTAGCTGTAACTGCTGTGTTTGCTCCCCATAACTCACTCTGACCTGCAATACCCCCATTGGGCTCAATCTCTCTCCTGAGTACTGTAGGTCTTCAGCAACACATTTGTGTTCTTCAGCTTGATAGCCTTGAAGTGCTCATTGTAAACAGTTGTGGAAATTATAGACAATACAGATCCTGTGTCCAGCTCCATTTTGAGGGGTTTGCCTTCGATTTCTGGTGTCACCCATATTATGCTGGGAGGTCACTGTGTTTAACTCCATTGTACCTTTTAATCGTTCATCTAAATCACTGCCACTGTTCTCTGCTACTGCATTCACAGACCCTTTTTTTCTCTGTTTTCCTGTTAACGCAAATGTCTCATCGATGAGGAGCGGTTTAGGTGATTTTGCAATATCTCCACAATCTCTGTGAACGTTTTATTGGAGGGCTTCAGAGGGGCAGTCAGATCTCTTAGCAAACTGTACATTTTTGGGCCAATTAAACTCAACAACGCTGGTACTCTTTTGTTATCAGCAAAGTCGTTTGCAATGAAATACTGTTCAAGTCGTTCAAAAGTAAGTTGCCCAGTTTTCTTGCATGTAATCATTTTCCCGATGCTAGCCATTCTCTTTACCTCCGGCTCCACAGGTCTTTGATCTGCCGCCTCGTTCTCGTCAGCTCTCCCCTCATTGTCACTGCTTGCTAGCTGTTGTGCTACAGGGTCAAAATCTTCCTCTCTTCCTACGAGCTCCATCTGCATTCGTGATGCACACTGCAGGTAATCATCCTCGCCGCCATTGTAGTGTCTTAGCTCGTATTACTTACCGGTGAAATGGCAGCATGCCAAATTCAAACTACAGGAATATCAATATTCAACATGCACAAAAATATATGTGTAATAAATCAAAATAAAGCTTAACTTCTTGTTAATCCAGCAGCTGTGTCAGATTTAAAAAATGCTTTACAGCGAAAGCAGACCGTGCGATTATCTGAGGACAGCGCACAGCATACAAACACATGAAAATAATTGTTCAACCAGGCAGGTGCGACATAAAAGTCAGAAATAGCCATATAATAAATGCCTTACCTTTGAAAGTGTTTTCTATCCAGTGGTACCAATTATATGCATATCCTAGCTTCTGGGCCTGAGTAACAGGCAGTTTACTTTGGGTACGCTTTTCATCCGGATGTCAAAATACTACCCCCTAGCCTTAAGAAGTTTTAACAGAACATAACATGATGAATAGAGAAGCTTCTACTGTGGTATTCAAATGTAAGTTGTTTTTGTTCTTCTTTAAACAGATCTACAGCCTTCTGCCTGCTGTTTTTAGCTAGTTACGTGCTTGGGTTACTTGCTTGCTGTTGAGTGACAACTTCATATTTAACATTAGCTTAGTTAGCTAGCTAGCAACTTGTTGTAAATACCAGGGCATGTGCAAAAACTGTTAGAGGGTCTGATGACAATACCAGGCATTTAATTCAGTGGTGAACATGGCAGGTGAAATGCCACAAAAAAGGTTTTGAGTCAGTCATGTGGCCATAGTTAACTCTCATGCCACTGTGCTATGCACTGCCACTAGCAGTAGCCTAGCTATATTCCTATTTTCCACAGTGGCACTGGTCCCAACACGTTTCTTTTCTTCTAGTTCTCCTGATTTGTCACGTCAGTTTATTTGTGTTGAGCTTATTGTAATGTTCATGTTCATGCTATGCAATATTAGTTTCTACTTGAATGGTTACAGCCTGAATGAGTCAAGCTAGTTTCATTGTACATAACCTGTTATGGTGAATGTAATGGTAAGCTGCACTTGTTACTGTTTCACTTTGGCACTCCCAGTGTAGCCTTCTACAGATGACCCCACCGGTCATTTCTTCCTCTCCCTCCCAGATCTGGGGGTAAGAGAAGGAGGTGACTGCCAGGGAGGCACACCTTATGACCATTTGAGGCAATGATAAAGAAGTACTTTAATGTATTTTGTATGTATTTTATTCATAGCCATTCATTTTCTACTGTTATTTATGAAGTCCTTTTTTTAAACCCAAATTGGATTTTGGTTTTCTCATTAAAGTGTTTCTTGTTTGTAATAAAAACACAATATTTGATACCGGTACATCTACAGTTGGTGGTTTTTACTTTCAACATTTAAAAATGCACTCATACATCTTGCTGCAGGTGATTGGTAACAAAGTGATAAATTGAAAGAAAAAAGTAACCCACACACTGCTCCTGCTAGTATCACTTTTTTGTTGAAGCTCACATGTCAGACTCTTGGACTTCGTCAGAGCTTTTTGCTCTACTAAAATAAATAAACAATTTTCCGTATAATAATAATTTATTATATTTCATTAGTACTTTTCATAATCTCAAAGCACATCAAAACAAAAGTAGCTTAGCTATAGTTGGCTAGGTCATCCAATAGAGGTCAAGGATGAGTGCATGCATCCTCCAAAGATGGAAAGGGACAGTTCATGGCTCAGATAGATGGTTGATGAAGATAGTGTCTGGTGACGTTCTTGTAGAGGGCTTCTCTTGGAACCAGCTGCTGGACTTCTCCTTCACAATGTATGGCACCCACTTAGGTGCTGCCTCAGCAGCTTTGGGTGCCAGAAAGCTCACCACACACAGTTCAGAGTAGTAGCCAGGTGTCCTCATTACAGGCCCTCTGCCTCAGCACTGCATTACTCTGCTGCATCTCCCATTCCTCTCAAGCTTCAGGTGACTCTTCAATTGACTCATGTGTAGGGCTAAGGTAAAGAAGTTTACTCCAAATAAGTTGTTCCAAATGCTAGCTACTTAGCTAACGTTAGCCCAAAACAACATATGAATCTGTAACTGATGGTGCGTTCAAGACAACAGGGAACTCGGAAGAAAAACGTGCTTCGACTGGGAAAAATAGTTTTCAATGGTCATCCAACTCGGTATTACAAGTCAGGAATCAGCCTAGAGCTCTGACTTCTCCAACCTGAAGATCACAATTTTTCCAAGTCTGAGCTCATTACCGAATTCTCAGCTGTCTTGAACGCAACAAAAATAGTTTCAGCCGTGGCATACTGCATCCTTTTTTACTTAACAGTATGTGCTAAATAGTCAACACAATCTCACACTCAATTCGTGCAAATATGTACAAAAAGTATTTCAGCTGATTTTGTGCATTTGTGTGGCTTAATTCGTGTGAAAAGACACACATTTTTGTGCGACTTCATTCATAGAAAAATGCACACATTGTTGTGCGACTTCATTCATAGGAAAATACAATTTTGGGGGCAAACTTTGGAACAATCTTTTAAAAGATATTAGAGCAATCCATGATGGGCAATGGTGTTCTACACTGCCTTTTTTTGTGTCCCACATTTATTTATATATAAAAAACTTGTTAACCCAATATTGTTAATTAACCAGGTTGTTATCAAAATAATTATAATATAATAGTAGCCTACCGTTGTTAATTTTTTATTTACATTTTAGTCATTTAGCAGACACTGTTATCCAGAGCGACTTACAGTTAGTGCATTCATCTTAAGATAGCTAGGTGGGACAACCACATATCACAGGCATAGAAAGTACATTTTTCCTCAATAACGTAGCTGTTAGTAGAGTCAGAGCTACAAGGGGCAAGGGGTGGAGTGGGGGTGGTCAAGTGTAAGTGCTGGTTAAGTGTTTAAAAAAAGTGAGGCGGAGGATTATTTACGATACTGTTTGAAGAGGAAAGGTTTCAGAAGTTTTTGGAAGATGGGCAGGGACTCTGCAGACCTAGCTTCAAGGGGAAGCTGGTTGCACCATTGGGATGCCAGGACAGAGAATAGCTTGGACTAGACTGAGCGGGAGCTGCCCTCCCGTAGGGGTGGGAGGGCCAAGAGACCTGCTCAGGTTGGCGTCTAGGGTTTGAGCATAGCCTGAAGATAGGGAGGGGCAGTTACTCTTGATGTTCCGTAGGTAAGCACCATGGTCTTGTAGTGGATGTGAGCTTCAACTGGAAGCCAGTGGAGTGTGCGGAGGAGCGGGGTGACATGAGAGAACTTGGGAAGGTTGAAAACCAGGCGGGCTACTGCATTCTGGATAAGTTGCAGGGGTTTGATGGCACAAGCGGGGAGCACAGCCAACAGCAACTTGCAGTAGTCCAGACGGGAGAGGACAAGTGCCTGGATTAGGATCTGCGCCACTTCCTGTGTGATGTAGGGTGGTCCTCTACGGATGCTGTGGAGCATGAACCTGCAGGAGTGGGTCACCTGCTTTCATGTTTGCAGAGAACGACAGGGTGTTGTCCAGGGTCATGCCAAGTTTCTTTGCACTCTGGGAGGCTGACACTCTGGAGTTGTCAACTGTGATGGAGAGGTCTTTGAGCGGGCAGGCCATCCCGGGGATGAAGTGCACTTCCGTCTTGTCGAGGATGAACTTGAAGTGGTGGGCCGACATCCAAGTTGAGATATCTGCCAGTCACGCAAAGATGCGTGTCACCACCTGGGTGTCAGAGGGGGGTAAGGAGAAAAGTAGGTGATTGTCATCTGCATAGCAAAGATAAGAGAGACCATGTGAGGATATGACAGAACCGAGGGACCTTGGTGTATAGAGAGAAGAGGAGAGGGCCTAAAACCGTGCCCTGGGGGACACCAGTACTGAGTGTATGTGGTGCAGACACAGATCCTTGCCACGCCACCAGGTAGGAGCAGCCTGCCAGGTAGGATGCAATCCAAGTGTGTGCATAGCTTGAGACGCCCAGCCCTGAGAGGGTGGAGAGGAGGATCTGATGGTTCACAGTGTCAAAGGCAGTGGATCGATCTAGGAGGATGAGAACAGAAGAGAGAGAGTCAGCTTTGGCAGTGCTGAGAGCCAACATGACAAAGATAAGAGCAGTCTCAGTTGAGTAACCCGTCTTGAAGACTGACTGGTTAGGGTCCAGAAGATTGTTCTGAGAGAGATAACAAGAAAGCTAATCAGAGACAGCACACTTAAGTGTTTTGGAAAGAAAAGAAAGGGATACAGGTCTATAGTTTTTGACTCGGGTCATTTTTGTCGTTGAAAGAACCGGACTGTAGATCATTGCTGGAGGCTCTGGGCTGCAGGCCGCCGCAGGAGGCTCTGGGCTGCAGGCCACCGCTGGAGGCTCTGGGCTGCAGGCCACCGCTGGAGGCTCTGGGCTGCAGGCCGCCGCTGGAGGCTCTGGGCTGCAGGCCGCAGCTGGAGGTTTTGTACTAGGGAGCGTCGCTGGAGGCTCCGGACTGGGGAGCGTCGCTGGAGGCTCCGGACTGGGGAGCGTCGCTGGAGGCTGCGGACTGGGGAGCGTCTCAGGAGGTTCCGGACTGGGGAGCGTCTCAGGAGGTTCCGGACTGGGGAGCGTCTCAGGAGGTTCTGAACTGGAGAGTGTTGCTGCAGGCGCCGTGCCATGGAACATCACTACAGTTTCCACACCATGGATCATCCCTGGAGGCTCAGGGCCATGGATCATCACTGGAGGCTTCTTTCGTGGAGCTGGAATAGGTCTCACCGGACTAGAGAACGTCGCTGAGAGTTCTGGACTAGGGAACGTCCCCGGAGGCCGGGTACGCGGAGCAGGCCCAGGGTATACTGGGCCGTGGAGGCGCACTGGAGGTCTGGAACTTATGGCTGGCACAACCCGTCCTGGCTGGATAACCTCCGTAGCCCGACAAGCGCGAGGCATTGTGACAGGTTACACAGATTTGTGTTGGCGAACTGGGGTTACCGTGCGTAGAGCTGGTGCAGGATAACCTGGACCTAGAAGACACACCGGAGACCAGGAACACTGAGCATGCATACTCCTTCCTGGTTCAATGCCAACTCTAGCACGGCACCTGTGAGGAGCTTGCCCCGAGCTGTAGCTGCGCACTGGCGACAGTGCGTATCTCAGCATAACATGGTGCTTGCTCGATCACTCGCCCCCCACAGTAAGCACGGGGAGTTGGCTGAGGTCTCCAACCTGACTCTGCCAAATTCCCCGTGTGCCCCCTGTTATGTGCCCCCAATCTCGCCCTTGCCTCGTTGTTGGTTCAGCGCCTTATAATGATGCCGCTCCGCTTTAGCTGCCTCAATCTCCTCCCTCGGACGGCGATACTCCCCAACCTGCCTCCAGGGTCCTTTTCCGTCCAGAATTTCCTCCCGGGTCCATTTGTTGCTCCTGGGCACGCTGCTTGGTCCTTTTGTGGTGGGTGATTCTGTCACGGCTGTCGAAAGGATCAGACCAAAGTGCAGCGTGGTTGTAGTTCCACATTTTATTAAATCCGTGAAACTTTGCAAAACAGAAATAACTGAATTTACAAAACAACAAACCGTGATGCAGAGAGAAACAAACACTACTCAAAAGATAATCACCCACAAAACCCAGGAAGAAAAACCCCTACTTAAATATGATCTCCAATCAGAGGTAACGAGGACCAGCTGCCTCCAATTGGAGATCAACCACAAAAAAACCATAGAAATAGAAAAACTAGAACTTACCCTCTCTGGGCCAGTGGGACGTTTGCGTCCCACCCTAGTCAACAGCCAGTGGAATTGCGTAGCGCGAAATACAAATACCTCAAAAATGCTATAACTTCAATTTCTCAAACATATGACTATTTTACACCATTTTAAAGACAAGACTCTCCTTTATCTAACCACATTGTCTGATTTCAAAAAGGCTTTACAGCAAAAGCAAAACATTATATTGTCAGGAGAGTACCCTGCCAAAAACAAATCACACAGCCATTTTCAAAGCAAGCATATATGTCACAAAAACCAAAAACCACAGCTAAATGCAGCACTAACCTTTGATGATCTTCAACAGATGACACTCCGAGGACATTATGTTATACAATACATGCATGTTTTGTTCAATCAAGTTCATATTTATATCAAAAACCAGCTTTTCACATTAGCATGTGATGTTCAGAAAAAGCATACCCACCGCAAACTTCTGGTGAATTTACTAAATTACTCACGATAAACGTTGACAAAAAATATAACAATTATTTTAAGAATTACAAATACAGACCTCCTTTATGCAATCGCAGTGTCAGATTTTAAAATAGCTTTTCGGTGAAAACACATTTTGCAATATTCTGAGTACATAGCCCGGCCATCATGGCTAGCTAATTTGACACCCACCAAGTTTGGCCCTCACCAAACTCAGAATTACTATAAGAAAAATTGGATTACCTTTGCTGTTCTTCGTCAGAATGCACTCCCAGGACTTCTACTTCAACAACAAATGTTGTTTTGGTTCGAAATAATCCATAGTTATATCCAAATAGCTCCCTTTTGTTCGTGCGTTCATGTCAGTATCCGAAGGGTGACGCACGCGCGGGTGCATTTCGTGACAAAAAAATCAAAATATTCCATTACCGTACTTCGAAGCATGTCAAACGCTGTTTAAAATCAATTTTTATGCTATTTTTCTCGTAAAATAGCGATAATATTCCAACTGGGCAACGTTATATTCATTCATAGACTGAAAGAAAAACATGAAGCCGTCTCGTGCACGCGCACTCCATTGTCATTGTTCCCTGCCTGACCACTCACAAAAATGCCTTTTTTTCGCCCAGAGACTGCAGAGACGTCATTCCGCTTTCTGGCGCCTTCTGAGAGCCAATGGAAGCCTTAGAAAATGTCACGTTACAGCAGAGATGCTGTATTTTTGATAGAGATCCCCTAGAAGGAGAACAAATTGTCAGACAGGGCACTTCCTGTATGGAATCTTCTCAGGTTTTGGCCTGCCATATGAGTTGTGTTATACTCACAGACACCATTCAAACAGTTTTAGAAACTTTAGAGTGTTTTCTATCCAAATCTACTAATTATATGCATATTCTAGTTTCTGGGCAGGAGTAGTAACCAGATTAAATCGGGTACGTTTTTTATCCGGCCGTGAAAATACTGCCCCCTATCCCAAACAGGTTAATACAAGGGTCCACTTTTTCGTGTACAGTACACCATTTCTTTCATAATGTCACATTCGTCGTTTGGAGTAGACCAAAACGCAGCGGGAATGTGCATGCTCATCTTCTTATTTATTAAAGAAAGGAAACAAAACACTTGAACAAAAGAACGATGAAAAAACAGTCCCGTAAGGACAAATGACTATACGGAGAAACAACTACCCACAAATCCCAATGAACAAACACCCCTATTAAATAGGACCTTCAATTAGAGGCAACGAGGAACAGCTGCCTTCAATTGAAGGTCAACTCAATAAACTAAGCATAGAAATAGAATAAATAGACTAAAATAGAACATTGCCCCCCAAAAAACACCCCCTGCCACGCCCTGACCGAACTATAATGACAAACAATCCCTTTTACTGGTCAGGACGGGACACATAATGCATTTTATATAAGGCTATGTCGAGTTTTATGAAGGTTGACATTTTTTTGGTGGGGTACTGATTAAGGTATTTGATTGGGGAATGGGGATACATTTTTATGATGGGAAATAGTAATACACACCATACTACACACATATGCACACAAACACTTACACACACTTAGTTATAGCCAACTCTTGACTTTTGTGTGAATTAATAAAATATTTGTATGTAGTAGTCATGTATTCATTATCTTGTTATCTTGTGATGATGTCAGATATTGTAAATTCCATTTATATGCAGATGACACAGTGATGTACTCTATTGCTCCAACAGCGGACCAAGCTTTAATGCAGTTGGAGTCTGATTTTAGGATACTACAGGGGTCTCTTTTTCAGCTTGAACTTGTTTTAAACGCTAAGAAAACAAATGTCATGTTTTTTTCTAGGTCTAAACTCTCAGTTAGAAACACTTTTGTAATCACTAGCTTGGATGGTACTCAAATCAAACAGGTCTCTGCATATAAATATTTAGGGGTATGGTTAGATGATAGGCTTTCTTTTAAAAAACATGTTACTGAATTGGGAAAAAAGCTCAAATTCAAGATAGGGTTCCTTTACAGAAACAGGGCTTGTCTGTCCTTTGTAAATAGAAAACAAATTGTGCAGGCTACTTTTATGTCCGTTTTAGATTATGGTGATATTATCTATATGCATGCATCGGCAAACACATTAAAACCACTGGATGCTATTTACCATTGTGCACTCAGGTTTATCATGGGTGATAGTTACAAAACTCATCACTGTATCCTTTATCAACATGTGGGTTGGGCCTCTCTATCTGTGAGGCGAGAGCAACATGCTCTCTTGTTTATTTATAAAGCGCTTCTTTTAAAACTACCTCCATATATATCATCATTCATTTCCACTAGATATACAAATTTTAAAACCAGATCACAGATGTGGATTACATTAGAGACTCCTGCGGTCTCCACAGAGTTGGGTAGGACTGCCTTTAGTTCCTTTGCGCCTTATTTATGGAACAAACTGCAGATCCAACATAAGTTAGACACTCTGGTGTCCCTTGCCCATTTTAAAAATGTTATGGAGGATCAATATGATGTTATCTGTGATTGTTTCTGTTGAATTGTGTCTTTGTTTTGTACGTTTGAAATGTTCTTGTCTGTATGCCTAAAACTGTATATGTCAACATGTTTACACAGGGCACAGCCGTAAAAGAGATCCAGGTCTCAGTCTGTTTTCCCTGTTAAAATAAAGATTTAAAAAAATATATATATATCTTTACCTGGTTAAATGTTTGTAGTTTGCATCTTTCAGTAATGATTAACATGGTTAAATAGTTGTAAATCTCTGCTTGATTTAGCTTTTGGTATATTTGACATTGTTATACAGATTCTGTATTTCCACTGAAGAAAGAAATAATTAATCAACACACTAATGTACGTAAATAAAAACGTAATTTGCTCTCTGTAAATAAATGGTGAGACATGCTCAGTCTGAAGCCATTCGGCTATAGGTTTCACAGCCCTATAATAATGATAAATTATATCAGCTTAGAAGGGTTTATTTACAACCTCTGGGGTACAGTACAACATGTTGGGTGAAGCGGTATAGTGGAGTCTGACATATAACCCCTAACTTTAGTTAGGTCTTTGCCAATGAGAACCAAGAGGTGGCTAGCTTCATCCTTCATGACTGGGAAAGGACTCGATTCTAGGCCTTAGAAAATCCTACATCCATCACATTAGATCTGAACAGGATGGATCAACAGTGATTCATATTAGTGGCTTGCATCCAAAAAAAAGGATAGTTGTGTTTTGCTGCATAACACATTACATTGTCTACCCATATGATGTGGATCACTGTCAGGTTATTTGAACAAATCCAAATATGTTGGAGATTTGAGATTCTTCAAAGTAGCCACCATTTGCCTTGATGACAGCTTTGCACAGTCTTGGCATTCTCTCAACAAGCTTCATGAGGAAGTCACCTGGAATGCATTTCAATTATCAGGTGTGCTTTGTTAAGAATTTATTTGTGAAATTTATTTCCTTCTTAATGCGTTTGAGCCAATCAGTTGTGTTGTGACAAGGTAGGAGTGGTATACAGAAGATAGCCCTATTTGGTAAAAGACCAAGTCCATAATACGGCAAGAACAGCTCAAATAAGCAAAGAGAAATGACAGTCCATCATTACTTTAAGACCTGAAGTTCAGAACTTTGAAAGCTTCTTCAAGTGCTCCCGAGTGGTGCAGCGGTCTAAGGCACTGCATCTCTCTGGTTCGATTCCGGGATGTATCACAACTGGCCGTGATCGGGAGTCCCATAGGGTGGTGCACAATTGGCCCAGCGTTGTCCGGGTTAGCGGAAGGTTTGGCAGGGGTAGGCCGTCATTGTAAAATAAGAATTTGTTCTTAACTGATTCGCCTAAGAAAATGAAGAAAAAAAGTGCAGTCACAAAAACCATCAAGCGCTATGATGAAACTGGCTCTCATGAGGACCGCCACAGGAAAGGAAGACCCAGAGTTACCTCTCCTAAAGAGGATAATTTCATTAGAGTTAACTGCACCTCAGATTGCAGCCCAAATAAATGCTTCACAGAGTTCAAGCAACAGACACATCTCAACATCAACTGTTCAGAAGAGACTGTGTAAATCAGGCCTTCATGGTCGAATTGCTGCAAAGAAACCATTACTAAAGGACACCAATAATAAGAAGAGACTTGCTTGGGCAAAGAAACACAAGCAATGGACATTAGACCAGTGGAAATCTGTCCTTTGGTCTGATGAGTCCAAATTTGAGATTTTTGGCTCCAACTGCTGTGTCTTTGTGAGACGCAGAGTAGATGAACAGATGATTTCTGCATGTGTGGTTCCCACCGTGAAGCATGGAGGAGGTGTGATGGTGCTTTGCTGGTGACACTGTCTGTTAGTTATTTAGAATTCAAGGCACACTTAACCAGCATGGCTACCACAGCATTCTGCAGCGATATGCCATCCAATCTGGTTTGCTTAGTGGGACTATAATTTGTTTTTGAGTTTGAGTTTTTTTACATTTTTACAGGGACAGTGCACAGTAATCAATGTTTCAGTAAAAGTGCCGGTTTTAGCCAGCCGGCTAATTTTCAACCGCAGTCCCTTGGCAGGTTATTAAAAACAATTACAATACAGACAATCATTGAGCAGTGAGCACACACATAGCACAAGCAATAGACAAAGCATAAAGACAGAGGAACATAGCACAAAAAGCAACAAGACAAAATCCATAAATGCAACAAAGTGTTTCCACACCTCATAAGCAACAGACAACATGGAAAGTAACAATACACAGCTAGGGATTATGTTCACAAATCTGATTGAACTTTAGTCATGTTTTTTGTGAAAGTGTGATAGGTGGTGCAGTTATGTGTGTCTGATGGCAGTGTATTCCAGACATGGAAAGCGGATTTACTAAAGGTGCTTTTCCTTAAGGGAACTATACAGTCACCTCTCATGGCAGACCTTGTGGATCTGCTGCCATAGGTTTGGTTTTTCTGTTTAACAAAAATACTGAGTGGAGGAGGAGTCAGGTAATTTAGGATCTTGAATACAAGACATGCATCGGTGTATTGCACAAGATTTCCCCAACTCAGGAGCTCATGCTTTCTGAGGATGTAACAGTGATGATGGCTATTGGGCTTCCCATCAAGCACTTTGAGAGCCTGTTTGTAGACTGAATGGGTTTTAATGTTGTACAGCAAGCTTGGGCCCAACTAGTCAAGCAGTATGTGAAGTGGGGGAGTATCATAGATTTGAAGTACAGTTTTGCTACCTCTGTAGTCAAACAATTTTGTATAAATCGGAAATTAGCTAGGTTGAATTTGGTTACTTGAATTACCTTTTTCACCTGGAAAAGTTGAACTTGGACAATTTTGTGATGGGAATCTCATGGTTAACAGTATCAAAAGCCTTCCTTAGGTCCAGAAACACAGCCCCAACAACGCCCCCTTTGTCCATCTTGGACTTCACATTTTCCAGAAGAAAGCAGTTGGCCGTTTCTGTGGTGTGTTTCTGAAGGCAAACTGCATGGACTGTAATGTGAAGGGGCTGTTGTTGAGGTGGGCAATCAGTTGTTCTACTACACAGTTTTCAACAACCTTCGACACCACAGGTGTATACTAATGGGCCTGTAGTTACTCACGTCAGCAGGGTCACCCGATTTAAAGATGGCCGTTATTATGGCCGACTTCTGTACCCTTGGAAACACCCCCAGACCAATAGATGTGTTGGTGACCTTAGTAATGGGGCCAATAAGTGACTGTTTGTAGTTTTTAAGAAAGGTAGAGTCCAGCCCAAACACATCTTTGGCTTTAGAGTTCTTTAGTGAGCTAATGACCTTGTTCACCTTTGACTCAGAAACCTCCCTTAAGATGAAGACAGGTTGAGCCTCATTTACTAGCACTTAGCCCAAGAAACCAGTGGAGGGGTTCTGTGTCAGTACCCTGACAGTGTCAATAAAGTAGGAATTGAAGGCTATTGCTATTTCGACTGCATCCTGTGTTAGATTGTTATTCACCATGATTTCTAGTGTTTTTGTAGTGTTACTATGGTCTTTCCCTGTTAACTTTTTTAGATTCTCCCAGATCAATTTAGAATTTCCCTTTGTTTCAACAATTATGTTAATAAAAAAGATTGCCTTGGCCTGTCTGATTTCTTTCATCACCTTATTTCTCAACATGGTAAACCTACATCTGTCATGCTCTAATTTGGATTTTAGGGCTGTTTTTAGAGCATCATTTCGTTCTTTCATCAATTTCCAGATTTCTCCATTTAGCAAAGGAAGAGTGCTCTTTTGGCCAGGTTTGGATTTGAATTTCTTTAGGAAACCATTTATTGTAGTCTAGATTGTGGATAGAAAAACCTGACTATCAGCTTCCACATCTGTATAGGACAAGAGATCATTCTAGTTAATTCCCTTAATTGCATTTTCAAAATAATTTCATTCACTCTTAGGTATTCTTAGTTGATCCGGCTTTCTAACAGTAGAGAGGTTAAACCTGTTCTTAGAAAGCTTTCTGGCTATAAGTGTCAGATTATGATCAGATAGCCCAGTAACCATATTGAATGATTTAGTCACTCTCTCTGGTTTATTTACTGAACACCAAATCAATCTGTGTTTTAGAGCAACAAGTCACCCTGGTTGGCCCTTTAACTAGCTGTGTAAGGTCATATGTATTAGTGATCGATTTGAAGGTTTTCCTACAAGACTTGTCTTCATAATTAATGTTACAATCTTTCAACAGGACAATGACCCAACACACCTCCAGGCTGTGTATTGGCTATTTGATGAAGAAGGAGAGTGATGGAGTGCTGCATCAGATGACCTGGCCTCCACAATCACCCGACCTCAACCCAATTGAGATGGTTTGGGATGAGTTGGACCGCTTAGTAAAGGAAAAGCAGCCAACAAGTGCTCAGCATATGTGGTAACTCCTTCAAGACTGTTGGAAAAGCATTCCTCATGAAGCTGGTTGAGAGAATGCCCAGAGTGTGCAAAGCTGTCAAAGCAAAAGGAAGGTGACTTATATTATATATTTTGATTTTTTTAACACTTTTTTTGGTTAATACATGATTCTGTATGTGTTATTTCATAATTTTGATGTCTTCATTTTAATTCCACAATGTAGAAAATCGTTTTAAAAAATTAAGAAAAACCCTTGAATGAGTAGGTGTGTCCAATCTTTTGACTAGTACTGTATAAGCTTCAGTAACAATAACACCATGATTTTACTAACACTTTAGACAGGTAGTTTGTAAATGTGTAGAATGTGTTTGTTTTGGGTATACACTAATAAATTAACTCATGTAAATAACAGTCACAAAGGATTTTCTTCTGAATAACTGGTCAGGGCATAGCAGTTTCTATTCAGCTTCAGGCAACTTTGATGTAAGGCTTGATCACACCTGTAGTGACTACTTCTATACGTCACACCCATTGCTGCTTATTATTGGTCACTAGTTATATCTATGTAATTACGCCCAACACAATGTTGAAAAACAGAATGCTTCCCACAACCAGATCACATAACTAGAAGTGATCAGGAGGTGATCCCAACACTGCCACCATTGTAGCAGAAGAAAGTTAAAGCTGCAACACGGACTCTTATCAGGGCTCATACCAGGCAGTTGCCATGGAAGCCTAGTAGGTCTCTGGGCAGAGCCAGTAGGCCTACAAGGCTGGCATACGCCTTGTTACAAAAGCCTAAGTAGATAAAATGATTGACACAACCATAATAATCATAATGAAATGGCCTTGGAAGTGCCATAAGTGTAAGCCAACATAATTCATTATTTTACATTAACTTGTTTAACTGCATTGGTATGGCTTAATTGATCATAGTCCAGACTCGTTATAGTTGCAAATACCATGCAGTTGCACCAGGGGAATTTAAACCAAATAGATTTTTTTTGCAGGTCTTCCGTTTCCCCACATTTATTGATGAATGGATTTCCCATCATGAAAACATATCCCCATTCCCTAATCAAATACCTTCATCGATACCACACACAAAAAAAGGACAAATACTGTACAGCTTTTTAATCCAATCTGGCAATCCTCAGAAAATCAGATATATAGCACCAGAGTCCCAAAGTATTAAATGGAAACACGCATAGAAAACAGCATTGGCATTAATAAAAATGTTTAAAAAGTAAGGCTACTATTATATTATAAGTATTTCGGTGACAACCTGATTGTTTTACAATATTGGGTTGTGTCATGACGTGCCCTGGGGGGTATCATGGGCGCCCTCCCTCTCTCAATTCAATTCAAGGGGCTTTATTGGCATGGGAAACATATTAACATTGCCAAAGCAAGTGAAGTAGATAATAAACAAAAGAGAAATGAACAATAATATGAACAGAAGTTCCAAAAGAATAAAGACATTTCAAATGTCTTATTATGTATGCTGTATATACAGAGCTGTAACGATGTGCAAATGGTTAAAGTACAAAAGGGAAAATAAATAAACATAAATATGGGTTGTATTTACAATGGTGTTTGTTCTTCACTCGTTGCCCTTTTCTTGATGCAACAAGTTACAAATCTTGCTGCTGTGATGGCACACTGTGGTATTTCACCCAGCAGATATGGGAGTTTATCAAAATCTGTTTTGTTTTCAAATTCTTTATTCATCTGTGTAATCTGAGAGAATTATGTGTCTCTAATATGGTCATACATTTGGCAGGAGGTTAGGAAGTGCAGCTCAGTTTCCACCTCATTTTGTGGGCAGTGTGCACATAACCTGTCTTCTCTTGAGAGCCAGGACTGCCTACGGCAGCCTTTCTCAATAGCAAGGCTATGCTCACTGAGTCTGTACATAGTCAAAGTTTTCCTTAATTTTGCATCAGTCACAGTAGTCAGGTATTCTGTTAAGGGCCAAATAGCATTCTAGTTTGCTCTGTTTTTTGTTAAATATTTCCAATATTTCAAGTAATTATCTTTTTGTTTTTTCATAATTTGGTTGGGTCTAATTGTGTTGCTGTCATGGGGCTCTGTTCACAAACACAAACACACCCCACAGAGCCCCAGGACAGCAACACAATTAGACCCAACCAAATTATGAAAAAACAAAAAGACAATTACTTGAAATATTGGAAATCTGTTGGGGCTCTGTTCACAAACACAAACACACCCCACAGAGCCCCAGGACAGCAACACAATTAGACCCAACCAAATCATGAAAAAACAAAAACCAGGACCAATTTACCTCGGGGACTCTTCCACAGGTTCATCTCTCTGTAGGTGATGGCTATGGTATGGAAGGTTTGGGAATCGCTTCCTTTTAGGTAGTTGTAGAGTTTAACGGCTCTTTTCTGTATTTTTTATAATTAACGGGTATTGGCCTAATTCTGCTCTGCATGCATTATTTGGTGTTTAACGTTGTACACAGAGGATATATTTTTGCAGAATTCTGCATGTGTAGTCTCAATTTGGTGTTTGTCCCATTTTGTGAGTACTTGGTTGGTGACCTCACAACCATAAAGGGCAATGGGTTCTACAACTGATTCAAGTACATTTTTTAATCCAGATCCGAATTGGTGTGTCAGATTTTATGTTCCTTTTGATGGCATAGAAATCCCTTCTTGCCTTGTCTCAGATCGTTCACAGTTTTGTGGAAGTTACCTGGGGCGCTGATGCTTAGGCCAAGGTATGTACAGTTTTTATGTGCTCTAGGGCAACGGTGTCAGGATGGAATTTGTATTTGTGGTCCAGGCGACTGGACCTTTTTTGGAACACCATAATTTTGGTCTTACTGAGATTTACTGTCAGGGCCCAGGTCTGGCAGAATCTGTGCAGAAGATCTAGGTGCTACTGTAGGCCCTCCTTGGTTGGTAACAGAAGCACCAGATCATCAGCAAAGAGTAAACATTTGACTTCAGATTCCAGTAGGGTGAGGCCGGGTGCTGCAGACTGTTCTAGTGCCCTCACCAATTCGTTGATATATATGTTGAACAGGGTGGGGCTTAAACTGCATCCCTGTCTCACCCCACGGCCCTGTGGAAAGAAATGTGTGTGTTTTTTGCCAATTTTAACAGCAGACCTGTTGTTTGAGTACATGGATTTTATAATGTCATATGTTTTTCCCCCAACACCACTTTCCATTAAAAACTTCTTCAGGCTAGGGTCTATTTTTCTCCACTTACTGTCTGACTGATGTGCTGCCTGTTCCTCAGGCCCAGAAGCCAGGATATGCATATAATTGGTACCACTGGATAGAAAACACTTTGAAGTTTGTAGAAATGTATGACACTATAACACAATTGATATGGTAGGAGAAAATCCAAAGAAAAAACAACCAGAATATTTTTTTTTAGATCCCATGCGCTTCCAATGGAAAGCTATGGGGTATATGCAATTCCAGCTCCCAGATTGCAATTCCTATGGCTTCCACTAGATGTCAGTAGTCGTTGTTCAAGGTTTCAGGCTTGTTTCTTCCCAAACGAGAAAGAATTTTGAGTTTTGGTACTAGGAGTCAGAGTTGGACACGCACCTGCTAATTTTTCTTTCCTATTTAACATACTTCTTTCCATATGAAATATTATAGTTTATTTCCATTTTAGGGTACCTGAGGATTAAATAGAAACGTATTTTGACTTGTTTTAACAAAGTTTAGCGGTAGCTTTTTGGATTCTTTTCTCTGCATGTTTAACGAGTGGGGATTACTCAAATCGATGGCGCCAACTAAACTGAGTTTTTGGGATATAAAGAAGGATTTTATCTAACAAAACGACCATGCATGTTGTAGCTGGGACCCTTCAGATTGCAAATTTACATTTTAGTCATTTATCAGACGCTCTTATCCAGAGCGACTTACAGTAGTGAATGCATACATTTCAATTCATACATTTTTTTCCTCCCGTACTGGCCTCCCGTGGGAATCGAACCCACAACCCTGGCGGTTGCAAACACCATTGCAAACACCATGCTCTACCAACTGAGCCACAGGGACCAGCCTGTGCTGGTTGAAAAATATTTTGATGTGGGGCACCATCCTCAGACAATCGCATGGTATGCTTTCGCTGTAAAGCCTATTGTAAATCGGACAACGCAGTTAGATTAACAAGAATTTAAGCTTTTAACCGAAATAAGACACTTGTATGTACCTAGATGTTTAATATCCATAATATTTATGATTATTTATTTGAATTGTGCGCCCTTCAAATCTCACATCCCAGAGTTATAACCACTTGTGCTTTGGGGAAAGTAGAAGAAGTTTCTCAATCACTCCCTTGAGTGCTGTGGCCAGCCTTTTCTGCTGTGCTCTCAGGTCATTTGTACCTGTGTATATTATTATGTGGTTGGGTGACCCTAGTTGGTCCTCAGACAGAAGGTCTAGGGCGCGTTGGGTGTTTAGACACCAGAGTTTAGACATTCTGTGTTTGGGATTTTTTTTCAGGTATATATTTCCCGTTTGAGTCCATAAGGAGTACAATCTGTGTCTTGTGTATGTCCTCAGTGGGTGTGGGGGGGGGGTTGTCAGGAGGGCTATCAGGGTGGCTGATGGGGGGGTGCTCAGAGGGGTTGAGATCCCCTGGCCTTGTGGTTCTTCATTTGTATGTCCCGCTGTGATTTCGATGCTATGGTCAGGGTCTGGAGTGGACTGTTCTCCTGTGGTGTCAAGACTTTTGTCGGGAGTAGAAGTGGGCTGTTCTGCTGGTTTCTCTGCGGGGGTGGCCACTTCTCTAGTAGGTTGTCACACACCATCCCTCCACCCTCTCCTCCAGCAGTCTGATCCTGTCTTCTAGTGCTATGTTCTTCTCCTGCTCATGCTCCTTCTCCTGTATATGTTGTCTCCAGTCCATAGTGCAGATATATCTCTCTCCACCTCCAGCTCTCCAGGTCGAGTTAAGGGTGTGTTGTTGTACTGTTGTCTGGGTCTGTGCTGACTGGAGTGTAATCACCTGCTGTTGCAGCTCCACCTGTCTTACCTCCAGCTGGGTGAATATATCCTTCATTTCAATGAGGGAGTAGTACTCTGTGCTGGGAGGTTGACTATCCAATTGGGAATGCTCGTCTGTGGGGTTATATAATGAAGAGGTCTGGTCTGACCCGCTTGGGGTGGGGTTATCTTTCTCAAGGGAGAGCTTCTCCTGCTGAGTTAATTCTTTGATTAGGTGAAAGTCCAGCTGAAACGGTTTGGGGTTGCCCTGTACCAATACCGTTCCAGACTTATAGAGATTCATAGTACCTGACTCAGAGTCCTCGTTGTCTAGTATCCTGAGTTTCCACCCATCGCTAGCACCCCCACTCTTAATTACATCTAGACGTTCCGCTAGCGGAACACCTGCTCCAATAGCCAACGATGGGCGTGGCGCGAATTACAAATTCCTCAAAAATACAAAAACTTCCATTTTTCAAACACATTACTATTTTACACCATTTTAAAGACAAGACTCTCCTTTATCTAACCACACTGTCCGATTTCAAAAAGGCTTTACAACGAAAGCAAAACATTAGATTATGTCAGCAGAGTACCCAGCCAGAAATAATCAGACACCCATTTTTCAAGCTAGCATATAATGTCACATAAATGCAAACCACAGCTAAATGCAGCACTAACCTTTGATGATCTTCATCGGATGACACCCCAAGGACATTATGTTATACAATACATGCATCTCTGTTCAATCAAGTTCATATTTATATCAAAAACCAGCTTTTTACATTAGCATGTGAGGTTCAGAACTAGCATACTCCCCGCAAACTTCCGGTGAATTTACTAAATTACTCACGATAAACGTTCACAAAAAACATAACAATTATTTTAAGAATTATAGATACAGAACTCCTCTATGCACTCGCTATGTCCGATTTTAAAATAGCTTTTCGGTAAATGCACATTTTGCAATATTCTCAGTAGATAGCCCAGTCATCACGGCTAGCTATTTAGACACCCAGCAAGTTTAGCACTCACCAAAGTCAGATTTACTATAAGAAAAATGTTATTACCTTTGCTGTTCTTCGTCAGAATGCACTCCCAGGACTTCTACTTCAATAACAAATGTTGTTTTGGTCCCAAATAATCCATAGTTATATCCAAACAGCGGCGTTTTGTTTGTGCGTTCAAGACACTGTCTGAATGGTAAAGAAGGGTGACGAGCACGATGCATTTCGTGACAAATAAATTCTAAATATTCCATTACTTCAAAGCATGTCAACCGCTGTTTAAATCAATTTTTATGCCATTTTTCTCGTAAAAAAGCGATAATATTCCGACGAAGTTACAGTCAATCAAGTGAAGACCGCCCGAGTCATCGGCGTGCCATGAAGGCGTCACTCTCTGAACAAATTTTGTGTCCTATAGGATATACTACACTCCTAATGTTATAGTGAAGTCTGGTTACGTTCTAGGATCTCTGAGGAATAAATACGAACGTGATTTGACTGGTTGAAACAACGTTTAGGGTTAGATTTTCACAGATTCCTTTCTTTGCAAATTGAATGAGTGGAAATACAAAATCGATTGTACATGCTATATGGACCTTTTTAGGATATGAAAAATGATTTTATCTAACAAAACAACACTTCATTTTATCTCAGAGCAAGATTTCAGAATGTAAGTACACATTTCACCTTCAGAGTTGAATTTATCAAACCTATTGTGGTGAAAAAAGTGTTTTGTTGTTAGGAGCTCTCCTCAAACAATAGCATGGCATTTTTTTCGGAGTAATAGCTACTGTAAAGTGGACAGTGCAGTTATATTAACAAGAATTTAAGCTTTTAGCCAATATAAGACACTTATATGTACCGACATTTCTTGTTTCTCTAAAATGTGCGATCATGACACACGGCACTACATGATTTAAAACTGTACCGTTGACGGAAAGCCTATCCCTAAGAAGTTTTTAACAAAGTCAGTAACCACACCCACATGAGCATAGATATTACGTCAGCGTCATGGGCCGCCCCTTTCTACCCAAGTATAAGAGGCCCCGTGATGCAATTCACACTAGACCATGCAAACCACGGTGTAAGCTAAGGTTGCAGATGGTTGAATTTCAAAGATTAAAAAACATGCAGCTGAAGCTAAGTGTGAAATGGTTTAACTTCTTTGGGATAGGGGGCAGTATTTTCACGGCCGTATAAAAACCGTACCCGATTTAATCTGGTTATTACTCCTGCCCAGAAACTAGAATATGCATATAATTAGTAGATCTGGATAGAAAACGCTCTAAAGTTTCTAAAACAGTTTGAATGGTGTCTGTGAGTATAACAGAACTCATATGGCAGGCCAAAACCTGAGAAGATTCCATACAGAAAGTGCCCTGTCTGACAATTTGTTATCCTTCTGTTGCATCTCTATCAACATTACAGCATCTGTACTGTAACCTGACACTTTCTAAGGCTTCCATTGGCTCTCTAAAGCCGCCAGAAAGTGGAATGGGGTGTCTGCTGTCTCTGGGCAAAGTACAGCAGCTCTGTTTGTGAGTGGTCAGCCTGGGGACAGTGAGACTGGAGATGCGTGGTCACGAGACTTCTCAATTTTTTTCTTATAGCTTTTGAATGAATACAACGTTGCCCGGTTGGAATACTATCGCTAAAATAGCATAAAAATTGATTTAAAACAGCATTTGACATGCTTCAAAGTACGGTAATGGAATATTTTGATAAACTTTTGTCACGAAATGCGCTTGTGCGTCACCCTTCGGCTAGTGACCTGAACGCACGAACAAAACGGAACTATTTGGATATAACTATGGATTATTTGGAACCAAAACAACATTTGTTGTTGAAGTAGAAGTCCTGGGAGTGCATTCTGAGGAAGAACAGCAAAGGTAATCCAATTTTTCTAATAGTAATTCTGAGTTTAGTGAGCCCCAAACTTGGTGGGTGTCAAATTAGCTAGCCTGTGATGGCCGAGCTATGTACTCAGAATATTGCAAAATGTGCTTTCGCCGAAAAGCTATTTTAAAATCGGACATAGCGGTTGCTTAAAGGAGTTCTGTATCTATAATTCTTAAAATAATTGATGTATTTTGTGAACGTTTATGATAAGTAATGTAGTAAATTCACCGGAAGTTTTTGGTGGGTATGCTAGTTCTGAACATCACATGCTAATGTAAAAAGCTGGTTTTTGATATAAATATGAACTTGATTGAACAAAACATGCATGTATTGTATAACATAATGTCCTTGGAGTGTCATCTGATGAAGATCATCAAAGGTTAGTGTTGCATTTAGCTGTGGTTTGGGTTTATGTGACATATATGCTTGCTTGGAAAATGGCCGTGTGATTATTTGTGTCTATGTACTCTCCTAACATAATCTAATGTTTTGCTTTCGCTGTAAAGCCTTTTTGAAATCGAACAATGTGTTTAGATTAACAAAAGTCTTATCTTTAAAATGGTGTAAAATAGTTGATTGTTTGAGAAAATTGAATTGTGGTATTTTAGATGGTTTTGTATTTCGCGCCGTGCAATGCCATTGGCTGTTGGCTAGGGGTTCTGCAGGCGGAACGGGGTTCCGCTAGCGGAACGTCTGTCCTCAACAGGTTAACCTGTTAGGGCTAGGGGGCATTGACACGGCCGGATAAAAAATGTACCCGATTTAATCTGGTTACTACTCCTGCCCAGTAACTAGAATATGCATATAATTATTGGCTTTGGATAGAAAACACACTAAAGTTTCTAAAACTGTTTGAATGGTGTCTGTGAGTATAACAGAACTCATATGGCAGGCCAAAACCTGAGAAGATTCCATGCAGGAAGTGGCCTGTCTGACAAGTTGTGTTTCATCTTGGCTCTGTTTATTGAAGACTGAGGATCTTTGCTATAACGTGACACTTCCTACGGCTCCCATAGGCTCTCAGAGCCCGGGAAAAAGCTGAACGATATCGAGGCAGCCTCTGGCTGAAACACATTATCGCCTTTGCCAAGTGGCCGATCAGAGGACAATAGGCTTAGGCGCGTGCCCGAGTCGACCCCATGCTTTATTTTCTTTCGTCTGTTTACCTAATTGCAGATTCCCGGTCGGAATATTATCGCTTTTTAACGAGAAAAATAGCATAAAAATTTATTTTAAACAGCGGTTGACATGCTTCGAAGTACGGTAATGAAATATTTAGACATTTTTTGTCACGAAATGCGCCGTGCGCGTGACCCTTATTTACACTTCGGATAGTGTCTTGAACGCACGAACAAAACGCCGCTGTTGGAACATAACTATGGATTATTTTGGACGAAACCAACATTTGTTATTGAAGTAGAAGTCCTGGGAGTGCATTCTGACGAAGAACACCAAAGGTAATCAAACTTTTCTAATAGTAAATCGGAGTTTGGTGAAGGCTAAACTTGCTGGGTGTCTAAATAGCTAGCCCTGTGATGCCGGGCTAACTACTTAGAATATTGCAAAATGTGCTTTCACCAAAAAGCTATTTTAAAATCGGACATATCAAGTGCATAGAGGAGTTCTGTATCTATAATTCTTAAAATAATTGTTATGCTTTATGTGAACGTTTATCGTGAGTAATTTAGTAAATTGTTAGTAAATTCGCCGGAAGTTTGCGGGGGTATGCTAATTCTGAACGTCACATGCTAATGTAAAAAGCTGGTTTTGGATATAAATATGAACTTGATTGAACAAAACATGCATGTATTGTATAACATAATGTCCTAGGTGTGTCATCTGATGAAGATCATCAAAGGTTAGTGCTGTCTTCTGGGTTTTTGTGACATTATATGCTAGCTTGAAAAATGGGTGTCTGATTATTTCTGGCTGGGTACTCTGCTGACATAATCTAATGTTTTGCTTTCGTTGTAAAGCCTTTTTGAAATCGGACAGTGTGGTTAGATTAACGAGAGTCTTGTCTTTAAAATGCTGTAAAATAGTTTTCTAGAAGTTCTTTCAAATGTATATATATATATATAAATATATAAAAAAACATTTACATAAGTATTCAGAACCTTCACTCAGTACTTTGTTGAAGCACCTTTGGCATCGATTACAGCCTTGAGTCTTCTTGGATATTACTCTGCAAGCTTGACACACCTGTATTTGGAGAGTTTCTCCTTTTCTTTTCTGCAGATCCTCTCAAGCTCTGTCAGGTTGGATGCGGAGCGTCGATGCACAGCTATTTTCAGGTCTTTCCAGAGATGTTCGATCAGGTTAAAGTCTGTGCTCCGGCTGTGCATTCAGAGACTTGTCCTGAAGCCACTCATGTGTCTTGGATGTGTGCTTAGGGTCGTTGTCCTGTTGAAAGGTGAACCTTCGCCCCAGTCTGAGGTCCTGAGTGCTCTGGAGCAGGTTTTCATCAAGGATCTCTCTGAACTTTGCTCCGTTCATCTTTCCCTCGATCCTGACTAGTCTCCCTGTACCTGCCCCTGAAAAACATCCCCACAGCATGGTGCTGCCACCACCATGCTTCACCGTAGGGATGGTGCCAGATTTCCTCCAGACGTGACACTTGGCATTCAGGCCAAAGGCCAGCAGGGTAGCCTAGTGGTTAGAGTGTTGGACTAGCAAGCAAAAGGTTGCAAGATCAAGTCCCCTAGCTGACAAGGTAAAAATATGTCATTCTGCCCCTGAACAAGGCAGTTAACCCACTGTTCCTAGGCCATCATTGAAAATAAGAATTTGATCTTAACTGACTTACCTAGTTAAATAAAGGTAAAATAAAAATAAATATTGGTTTCATCAGACCAGAGTCTTGTTTCTCAGGGTCTGAGAGTCCTCTATGTACCTTTGGCAAACTCGAAGCAGGCAGTCCTGTGTCTTTTACTGAAGAGTGGATTCCGTCTGGCCGCTGTACCATAAAGGCCTGATTGGTGGAGTGCTGCAGAGATGGTTGTCCATTTAGAAGGTTCTCCCATCTCCACAGAGGAACTCTGGAGCTCTGTCAGAGTGACTATCGGGATCTTGGTCACCTTCTTGACCAAGGTCCTTTGTGGAATTAATGTCAGATGGAAAAGTGTGCGTAGAATATTTTCCAGGTCCACTCCAGACAATATTTGGTATATTGAGCATTTGGCGGGTACAAAAAGAACCTTTCAAAAGGTTGCCTTTTCTTCATGGGATAAGCTATTATCTACATTGTTCCGTAGACAAACCTAGAAGATGAGCATGGGAGATTCTTTTTTTCAGGTTGAGTAACTCCCCCGTGACTCAGTTTGTGGAGAAACCGGACCAAAATCAAGTGGAGGTGATGACAATCCCCGTGTGGTGATCTTAAGGATGCAGGCCATTTAGGCAATCATACAGCTGGCAAAGAAGGGAGCAAGGGACTTTTCATCGAATGAAGCTAAAGCTCTACCCTGACATGACTTTTAAAAGGACCAGAAATAGTGGTCTGTTAAGCATGGAACATTGTCATTACTGTCAAGTACAAATGTGTTGAATTGTGTCCTTTTCAAATGTTGCCCCAATATGGCTAATTGTAGCTGGGTACTGTGGGACCTGCACCAGTGTTTATGGTCCCATAGCAGCCCTGTATTTTTCACATTCCAGCATTTTTGTGCCTCCATTACACACAATTAAGAGAACTGTCAGATAACTATTGCGTTTCTGTTAAAATAGTGGAATAAGATAGATATGCTCTCCCCTACTGTTTCAACTCAGCGAGGGAGATCTGCATGCTGTTCTTGCCTATTTCTCAAGCATTCAACCACACACATGGTAAAGTGAATAAAGAGACTTGTAAATGTGGTAGCAAAGCATACTCCAGGCTCAGCGCTCGCTGACAGAAAATAAAATGAACATGAAGCTTTGCAGTAGAAAGGAGCTTTACTCCGACTTCAGTTTTTTGTGTGTTCATGGCTGTCTATTTTGACTTTGTTTAGATATACATACAATCACAAAGATAACCATAAGAAAGAGTGAGAGAAAGTCGTAGATTGAAGAACACAAAGAGAGACACTTGATTTGGAGTCATTATATGTTTTAGGAAATATCTCTACAGGCAGGCATACTGCAGAAATGCATTACATCACCATCAATCTTGTACATTTAATATTTCTCATGTAAATGAGCTTGGTTCTGCTCGTTCTATTTGGAGGACAAAGTCAAGACCAGGGGCAGAAGCAAGGTAAAGAGGCTGTGCTCTGGACCTGACCAGCCTTCTGAGTGGTATCATCCTGGACACAAAAGCCTTGGACAAGCAAAACCATTAGTTATTTTTGTGGATGGGCATTCAGTGCTAAGGCTTTCATTGACATGGTACTTAAAGAGGGAATTGAGTGCTGCTGGGCAAAAAGGAGGAAAAATAAATGTTCCACCCCTGACTCAATAAAATTGACAGCACAGGCAAGTGTATGCTGAATGCAGTGGGCCTTTTCCAACCCAGAAGTGATCCATAACTACAGCCAATGTGGCAGTAGGTCTCATACCGCAGGCCAAGTAAGACAAGGTTACATTCATGAGGGAATACCTGCTTCAGCCGCTCAGGAGACCTTAGTGGGCAATGCCTGCTATCCAAAGAGTAGCAGGCTACAGCTGGAGCACATAATTTTGTCTCTTAAAACCTTTTTAGGTATAGGGGGCAGTATTTTCACTTTCGGATGAAAAGCATGCCAGAGTAAACTGCCTAATACTCGGGCCCAGAGTCAAATATTTGCATATTATTAGTATATTTGGATAGGAAACACTCTGAAGTTTCTAAAACTGTTTGAATGATGTCTGTGCTGTGAGTATAACAGAACTAATATGGCAGGCAAAAACCTGAGAAAAATCCAACCAGGAAGTGGGTAATCTGATGCTTGTAGTCTTTTCAAGTCATTGCCTATCTAACACACAATGACTTAGGGTTCATTTTGTACCTCCTAAGGCTTCCACTAGATGTCAACAGTCTTTAGAAAGTTGTTTGAGGCTTCTATGGTGAACCGAGAGCGAACAAAGGAAGTTGTTGACTCCGGAGTGGACATGAGTTCAGTGGCGCGCCTTCACGTGATGAGGTAGCTGTGTTCCATAACGTTTTTCAAGATATTGTAATCGTCCGGTTGGAATATTATTGAAGTTTTATGTTAAAAAGGCCCTAAAGATTGATGCTATACAACGTTTCACATGTTTCTACGAACGTAAATCTAACTTTTTTTGACTTTTCGTCATGAAATTTTCGGCGCGCTTCCTACATTTGCAGTAGCTTACTGAACGCGTAAACAACAAGGAGGTATTTGGACATAAATTATGGACTTTATCAAACAAAACAACATTTATTGTGGACCTGGGAATTCCTGAGAGTGCATTCTGATGAAGATCATCAAAGGTAAGTGAATATTTATAATGCTATTTATGATTTTAGATGACTCCAAAATGGCAGGTATCTGTATTGCTGGTTTGGTTTCCTGAGCGCTGTACTCAGATTATTGCAAAGCGTGCTTTCCCCGTTAAGCTTTTTTGAAATCTGTCACAGCGGTTGCATTAAGGAGATGTTTATCTATAGTTCTTTGAATAACAGTTTAATATTTCATCAACGTTTATGATGAGTATTTTTGTAAATTGTTGTGCTCATTCAGCGGCGGTTTTGCAGGCAAAATATTTTCTGAACATCACGCGCCAATGTAAAATGGGGTTTTTGGATATAAATATTAACTTTATCGAACAAAACATACATGTATTGTGTAACATTGAGTCCTAGGAGTGTCAGCTGATGAAGATCGTCAAAGGTTAGTGCTTAATTTTAGCTGTATTTCTGTTTTTTGTGATTCCTCTCCTTGCTTGGAAAATGGCTGTGTGGTTTTTCTTGCTTAGGCTCTGTCCTAACATAATCTAACTTTATGCTTTCGCCGTAAAGCCTTTTTGAAATCGGACAATGTGATTGGATTAAGGAGAAGTGTATCTTTAAAAAGGTGTAAAATAGTTGTATTTTTGAGAAATTTGAAATATGAGCTTTTGTTGTTTTGAATTTGCCGCCCTGATATTTCACTGGCTGTTGATAGTGTGTACGCTAGCATCCCACGTAGCCCAGAGAAGTTAAAGGGGAACTGAAAGTGTTTTAGCAACATGAAATCGTATTAAAATGTGATCATATACACCCCCAGGAAGAATACGACACCTTTTTTTATCTTAAGCGAGCACTTAGATTTTCATAAATTCATATAATGTTTGGGAATTAGGTATAGTAAGGCATTTGTGAAAATACTTTAGCAATATAGACTGGCAAAGTAGACGTGCGTTTTGACAATTAATACACACTGCAATAAATAAAACGGGACCTGAGACTAAGCAGACTGGTGCGCCATAGCCAATCAGAGCTACAGTAGACCTTTATGCATGTCACGGCTGTCGAAAGGATCGGACCAAAGTGCAGCGTGTGTTTAGTTCCACATATTTATTTAATCCGTGAAAACCTAGGGGAGCGTCGCTGGAGGCTCCGGACCGGGGAGCGTCGCTGGAGGCTCTGGACCGGGGAGCGGCTCTGGACCGGGGAGCGTCGCTGGAGGCTCCGGACCGGGGAGCGTCACTGGAGGCTCCGGACCGGGGAGCGTCGCTGGAGGCTCCGGATGGTTATTTGAGCCCAGCAAGGGCGGAGCGCTGGCACAGGACAAACTGGGCTGTGCTGGTGAACGAGGGGTACCGTGAGTAGAGCAGGCGCAGGATAACCTGGGCCGAAGAGACGCACTGGAGACCAGATACGCTGAGCCGGCGCACTTCTTCCTGGCTGCCGGCCAACTCTAGCATGGCAATGGTGAGGAGCTTGCACCGAGCGCTCCAGGCTGTGAGTGCTCTCTGGCGACAGTGCGCATCATCGCATAACACTGTGCTTGCTTGGTCACTCGCTCCCCACGGTAAGCACGGGGAGTTGGCTCAGGTCTCCAACCTGACTCTGCCAATCTCCCCATGTGCCCCCCCCCCCCCAATGTTTTGGGGGGTGCCTCTCGCACTAGCCTCTTGGTGGATATAGCGCCTCGTAGTATCGCCGCTCCGCTCTTGCTGCCTCGATCTCCTCCTTAGGATGGCGATTCTCCCCAGCCTGACTCCAGGGTCCTTTCCCGTCCAATATCTCATCCCAAGTCCATTTGTCCTGCTGATCCATACCACGCTGCTTGGTCCTTTGGTGGTGGGTGATTCTGTCAAGGCTGTCGAAAGGATCGGACCAAAGTGCACCGTGTGTTTCGTTCCACATATTTATTTAATCCGTGAAAACTATGCAATACATCAAATAACTGAAAACCTACAAAATAACAAACCGTGACGCAGAGGAGAAACAGACACTACTCACAAATAATCACCCACAAAAACAGGTGGGACAAACATCAACTTCAATATGACCTCCAATCTCATGCGTTATAGTTGCCTATGCACATAAACAACAACAACAAAAAATACATATAATTTGACCTTTATTTAACTAGGCAAGTCAGTTAAGAACACATTCTTATTTACAATGACGGCCTACACCGGCAAAACCCAGACGACGCTGCGCCAATTGTGCGCCGCCCTATGGGACTCCCAATCACAACCGGTTGTTATACAGCCTGGATTTAAACCAGGGTGTCTGTAGTGACGCCTCTACCACTGAGAAGCAGTGCCTTAGACCGCTGTGCAACTCGGGAGCCCAAGATCAACAACTAGCTAATGCTAGCCAGAACAAGATGAGCTAAAATCTAAAGAGGGAAGATTAGATAAACCCTCTCATATGTTTTCAGCCTAGGCTACTGCTCAAATGTTGCTGTTATAGGCCTACATTTTTCTCCTTTGCATGGTGTTTTGTTGCAGGTTTAGTTTTTTGGTTATTCATTGTCAAGCTTCACAAACCTAAGCCACACTGCATCATTTTAGTGGCCTAGCTAGGACTGTCACATGTTTGTACACTTTCCATCTGATACCCGCTGTACACAGAACACAGGAAAGCAGCGCAATGAAAGTTGAATTCACCAATGTGAGCACATTAGGGTGTAATTTCATAAAGTAGATGACTCAGCTGTTGACTCATTTATACTCACCTGTGTGTCCTAATTTATACCTGCGTGTGAGTTCTTTATTTTATAACTTTTTGATAATCAAGGTGACATTTTACAGCAATGACATTTTGGAATCGGAAATTGGCATGAACATTTAGCCTACAACAACTTTAAACTTCTAGTCTGGTAGAAGATTCGGTCAGTACCATTAGTTATAATATGATGCTGGCTTATGTGTGGGTCTGGGAGGACTTTGGCAGTCGTAGCAGGCCAAAATGAATTGACAACCCAAATCATTGCGCGGGGCGAATTGAAATGTGTCACGCCTTGTGTTTGACATGTGCGCTAGCCTATTACCCACAATATGACTGACTTGTGACCATTGCCCTTCCATACATGAAGGGAACATTTCGGCAATTGCTGTATGATTACTGAAAAAGTCCATATTGCAAATTTACGGTCCCTTACTAGACGTCCGCGGACGGCGTCGGGCCGTGCACCAGAGCCGGATCTTCCGGGAAGTCATCGAACAGAGTTTCTCGGACATTCGGTTTCCGTTTTTGGTAATTTCTCACCTGTCCCGGATTATATCACAGGAGGGTGAATGGAATCATATTGCAAATGTAACAAACATCACCAATCACGACGTGGCCTTTTCACCTAAACGGAAAAGACTTCGAAGACGAAACTTGGTGAGCATTGGTTTGGCATAATGGGCAGTTGGCCCCGAACAAGATGGAGTCGAGGCCTCAACGCTTTTTGAGTTAAGGCCATTTTTCTGGGATTAAAAGTAAAAAATTAAAACAGAGCGCTAATTTGACCGCTTCACGTCAAAGTACATGAGCCTACGGTGTCAGGAAAAAAAGAACCAGACATTTATCTATCGTCATTTAACCTGTTGGGGCTAGGGGGCAGTATTTGCACGGCCGTATAAAAAATGGACCCGATTTAAACTGGTTACTACTCTTGCCCAGAAACAAAAATATGCAAACAGTTTTAGGAACTTTAGAGTGTTTTCTATCAAAATCTACTAATTATATGCATATTCTAGTTTCTGGGCAGATTAAATCGGGTACGTTTTTTTCCGGCCGTGAAAATACTGCCCCCTATCCCAAAGAAGTTAATGTCACGTAATCCATCTCCCAACAGCCAAGACTCCTAAATTGAGGGGTGCACAGAGAATCCATTGTTGCAGTACAGGTAGGTGCTGCACTGTATTTTCAACCACATCAAAGCTTGAAGATCAGAATCGTGCTCGTATTCAAAGTATTAATTCTCAAGGTCCCTCCTTTGCCAGTGTTCTCGTTACAAAAATAATATTTTCCTCTGCAGTGGCTGAAAAGTAGTGAGGTTGGTTGTGTAAACCTTTAAACTAAATCCAGAGAGCATTCAGAGCAAAGTCTTTATCTCCCTGAACAATAACACTGCCTCCATTTCAATGGAGGCGGGGAGTTGGAGGGATGGGGCAGTAGCGAGGCATGACTAGAGTGATCTCAACCAATACACTGTCTATTAAAGTTTTAATCATCAAGATGGATGTGTATATATAGGAAAGGACCGAGGAAAGGAGAGGAGGGGGAAATCTCCTCCCCTGCTTCCGTGCCTTGTATGTTTTTATTTTCTCCTTAATCTTGCTGTTAATCTGCCACGGCACCGGCGGTTTATTGGTGCGTTAATCTTCTGTGTGGAGGAGATGGAGGCGGTTTGACTGAGGGATGGCGAGGAGAGGAGGGAGGGAGAGGAGAAGAGTCGGTACCCTGAGACTAGCCTATTCCCAGGGGTGAGGCCTCCAGGAGCTCTGTGTCACAAGTCATTACTGCTCCTAATGCTCCTATGATGCTCCACAACATACAAGGTCACTCACTGGTGGCTGTCTATTGGTGGGGCCGCTTGGCGGAACATATTCAGGTTGTTTTGACAAACGGATGCATGTGTAATGCAGCTGGGCAAAGAGAAAATCCAACCCTGTCTGACAGGGCTATATAGCCTATAATAGACATGGCATGCTTTGTCCGATTCGTCCTTGTTATTCAAAGTCATTATTTCATCCTTGGTGGGAAGCGATGGTTGTGAAGTGCCTAAATTGGACTGAAGCCCGATATCCTTTCTACTGTAGATCTTGTGATCAGTGAGATTCGGTGCACTTGCTTTTTGAAGGGTTTATTCACCTTACTCTCCCAGATCTTCATTAATTTACTTGAAAATCATCACTAAAATGTGCATTGCAGTGAGGCCTGCTGCTACCTGTCTCTGATTAAAAGAATGGTGCACTTGACAGATCCACCCAATTTCCTCCCTCCTGCTTCTATCTACAGTGTCTGCAGGGCTCTATAGTACAACCATTTTACTTGCATATGTGCCTAAATATTTTGTTTTGCGACTTGGAATTAGTATTTAGTACCAAAATAATTCCAGATTCTAGCTTTATTCCATCAAATATTTGGCATTGTGCTCCTACATTTCTCTGTGCACACCTACATTTTTCAACTTTGGCGCACACGTGCTCCTTGTAAAAAAGTTCAGCGTGGAGCCCTGAACGTCTGGAGAATTCATGTTGAGATGGGAAACACTTTTTGAGGCATGGATCTGTTGACCCAGAACCAATCTACACCACAGCTATGACTGTCACAGGAACCACTGAGGGAGTAATCAATGAGGAAGCAGACAACATCTGTCAGCCCTGCAATGGCCATCAGTCAAACTCCTACATACAGTATTTCTGGTTCTCATATCCACAAGCGGATACCAAGACGGCCATCAAGGAACTTCACTGGACGTTATGCAAACTGGAAACCATATATCCTGAGGCTGCATTTATTGTAGCTGGGGATTTTAACAAAGATAATCTGAGAACTAGGCTACCTAAATTCTATCAGCAGATCGATTGCAATACACGAGCGAGTAACACACTCGACCACTGCTACTCTAACTTCCGCAGTGCATAAAGGCCCTCCCCCGCCCTCCTTTCTGGAAAATCTGACCATGACCATGAAAAAAATACTATTAAATCAATATTAATCCCACAAAATGTGGAAAAAGTGAAGGGGTGTGAATACTTTCTGAAGGCACTGTAGCTTATTGCCCCCTACTGCAGTAGAAATGCAGTTTTTCCCTCAGGGAAAACACCATGGTTCTGTCCAGCATTCCACTTAACGGTACATTCATATAGCTTTTATGTATGTATACAGAAACTAGAGCTGTGACGATTATACAACTTTGAGAAACAATTGTAACAAACGTATTTTAAAAAGATTGCTTGAAATGTTCAAGGAATTTGTACGACATACCTAATGAATACAACACAGCCTTGGTGACACACCTATCTCAAAAACTACATTTTGTCCACTTGGAACTTTTGGAAACAAAGCTTCTCCTCCTGACCATGCCTTTCTAATGACCAACTTTGGTAAACTACAGTACATCTACTTCAAAATAAATTTGAATTCCCCCTCCGTCCGAAAATGAATGCTTTATGATGATTATTTTACTTAGTTCACGGTTATTGTCCATAATTTATGGTTACACGATTATTGTGCCAGCCCTAACAGGAACATATAGGGCCTGTAAGATACGGTACATGTACAGTTGAAGTCAGAAGTTTACATACACTTAGGTTGGAGTCATTAAAACTCATTTTTCAACCACTCCACAAATGTATTATAAACAAACTGTAGTTTTTGCAAGTCGGTTAGGATATCTTCTTTGTGCATGACACAAGTAATTTTTCCAAAAATTGTTTACAGACAGACTATTTCACTTATAATTCACTGTATTACAATTCCAGCGGGTCAGAAGTTTACATACACTAAGTTGACTGTGCCTTTAAATAGCTTGAAAAATTCCAGAAAATGATGTCATGGCTTTAGAAGCTTCTGATAGGCTAATTGACATAATTTGAGGCAATTGGAGGTGTACCTGTGGATGTATTTCAAGGCTTACTTCAAACTCAGTGCCTCGTTGCTTGACATCATGCGAAAATCTAAATAAATCAGCCAAGACCTCAGAAAAAAAATTGTAGACCACAAGTCTGGTTCATCCTTGGGAGCAATTTCCAAATGCCTGAAGGTACCATGTTCATCTGTACAAACAATAGTACGCAAGTATAAACACCTCAGGACAACGCAGCCGACATACCGCTCAGGAAGGAGATGCGTTCTGTCTCCTAGAGATGAACGTACTTTGGTGCGAAAAGTGCAAATCAATCCCAGAACAACAGCAAAGGACCTTGTGAAGATGCTGGAGGAAACAGGTACAAAAGTATCTATATCCACAGTGAAACGAGTCCTATATCGACATAACCTGAAAGGTCGCTCAGCAAGGAAGAAGCCACTGCTCCAAAACTGCCATAAAAAGCCAGACTACGGTTTGCAACTGCACATGGGGACAAAGATTGTACTTTTTGGAGAAATGTCCTCTGGTCTGATGAAACAAATATAGAACCTTTTGGCCATTATGACCATCGCTATGTTTGGAGGAAAAAGGGGGAGGCTTGCAAGCAGAAGAACACCATCCCAATCATGAAGCACGGGGCTGGCAGCATCATGTTGTGGGGGTGCTTTGCTGCAGGAGGGTCTACTGCACTTCACAAAATAGATAACATCATGAGGGAGGAAAATTATGTGGATATATTGAAGCAACATCTGAAGACATCAGTCAGGAAGTTAAATATTGGTCTTCCAAATGGACAATGACCCCAAGCATACTTTCAAAGTTGTGGCAAAATCGGTTAAGGACAACAAAGTCAAGGTATTGGAGTGGCCATCACAAAGCTCTGACCTCAATCCTATAGAAAATGTGTGGGCAGAACTGAAAAAGTGTGTGCGAGCAAGGAGGCCTACGAAACTGACTCGGTTACACCAGATCTGTCAGGAGGAATGGGCCAAATTCACCCAACTTGTGGGAAGCTTGTGGAAGTCTACCCGAAACGATTCTTCCAAGTTAAACAATTTAAAGGGAATGCTGCCAAATAATATTTGAGTGTATGTAAACTTCTGTCCCACTGGGAATGTGATGAAAGAAATAAAAACTGAAATAAATAATACTCTCTTCAATTATTCTGACATTTCACATTCTTAAAATAAAGTGGTGATCCTAACAGAGCATTTTACCAGGATTAAATGTCAGGAATTGTGAAAAGCTGAGTTAAATGTATTTGGCAAAGGTGTGTGTATACGTCCTACTATATACTGTATTTACAGTCTACAACATACAATTGGCTACCCAACAAACACATTTTGATTTTTTTGTTTAACCATTATTTTTCTAGGCAAGTCAGTTAAGAACAAATTCTTATTTACAATGACGTCCTACCAAAAGGAGAAAAGGCCTCCTGCAGGGACGTGGGCTGGGACAAAAATAAAAATAAAACTAATATAAAAATACAGTGAGGGAAAAACGGATTTGATCCCCTGCTGATTTTGTACGTTTGCCCACTGACAAAGAAATGATCAGTCTATAATTTTAATGGTCGGTTTATTTGAACAGTGAGAGACAGAATAACAACAAAAAAATCCAGAAAAACACATGTCAAAAATGTATACATTGATTTGCATTTTAATGAGGGAAATAAGTATTTGACCTCCTCTCAATCAGAAAGATTTCTGGCTCTCAGGTGTCTTTTATACAGGTAACGAGCTGAGATTAGAAGCACACTCTTAAAGGGAGTGATCCTAATCTCAGTTTGTAACCTGTATAAAAGACACCTGTCCACAGAAGCAATCAATAAATCAGATTCCAAACTCTCCACCATGGCCAAGACCAAAGAGCTCTCCAAGGATGTTAGGGACAAGATTGTAAACCTACACAAGGCTGGAATGGGCTACAAGACCATCGCCAAGCAGCTTGGTGAGAAGGTGACAACAGTTGGTGCGATTATTTGCAAATGGAAGAAACACAAAAGAAATGTCAACTTCCCTCGGCCTGGAGCTCCATGCAAGATCTCACCTTGTGGAGTTGCAATGATCATGAGAACGGTGAGGAATCAGCCCAGAACTACACGGGAGGATCTTGTCAATGATCTCAAGGCAGCTGGGACCATAGTCACCAAGAAAACAATTGGTAACACACTATGCCGTGAAGGGCTGAAATCCTGCAGTGCCCGCAAGGTCCCACTGCTCAAGAAAGCACATATACATGCCTGTCTGAAGTTTGCCAATGAACATCTGAATGATTCAGAGGACAACTGGGTGAAAGTGTTGTGGTCAGATGAGACCAAAATGGAGCTCTTTGGCATCAACTCAACTCGCCGTGTTTGGAGGAGGAGGAGGAATGCTGCCTATGACCCCAAGATCAAACATGGAGGTGGAAACATTATGCTTTGGGGTGTTTTATGCTAAGGGGACAGGACAACTTCACCGCATCAAAGGGATGATGGACGGGAAAATGTACCGGCAAATCTTGGGTGAGAACCTCCTTCCCTCAGCCAGGGCATTGAAAATGGGTCGTGGATGGGTATTCCAGCATGACAATGACCCAAAACACATGGCCAAGGCAACAAAGGAGTGGCTCAAGAAGAAGCACATTAAGGTCCTGGAGTGGCCTAGCCAGTCTCCAGACCTTAATCCCATAGAAAATCTGTGGAGGGAGCTGAAAGTTCGAGTTGCCAAACGTCAGCCTCGAAACCTTAATGACTTGGAGAAGATCTGCAAGGAGGAGTGGGACAAAATCCTTCCTGAGATGTGTGCAAACCTGGTGGCCAACTACAAGAAAAATCTGACCTCTGTGATTGCCAACAAGGGTTTTGCCACCAAGTACTAAGTCATGTTTTGCAGAGGGGGTCAAATACTTATTTCCCTCATTAAAATGCAAATCAATTTATAACATTGTTGACATGCGTTTTTCTGGATTCTTTTGTTGTTATTCTGTCTCTCACTGTTCAAATAAAACTAGCATTAAAATTATAAACTGATCATTTCTTTGTCAGTGGGCAAACGTACAAAATCAGCAGGGGATCAAATCCGTTTTTCCCTCACTGTATTTTTATATTAGTTTTATTTTTATTTTTGACAGTCTCTCGTTTCAGTGACTCGTTTCAGGAAACTAGGCATATGTCACGGGTCACAGGAGAGCCATTTGAGTGTAACTTTTTTTTTAAATCGAAATGCGGTTTTTGGCAGAAATGCCTTCTGGAACATGTGAACGTTCATGTGCCTTAATAAAACATGTGTATCCCATCTGTAAATATGAATACAATTGTTAAATTACAAGCCTAGTTGGTTTAGCCACAGAAACATTATTGACTGAGATAATGAGTGGGCTGGACATGCCAAGAGATGAGTTCGGATTGGTCTGGCATATAGCACGCTTCTGTCTATTTGAGCTGGTCAGTATGTGTAGGTAATCCTGTCTAACACGGCTTAAACAATATATATATATATATTGCATAGTTTAACTGCATAAGTGTTGCTCTCCACTTTCTGGCTTGCTAGCTAACGTTAAGTGTATGATCGTATTATTCGTATGTCAGAGCCATTTGCTTTGCTATTAATAGCCTAATGTTAACTAGCTAACATTGAACCTGGTTGGTTAGCTACCTGCATATGCATGCAGGGTAGTAACATCATGAGTTGGGATTATGGTTAACAAAAGACTCCACTATGCAAGTAACAATTTCAATAGAATATCACTGTGACAACTGTTGATAGAAGTAGCTGGTAAACTCGCTGTGGCTATCTACTCTGATTTCAGAGCAGTCTCGTCTGAGTGTGCCAGAGTGCAGAATAACTGACTAATTCACGACGTTCAACACCCATGGAATATGGCCAGTGTCAGTAAACGTTGGCAAAAATGTGTAAATTGTTGTCAGAAGCACAGTTATAGTCATCAACGCTCTGGATAACATAAAAAATAGCCTAACCAGCTCATTTGTGGCTGGAAGTAGCTAGCAAGCTAGCCAATGCTAGTGAGTTAGCTTGGGTGCTTGACTAGGACAGAACGCTGGGATCAAGCCTTAAAGAGATGGTTGGGGCTAAAGCTTAAGAGGGTGTGAACGGTGTGAATGAATAAAGACAAAGAAGAGCTCTCCAGTAGGTACCAAAACATTCTAAGGCCATTTTGTCAAAATTGAGGTTACAAGTTGATTAACTTCAAAGCAGAAGTTGTTCTTCAAACGCAGGGTATGATATACCGTTTTGTAGCTCTGTGTCTCTGCATTTTATTCAATGTAAAACACACAATTTCAAATTTTATTACATAAGATCGAATCAAGGCGGTCGGTCACTTAAAACAATGGACAATACTCTAAGTAAAAACAGCATATTATGTCTAAATGCAATTTTTCCACCACAACAGCACTGATTATCATTGCTACGCAGACAATACACAATGTTGTATTTCTGTGTCAGCAGAGGATCTTAGCTCCACGGATAAATGATTAGACTGTACTAGTGATTTAAATACTTGGATGGCTCACAACTTCATCCAGCTAAATCAAGACAAGACCGAGGTACTTATTGTTGAGGCCAAAGCACAGAGAGAGAATCTAGCCACACATTTTAATTCACGGGCAATAGAGACAAAACACCAGGTAAAAAACCTAGGTGTTATATTAGATTCTGAAATAAATTTAGAATCACACATTAGGAATGTGACCAAAATAGCTTTTTACCACCCGAGGAACATTGCCAAGGTCAACTGCAAAACATACAGAATGCTGCAGCATGGGTACTGACCAAGACCAAACAGAGAGCACAGATTACATTGGTTTTAAGCTCTCTGCATTGGCTAGCTGTGAGTTTTAGAATGAATTTAAAGATTTTTCTATTGGTATTTAAATCCATGATTTACGATTATCTCTCCCTGTTCATTTGGAACTTCACCTCCCACTTGCTAATTGTATTTTTCAAAATTGGCATCCCTTTCCTGTTGGATCTCACTTTACCACAGGCCCATGTGTTCTCCCTCAAAAGGTATGGGAAAAGGGTAGGGCTACTGTACCAGTAGTCCACAAATACAGTGTGCCCCTTTCCAAGGTAAGGCTGCAGCATGGGGATCACCACTGACCAAGATATGCCAAGACTCTCAACATGCCTTATGTATGTGGTAGCGCCGGTGTAGATGATCATGTCCTGTACATACTGCATCCTGTCAGACAGTCACATTAAACAAATAACTTGACTCCAAATCTGCAGCCCTTTGATGGGATGTATTGGGGAAAGCAAGCCTCCCTTTCCAAGCCATGAGAGACTCATCAATGCACAAGTCCCTGTGAGGCACAAACACTGTTCCAAATTTCCTGGTCAAGCTGCCCAGGACATTCCTAATTTTGTGAAGGGGGTCGGCGAGGTAGCAGTGGCGTTGTTCACAAAGTGGAGTGCTCTCAGCAAGATAAGGAAGCAGTCCTGGGAGAAAAGGGTTGGGAAAAAAGTGGTCTGCAGCATGAGGTCAGTGGTCCAGTAGTCCCTCACAGAGTCATTCTTCACTAGCCCCATTAGCAGCACCAGGACCAGGAAGGTATACACTTCACTGATGGTAGTGTTAACCCACTTTGAGAGCTTCCCTTTACGCCAGGGGCAGTCTTTTCTTTCAGTTCATGAGAATATCTGCAAACAAATATGCATATTTAGTAGGCTAAAGGCATTCTGAATTTTGATACATTTGAAGAGAGCCTTGCGTTTTTCAGTAATATGATAATAGGCATACCTGATGGTTTCCTGCATCACACTCCTCACCAATTCCACATCAGTTTAAAACCCTCTGCATCTGAGGAGGTAGGCAGGGTGCTTTGTACGCCAGACATGGTGTCACTGAAGTCTATCTCTGATGGTGTGAAGGGATAGGATCTCCAGCAACGGGGACTATCCTCCTCAACTTCAACCTCTTCTCCCTTACAGCCTATAAGATTGGCGGTACCACCATCATCTTGGGAAGGTGAGGGATGGTCATTGCCTGCAAGGATGGGGTGGGCACCATTGTCCTCAGACATCTCACGCTCACAGTCTAGAAGGTTGGAGGTATATGGATATTCCTCATCACTATCTGATTGATCCGACTCATTCTCATACACAGATTCTTCATCAGAATTACAAAATAATTATTGTATCTCGTCATCACTGAGGCATTTCCTTTTGAAACCAGACTATCTCTATTTTTAATGGCTATCAGTGTCTGTCAAGACTGGACTCACTTAGATTGTAACTATAGTTACTCAGGGTTGCCAGCTTATACTCCCTTTCCAGGGTTTTATTTTTATTCAGATTCTAAACTTGTGTTGACCCCCCATTTATTGATAAATCCCACATCATAGTAATATTTCCTCCATCATATTCCCCCACGATATCGTCGCCCATGTCTACCCCCCATAGACTTGAAAACCCCCCATAAACCCCCCTCAAATGGTTTCACTAAATCTGGCAAACCTGTTTCGCTTTCGTGCTACGGCTAGGCTAGGCAGTAGGCTTGTATTTGGGTTGATAATCTGTGAGGTGATAACAATTTATTTGTTTTTTGTCAAAAGCTGTAAATAACTTGTCAAGTAATGTGCTATGCAGATTTGTAATATGCTGAAAAGTGGACAAACTATGTTGATCTTTTTCGGTCAATGGGCGCAGCGATCTTTGACTTTGACAAACATGGCTGCCATCTTAAAGAATTTAGCCGCTGTTACCTTAGCTGACACAAATATATTTTCTAAACAATATCACATTTCTCTCTTGTTCTCACCAGAGATGTGGTACATTCTAAACAAGTCTAGCTGTTATCAAATCAAATTTTATTGCCTAGCAGATGTTAATGCAAGTGTTGTGAAATGCTTATGCTTCTAGTTCCGACAGTGCAGAAATATCTAACAAGTACTCTAACAAATTCACAACGACTACCTTATACACGCAGATGTAAAGGGATGAATAAGGATATGTACATATAAATATATGGATGAGCGATGGCCGTGCGGCATAGGCAAGATGCAGTAGATGGTATTGAATACAGTATGTACATATGAGATGAATAATGTAGGATATGTTTTAAGCGACTAGTGATACCTTTATTAACATGTCTGGGCAAGGGGGCAGTATTTTCACGGCCGGATAAAAAACGTACCCGACAATTTGTTGTCCTTCTGTTGCATCTCTATCGAAAATACAGCATCTGTGCTGTAACGTGACACTTTCTAAGGCTTCCATTGGCTCTCTAAAGCCGCCAGAAAGTGGAATGGGGTGTCTGCTGTCTCTGGGCAAAGTACAGCAGCAGAGTTTGTAAGTGGTCTGCCTGGGGACAGTGAGACTGAGATGCGCAATCACGAGACTTCTCCATTTTTTTCTTTCAGTCTTTGCATGAATACAACGTTGCCCGGTTGGAATATTATCACTATTTTACAAGAAAAATAGCATAAATATTTATTTTAAACAGCGTTTGACATGCTTCTAAGTACGGTAATGGAATATTTGTAATTTTTTTGTCACGAAATGCGCTCGCGCGTTACCCTTCGGATAGTGACCTGAACGCACGAACAAAGCGGAGGTATTTGGATATAACTATGGATTATTTGGAACCAAAACAACATTTGTTGTTGAAGTAGAAGCCCTGGGAGTGCATTCTGACGAAGAACAGCAAAGGTAATCCAATTTTTCTAATACTAATTCTGAGTTTAGGTGACCACGAAGTTGGCGGATGTCAAAATAGCTAGCCGTGATGGCCGAGCTATGTACTCAGAATATTGCAAAATGTGCTTTCGCCGAAAAGCTATTTTAAAATCGGACATAGCGATTGCATAAAGGAGTTCTGTGTCTATAATTCTTAAAATAATTGTTATTATTATACAGAATGGTGTCGTCTGCGTAGAGGTGGATCAGAGAATCACCAGCAGCAAGAGCAACATCATTGATGTATACAGAGAAGAGAGTCGGCCCGAGAATTGAAACCTGTGGCACACCCATAGAGATTGCCAGAGGTCCGGACATCAGGCCCTCCAATTTGATACACTGAACTCTATCAGAGAAGTAGTTGGTAAACCAGGCGAGGCAATCATTTGAGAAACCAAGGCTGTCGAGTCTGCCAATAAGAATGTGGTGATTGACAGAGTCGAAAGCCTTGGCCAGGTCGATGAATATGGCTGCACAGTAATGTCGCTTATCGATGGCGGTATGATGTTGTTTAAGACCTTGAGCATGGCTGAGGTGCACCCATGACCAGCTCTGAAACCAGATTGCATAGCGGAGAAGGTACGGTGGGATTCGAAATGGTCGGTAATCTGTTTGTTAACTTGGCTTTCGAAGACATTAGAAAGACAGGGTAGCATAGATATAGGTCTGAAGCAGTTTGGGTCTAGAGTGTCACCCCCTTTGAAGAGGGGGATGACCGTGGCAGCGTTCCAATCTTTGGGAATCTCAGACGATACGAAAGAGAGGTTGATCTAGTAATAGGGGTTGCAACAATTTCGGCAGATAATTTTAGAAAGAGAGGGTCCAGATTGTTTAGCCCGGCTGATTTGTATGGGTCCAGATTTTGCCGCACTTTCAAAACATCAGCTACCTGGATTTGGGTGAAGGAGAAATGGTGGGGGCTTTGGCGGGTTGCTGTGGAGAGTGCGGGCAGTTGACCGGGGTAGGGGTAGCCATGTGAAAAGCATGGCCAGCCATAGAGAAATGCTTATTGAAATTCTCAATTATAGTGGATTTATCGGTGGTAACAGTGTTTCCTAGCCTCAGAGCAGTGGACAGCTGGGAGGAGGTGCTCTTATTCTCCATGGACTTTACAGTGTTCCAGAACTTTTTTGAGTTAGTACTACAGGATGCAAATTTCTGTTTGAAAAAGCTAGCCTTAGCTTTTCTAACTGCCTGTGTATATTTGTTCCTAACTTCCCTGAAAAGTTGCATATCATGGGGGCTATTTGATGCTAATGCAGAACGCCACAGGATGTTTTTGTGCTGGTCAAGGGCAGACAGGTTTGGAGTGAACCAAGGACTATATCTATTCCTAGTTCTACATTTTTTGAGTGGGGCATGCTTATTTAAGATGGTGAGGAAGGCTATAGATAGTTCAAGGAGCATTTGCAACAGGAGCAGTGAAAAGACTCACAGTAGATAGTCACAGTTCTAACAGTTCTAATCTTTCATCCCACCTGCCCAAACTAGCCAGTATAATTAAGCGACGGCCAGAGTGTGTGCAGGAGAACAAGACGAGTGAAGCAGCTGTCTACTTGATGAACTGCATGGCCTCTGGCTTCCCTCCCCTCTCCTCCCTTCCACCTTCCATTACTCCCCGCCACCCGCAGCTCATTGAGAGACTGCCTGCCCCTTCTCGATAACACCAGCCAGGGGACTGAGGGGAGGACCTCATTCCCAAGTACTGGGAACCACAGGAGAGAGGAGTGAGACACAGGTCTGAGTCCCAAATGGCCCAATATTACCTAAATAGGACATATTCCCTGTGGTCCCTGGTCAAAACTAGTGCACTATATAGGGAATAGGGTGTAATTTGGGACACAACCTATGACAAAGGCTGTGCAGTGTTTCCTGGCATGGAGAGGCACCGTGCACTCTGAACAGCTGAACATGCAGGAACTAGGGGAAAACAGAGGGGAATAGTACTTATTTAGACTGGGTGAGTTAATGAAAACATTGTCATGGCTTTTCCAGAGAGGCCCTTTTGGGGAACCTAAGCAAGATGTGGTTCGTGGCCCGCCCGATTGACGGTAGAGAGTTATTTAAAAGTAAATTTTCTGCAATTCTACACATTTTGCCATGGGGTGTAGAGAACATTTTTTTAAAAGGCCTGGTGCTGTCAAAAACATCCTTTTCCTGTATTTTCTATATATTTCCACACTATGAAGTCGGAATAATACTGTGAAATTCTGAACATAATAATAATGCCCTTTTAGTGTAGGAGCTATTTGAATAGACCACCTGAAAGATCCAAACTTCGCTGCCAATAATGGCTAATTTCCGGTTATCCCATCCCCACTCAGATCACTCCCAGACAGTCCTGTCAAAAGTTTGCTTGACAAATTTGTCTTTGCTAAGAAGCATTTATTTATTTATATATATATATATATTTTTAACCCTTTTTTCTCCCCAATTTCGTGGTATCCAATTGGTAGTAGTTACAGTCTTGTCTCATCGCTGCAACTCCCGTATGGACTCGAGAGAGGTGAAGGTCGAGAGCCATGCGTCTCCGAAACACAACCCAACCAAGCCGCACTGCTTCTTGACACAATGCCCATCCAACCCGGAAGCCAGCCGCACCAATGTGTTGGAGGAAACACCATACACCTGGTGACCGTGTCAGCGTGCACTGCACCCGGCCCGCCACAGGAGTCACTAGTGCGCGATGAGACAAGGATATCCCTGCCGGCCAAACCCTTCCCAAACCCGGAGGACGCTGGGCCAATTGTGCACCGCCCCATGGGCCTCCCAGTGGCGGCCAGTTGCGACAGAGCCTGGACTCGAACCCAGAATCTCTAGTGGCCTTAGACCACTGCGCCACTCGGGAGGCCCCAAGAAGCATTTAAAAACATTTTTTTAACCATTTTATTTGAAAACAATCACAGTAATATTCTTAATTTTTACCCAGAAATTAATTGATATTGAGATAAACGGCTGTGTAACATTCATATGTGTAAACATACTGAATTGTAATTGGATGCATTTTACCGCCGTATCATACTGTGCTATGATTGGTTAAGACCACCCAAGTGGTGAGATCATGATCAGTTGATCATGGTATGAGACACGTGAACATGCCAGTTATAGCTAGCTAATAAAGAGCTATATTAAGAAATATCCTGTCGTACTGCCTTTTATTATTTTGTACAAAGCAAGACAGGCTGAATTTGAGTTTTCTGCAATTCTACACATTTTGCAAACGTAGCAATTTTTCAACAAATGTCATGCAATTCTACTAATTTTGCCACAAGGCAGATCATTTTTGCAATTCTACCCACTTGCCATGGGGTGGAGAGAAATTATGCAGTTTAAAGCTAATTTACTGCAATTGTCACGTCCTGACCAGTAAAATAGGTTGTTTTGTTATTGTAGTTTGGTCAGGGCGTGGCAGGGGGTGTTTGTTTCGGGGTTTGTTGGGCTATGTTCTTATTTAAGAAGGGGTGTTTGTTTAGAGTGTTTCGGGGTTTGTTGGGCTTTGTTCTTGTTAGTCAAATCAAATCAAATCAAATCAAATTTATTTATATAGCCCTTCGTACATCAGCTGAAATCTCAAAGTGCTGTACAGAAACCCAGCCTAAAACCCCAAACAGCAAGCAATGCATGTGAAAGAAGCACGGTGGCTGGGAAAAACTCCCTAGGAAAAACTCCTGAGAAAGGCCAAAAACCTAGGAAGAAACCTAGAGAGGAACCAGGCTATGAGGGGTGGCCAGTCCTCTTCTGGCTGTGCCGGGTGGATATTATAACAGAACATGGTCAAGATGTTAAAATGTTCGTAAATGACCAGCATGGTCAAATAATAATAATCATAGTAATTGTCGAGGGTGCAACAAGCACGTCCGGTGAACAGGTCAGGGTTCCGTAGCCGCAGGCAGAACAGTTGAAACTGGAGCAGCAGCATGGCCAGGTGGACTGGGGACAGCAAGGAGTCATCATGCCAGGTAGTCCTAGGGCTCAGGTCCTCCGAGAGAAAGAAAGAAAGAAAGAAAGAGAGAATTAGAGAGAGCATATTTACATTCACACAGGACACCGGATAAGACAAGAGAATACTCCAGATGTAACAGACTGACCCTAGCCCCCCGACACATAAACTACTGCAGCATAAATACTGGAGGCTGAGACAGGAGGGATCAGAAGACACTGTGGCCCCATCCGATGATACCCCCGGACAGGGCCAAACAGGCAGGATATAACCCCACCCACTTTGCCAAAGCACAGCCCCCACACCACTAGAGGGATATCTACAACCACCAACTTACCGTCCGAAGACAAGGCCGAGTATAGCCCACAAAGATGTCCGCCACGGCACAACCCAAGGGGGGGGCGCCAACCCAGACAGGAAGACCACGTCAGTGGCTCAACCTACTCAAGTGACGCACCCCTCCCATGGACGGCATGGAAGAACACCAGTAAGTCAGTGACTCAGCCCCTGTAAAAGGGTTAGAGGCAGAGAATCCCAGTGGGAAGAGGGGAACCGACAAGGCAGAGACAGCAAGGGCGGTTCGTTGCTCCAGCCTTTCCGTTCACCTTCACACTCCTTGGCCAGACTATACTTAATCATAGGACCTACTGAAGAGATAAGTCTTCAGTAAAGACTTAAAGGTTGAGACTGAGTCTGCGTCTCTCACATGGGTAGGCAGACCATTCCAAAAAAATGGAGCTCTATAGGAGAAAGCCCTACCTCCAGCCGTTTGCTTAGAAATTCTAGGGACAATTAGGAGGCCTGCGTCTTGTGACCGTAGCGTACGTGTAGGTATGTACGGCAGGACCAAATCGGAAAGATAGGTAGGAGCAAGCCCATGTAATGCTTTGTAGGTTAGCAGTAAAACCTTGAAATCAGCCCTTGCCTTAACAGGAAGCCAGTGTAGGGAAGCTAGCACTGGAGTAATATGATCAAATTTTTTGGTTCTAGTCAGGATTCTAGCAGCCGTATTTAGCACTAACTGAAGTTTGTTTAGTGCTTTATCCGGGTAGCCGGAAAGTAGAGCATTGCAGTAGTCGAGCCTAGAAGTAACAAAAGCATGGATTAATTTTTCTGCGTCATTTTTGGACAGAAAGTTTCTGATTTTTGCAATGTTACGTAGATGGAAAAAAGCTGTCCTTGAAGCAGTCTTGATATGTTCTTCAAAAGAGAGATCAGGGTCCAGAGTAACGCCGAGGTCCATTAGTCTATTTCTATGGTAGTTGTAGTATGTCTATTTCTATGTGGTGTTTATTGGGTTGACCTTCAATTGGAAGCAGCTGCTCCTCGTTGCTTCTAATTGAAGGTCCTATTTAAGAGGGGTGTTTTTTGTATAGGATTTGTGGGTAATTATTTCCTGTTTTGTGTTCGTGCACCTGACGGGACTGTTTAGTGTCGTTTGTTTTTGTATACGTGTTTCTTTTGTTTTCCTTCTTTAATAAAATAAGATGAGTTTACACGTTCCCGCTGCGTTTTGGTCCAATCCCTACGACACCCGTGACAGAACTACCCACCACAAATGGACCAAGCAGCGGAGGAAGGAGCAGCAGCAGAGCTATAAGGAGTTTTGGACTTGGGAGCAGATAGTAGCAGGAGAAGGACCATGGAGGAAGGCTGGAGAGGACAGAGAATGCTCTGTTGGGACACGGCTAGCAAGGAAGCCTGAGAGGCAACCCCAATAAAAAAATTTTGGGGGGGGCACACAGGTAGTTTGGCTGGGCCAAGGGTGAGCACTAAGCCAACTCCCCTGCTTATTATGGGGAGCGTGTGGAGTGGAGAGCGCGCACGATCTCGCCCATGCGCACGCACAGTCCGGTGCGAGCGATCCCAGCCCCTCGCAAGTGCCGTGCTAGAGTGGGCATCCAGCCTGGAAAGAGGATGCCTGCGCAGCACATCTGGCCACCAGTGCGCCTCCTAGGCCCAGGCTACCCTACGCCTGCTCTACGCACGGCAGCCATCAGGCCTCTGCACAGCCCAGTTCGCCCTGTGCCAGCACTCCGCTCATGCAGGGCTACTATTACCATCCAGCCAGGACGAGTTGTGCAGGAGGTGCGCTCTAGACCTCCAGTGCCTACTCATGGCCCGGTATATCCAGTTCCTGCTTCTCGCACTAGCCCTGAGGTGCGTGTCTCTAGTCTGGCGCCTCCAAACCCAGTCTAGTACGTCCTGTTCCCGCTCCTCGCACTAGCCTTGGGGTGCATGTTTCCAGTCTGGTACCTCAAGTACCAGCCCAACGCACCAGGCCTCCAGTGCGTCATCCCAGTCCAGCTCATCCTGCTCCTCGCACTAGCCCTGTGGTGCATGTCCCTAGTCTGGCGCCTCCTAAGCCAGCTCCACGCATCAGGCCTTCAGTGCACAGTGCCCCGTCCAAAGTGTCCGGCGACAGTGCCCCGTCCAGAGTGTCCGGCGACAGTTCCCGTCCAGAGCGTCCGGCAACAGTGCCCCATCCAGAGCTTCCGGCGACAGTGCCCCCGTCTAGAGACGGCCCACAGTCCGGAGCCGGCAGAGACGGTCCACAGTCCGGAGCCGGCAGAGACGGTCCACAGTCCGGAGCCGGCAGAGACGGCCCACAGTCCGGAGCCGGCAGAGACGGCCCACAGTCCGGAGCCGGCAGAGACGGCCCACAGTCCGGAGCCGGCAGAGACGGCCCACAGTCCGGAGCCGGCAGAGACGGCCCACAGTTCGGAGCCGGCAGAGACGGCCCACAGTCCGGAGCCGGCAGAGTCGCCCTCCAGTCCGGAACCGGCGCAGCCAGAGTCGCCCTCCAGTCCGGAACCGGCGCAGCCAGAGTCGCCCTCCAGTCCGGAACCGGCGCAGCCAGAGTCGCCCTCCAGTCCGGAACTGGCGCAGCCAGAGTCGCCCTCCAGTCTGGAACCGGCGCAGCCAGAGTCGCCCTCCAGTCCGGAGCTCCCAGAGTCGCCCTCCAGTCCGGAGCTCCCAGAGTCGCCCTCCAGTCCGGAGCTCCCAGAGTCGCCCTCCAGTCCGAGGTCTACAGCGATGCGCATTAGCCCGAGGTCTCCAGCGACACGCATTAGCCCGAGGTCTCCAGCGATGCGCATCAACCCGAGGTCTCCAGCGACGCGCATCAGCCCGAGGTCTCCAGCGATACGCCTTAGTCCAGAGACTTTGGGAGGGGTAAAATATAATAAGCATTTAGCGGGGGTGGACAGGTTAGGTTGGGGAGTAAGGCCGGAGCCTGAGCCACCTCCGTAGTAGGAGGTTGGGGAGGGGGGGTGTAGCACAAGAACCGCCGGTGACGGTGGCCACCCTCCCTTCCCTCCCTTTCCTCCCTTTAGTTAGGATTATTTTTTGTTTTGGGGTTTATTTTTTATTAATATTGTGTGAGGTGCTTCCAGGGTCTGCACCTTTGGGGGGGGGGGGTACTGTCACGTCCTGACCAGTAAAAGAGGTTGTTTGTTATTGTAGTTTGGTCAGGGGGTGTTTGTTTAGAGTGTTTCGGGGTTTGTTGGGCTATGTTCTTTTTTAAGAGGGGTGTTTGTTTAGAGTGTTTCGGGGTTTGTCGGGCTATGTTCTATTTCTATGTTCATTCTAGTATGTCTATTTCTATGTGGTGTTTATTGGGTTGACCTTCAATTGGAAGCAGCTGCTCCTCGTTGCTTCTAATTGAAGGTCCTATTTAAGAGGGGTGTTTTTTCTATAGGATTTGTGGGTAGTTATTTCCTGTTTTGTGTCATTTGTTGTTTTTGTAAATGTGTTTCTTTTGTTTTCCTTCTTTAACCTATTATGACTAGGGGGCAGTATTTTCATGGCCGGATAAAAAACGTACCCGATTTAATCTGATTATTACTCCTGCCCAGAAACTAGAATATGCATATAATTATTAGCTTTGGATAGAAAACACTCCAAAGTTTCTAAAACTGTTTGAATGGTGTCTGTGAGTATAACAGAACTCATTTGGCAGGCCAAAACCTGAGAAGATGCCAAACAGGAAGTACCATTTCTTGGCCTTCTTGATTATCTCTATCCAATACAGGGGATCTCTGCTGTTACGTGACACTTCCTACGGCTCCCATGGGCTCTCAGAAGGCGGCAAAAAGCTGAATCGTGGCTTTGCAGGCTCTGGCTGAAAAACATTAGCGCGTTTGGATAGTGGCCGGTCACAGTACTATGAGACTAAGGCTCGTGCACGAGTCGACTCCATGTTTACTTTCTCTCTTTCTTTGAACGAAAACCACCACTCCCGGTCGGAATATTATCACTTTTTTACGAGAAAATTGGCATAAAAATTGATTTTAAACAGCGGTTGACATGCTTCGAAGTACGGTAATGGAATATTTAGAATTTTTTTGTCACGAAATGCGTCGTACTCGTAACCCTTCTTTACCATTCGGATAGTGTCTTGAACGCACAAACAAAACGCCGCTGTTTGGATATAACTATGGATTATTTGGGACCAAACCAACATTTGTTATTGAAGTAGAAGTCCTGGGAGTGCATTCTGACGAAGAACAGCAAAGGTAATAACATTTTTCTAATAGTAAATCTGACGTTGGTGAGTGCTAAACTTGCTGGGTGTCTAAATAGCTAGCCGTGATGGCTGGGCTATCTACTGAGAATATTGCAAAATGTGCTTTCACCAAAAAGCTATTTTAAAATCGGACATATCGAGTGCATAGAGGAGTTCTGTATCTATAATTCTTAAAATAATTGTTATGTTTTTTGTGAACGTTTATCGTGAGTAATTTAGTAAATTCACCGGAAGTTTGCGGGGGGTATGCTAGTTCTGAACGTCACATGCTAATGTAAAAAGCTGGTTTTTGATATAAATATGAACTTGATTGAACAGACATGCATGTATTGTATAACATAATGTCCTAAGATTGTCATCTGATGAAGATCATCAAAGGTTAGTGCTGCATTTAGCTGTGGTTTGGGTTTATGTGACATTATATGCTAGCTTGAAAAATGGGTGTCTGATTATTTCTGGCTGGGTACTCTGCTGACATAATCTAATGTTTTGCTTTCGTTGTAAAGCCTTTTTGAAATCGGACAGTGTGGTTAGATAAAGGAGAGTCTTGTCTTTAAAATGGCATAAAATAGTCATATGTTTGAAAAATTGAAGTTTTTGTATTTTTGAGGAATTTGTAATTCGCGCCACGCCCATCATTGGATATTGGAGCAGGTGTTCCGCTAGTGGAACATCTAGATGTAAGTTAAGGCTGGACTGAAACACACACTCTTCACTGCGGATCAAGACTTAAGCATTCACATTACCCATAAGCACTCCGTTATATTGCACCGGATGTAATGCATTTCAATAGGACATTCACAATGGAGTGGAAACACAATGCCCCCTTGCGGTTGAAGGCTCCGTTGCGAGACTTATGCCACATACATTTTTCAAACTTTGCTTCATCTTCAGTCCAGCCAGTGTGCTTCGAAGAACAGGAAGTTACCAAACCACAGAAGATGAAAATAAGTGTTTTTTGGTGATGGCTTTATGGGATGACTAGCAACTTGTAAGCAATTACCCATTCCTATAAGTGAGTACTTTTTTAATAGTAATGTTAAATGATACACAATATCCCCTTACTGTATGGGACACTTTTAAATGTGCCTTAAGTGGCCATGCAATTCAGTAATCATCTCTAAAACAAAAGTAATTTAGGTCAAAAGAGTGCATAATAGCAAAGGAAATGGAAGGACTAACAGTACAAATAGACAGCAATAACAACATGTACAATAGAGGCTCAGATTAACAAAAAGAAATTGAGGAACTTATTCAAGAAAGATCAAGTGTAATATATTATAAAAAATAAAGCGAACTGAATGGAATATGGGGAGAAATGCAGCAAATATGTTTTGTTCAACATACAAATTCTTTTAGGTAGCATTTCTAACAAAAACTTTTTACAAATGACGGAGTCACCCATGATTCCCCAAATAATATTTTGAAAGAGGAAGTAAAGTACTTTAAGCATATGTTTTTGATTCAGTCTCCTCCATTAACCAGAGCTAATTGTAAGGATTTTTAATATTAATAACGTAAAATTGACAGCTGTACAGAAAGACTCATGTGAAGGACACATTTCAGAGGAAGAATATCTTGATGCAATTAAAGCCTATATGTCCGTGAAAACTCCAGGGCTGGATGTCATAGCAGTGGAGGTATAGCAAACCTTTTTGATATACTCAGAGGACCGTTATTAGCATGTTTAACCACTCCTGTATAAACGGTAGATTATCAGACATTCAACAAGAAGGTCTGATTTCATTATTACTGAAACAGGATCCAAGTGGATAATATAAAGCTCCAGTCCATAAAAAACATTGGAGGCCTCTTACACTTCAGTGTTGTGATGCAAAAATTATAGCAAAATGCATAGCGCATAGAATTAAAAAGGTATTGTCGGACATTATTCATCCTAATCAGACAGGTTATTTACATGGACAATACATTGGAGATAATATAAGAAAAGTACTGGAAACAATAGAACACAATGAAAAATCGGGGAAACCAGGCCTGGTATTCATAGCTGATTTTGAAAAGGCTTTTGATAAAGTACAACTGTAGTTTATATATACATGCCTGGAATATTTCCATTTTGGAGTGTACCCCTCAATGCCATTGGAAGAATTCCAGTCTGTGCTAGCAAAACAGTCCTGTAGCTTAGCATCTGCGTCATCAGACCACTTCTTTATTGACCGAGCCACTGGTGCTTCCTGCTTTAGTTTTTGCTTGTAAGCAGGAATCAAGAGGATAGAATTATGGTCAGATTTGCCAAATGGAGGGTGAGGGAGAGCTCTCTGTGGATCGTTTTTTTCCCTCTGGTTGCACATTTAACATCCTTGTAGAAATTCGGTAAAATGAATGGAAGTTTCTCTGCATTAAAGTCCACGGCCACTAGGAGCTCCGCCTCTGGATGAGCATTTTCCTGTTTGCTTATGGCCATATAGAGCTCATTGAGTGCAGTCTTACTGCCAGCATCGGTTTGTGGTGGTAAATAGACAGCTACAAAGAATATAGATGAAAACTCTTGGTAAATAATGTGGTCTACATCTTTTCATGAGATACTCTACTCAGGCGCGCAAAATCTCGAGACTTCCTTACTATTAGATTTTGTGCACCAGCTGTTGTTTACAAATATAAACAGACCGCCACCCCTTAACTTACCGGAGGCGGCTGTTCTATCTTGCCGATGCAGCGTAAAACCCACCAGCTGTATGTTATTCAGGTCGTCGTTCAGCCATGACTCAGTGATACATAAGATATCACAGTTTTTAAATTCCTGTTGGTAGGATACTCGTTATCGTAGTTTGTCTATTTTATCATCCAATGATTGTACGTTGGCTAATAGGACTGATGGTAGAGGCAGATTACCCACTCGCCGTTGGATCCTTACAAGGCACCCCGACCTACGTCCCCGATATCTCCGTCTCTTTCTCATGCGAATCACAGGGATTTAGACTTGTCGGGTGTCTGAAGTAAATCCTTTGCGTCTGACTTGTTAAAGGAAAGATATTCTTCCAGTACGAGGTGAGTAATCGCTGTTCTGATATCTACGAGCCCTTTTCGGTCATAAGAGACGGTGGCAGAAACATTATGGACAAAATAAGTTACAAATAATGCGAAAAAACACACAAATAGCACAATTGGTTAGGAGACCACAAATCCACAATTTGGATCCCTCCACATTCTCATAGAAGATCTAGATAATTTGGTTCTAATCCAGAGAGGTTAGAAAAACGATGTAATTGTACTATATTTAAGCAATAAGGCCCTAGGGGGTGTGGTATATGGCCAATATACCACAGCTAAGGATTGTTCTTAGCACAACACAATGCGGCGTGCCTGGACACAGCCCTTAGCCGTGGTATATTGGCCATATATCACAAACCCATGAGGTGCCTTATTGCTATCATAAACTTTTTACCAACAGAATTAGAGCAGTAAAAATAAGTGTTTTGTCATACGCGTGGTATACGCAGCCAATCAGCATTCAGGGCTCAAACCGCCCAGTTTATAATACATATTGGATCATTAAAAAAATAGAACTTCTACATTACCATGTAGTTTACCAATAAAATGGTCTGACGGTGATGTGGACATACTCGGTATACATCCAGTTGAAGTCGGAAGTTTACCTTAGCCAAATACATTTAAACTCAGTTTTTCACAATTCCTGACATTTAATCCTAATAGAAATTCCCTGTCTTAGGTCAGTTAGGATCACCACTTTATTTTAAGAATGTGAAATGTCAGAATAATAGTAGAGAGAATTATTTATTTCAGCTTTTATTTCTTTCATCACATTCCCAGTGGGTCAGAAGTTTACGTACACTCAATTAGTATTTGCTAGCATTGCCTTTAAATTGTTTAACTTGGGTCAAACATTTTGGGTAGCCTTCCACAGCTACCCACAATAAGTTGGGTGAATTTTGGCCCATTCCTCCTGACAGAGCTGGTGTAACTGAGTCAGGTTTGTAGGCCTCTTTGCTCGCACACGCTTTTTCAGTTCTGCCCACACATTTTCTATGGGATTGAGGTCAGGGCTTTGTGATGGCCACTCCAATACCTTGACTTTCTTGCCATTTTGCCACAACTTTCTCCAAAAAGTACAATCTCTGTCCCAATGTGCAGTTGCAAACTGTAGTCTGGCTTATTTATGGAGGTTTTGGAGCAGAGGCTTCTTCCTTTCTGAGTGGCCTTTCAGGTTATGTCGATATAGGACTCGTTTTACTGTGGAAATAGATACTTTTGTACCTGTTTCGTCCAGCATCTTCACAAGGTCCTTTGCTGTTGTTCTGGGATTGATTTGCACTTTTCGCACCTTTGGAAATTGCTCCCAAAGATGAACCAGACTTGTGGAGGTCTACAATTTTTTTCTGAGGAATTGGCTGATTTATTTTGATTTTCCCATGATGTCAAGCAAGGAAGCACTGAGTTTGAAGGTAGGCCTTGAAATACATCCACAGGTACACCTCCAATTGACTCAAAGGATGTCAATTAGCCTATCAGAAGCTTCTAAAGCCATGACATCATTTTCTGGAATTTCCCATGCTGTTTAAAGGCAAAGTCAACTTAGTGTATGTACTTCTGACCCGCTGGAATTGTGATACAGTGAATTATAAGTGAAATAGTCTGTCTGTAAACAATTGTTGGAAAACTTACTTGTGTCATGCACAAAGTAGATGTCCTAACCGACTTGCCAAAACTATAGTTTGTTAACAAGAAATTTGTGGAGTGGTTGAAAAGCGAGTTTTAATGACTCCAACCTAAGTGTATGTAAACTTCCGACTTCAACTGTATAATTTGACTGTAGCACAGAGCCCAGGGGAAAGAGGCCTGTTATCCAAGCTGGGCTGTGGGAAAAGCTCCTTTTGTTGGTGGAAAAGGAGTGGGAAATAGAAGACAGCATGAAAGAATGGGAAATCCTATGAGCTTGGTTCACTTATCGGAGACAAGGCCTAACCTTTAAATTACCTCTGCACCTCCATGCTCCTCACTCCTTCAGTCCCCTGGCAGATGGCCAGACAGAGTGATGAAGGAAGTGATGGGAGTTGTAGAATAAGTTGAAAAAGGATTTGTAATATGCTCAGCTCCTTGAAAGAGTTCAGGACCATCTCTACAGTTCACAACGCCCACATCAAAGCTTTTCCCTTCACCGCAGAGGAGCCTACACTCAGAACTCGAGGTCTTAGACTGACTGAAGGGGACGCTCCTTCTGAGAAGCTCCTCCTGACAAAAACACTCAAAACATCTTAGCGAACAGCCCGTGGTCATAGTGATGGAGAGATGTGGGTCTGTCTTGTAAGCTCCTATCATATTAATAGGTTTGGTTTCTGAGTGTTATATATTATTAATCATTAGGTATAATAGATACATGAGGGGTGCCATAAATAAGCTTGGGAGGGGCAGAGTGCAGGGAAAACGGTCACATGTAGCAGTAATGATAAGGGGAGGAACTGTTTAAGGCCAATGTCACTCAGCTCCCTGCCTAGCAATAATGATGCAATGTTTAGTGATAAGGAGGAGACTAACCCAAAGTGGGGTATGTATACTACCACGGGTGAAACCATGTTTTTGTCTAATGCAGCTGCATTGACCCTCTGGGCAGAATAAACATGGTTTAAAGCTTTCATAGTGTCCGTTGAGTTGGTAGTCTGAAAATTAGAACCTAACAATATGTTTCACATACTGTGCCAAAATATCCTTCACTACTGTATTTGCCAGAAAGACTGCATTGGGTTAGCTGTAAATTCTTCAACATTGCTGGTTGTTGAATATGGTTCTATTTAACCAGAAAATGTCCCCATTAACTGCGTTCGTTAGTAGCTCTACAGCACAGAATGTGGTGGGGAATAACACATCACATAGATGTTGTTCTGGGATTGATTTGCACTTTTCGCACCAACGTACGTTACTCTAGGAGACAGAACGCATCTCCTTCCTGAGCGGTATTGTCATAGTCGTGTTTGTAGGTGGCAGTGAAGTCAGGCGCAGGAGAAACCTACTTGGTTAAACTGGAGTATTTTAATTAACAAAAAACAAACTCCAAAACCAAAGTACACAAATAACATGGGTAAAAATAACCCGTCACACACCGATGCAAAATACACGCGTACGTAACTCACAAACAATCACCGACAAGGACATGAGGTAAAAGAGAGGGTTAAATACACAACATGTAATGAATGGGATTGGAACCAGGTGTGTAGGAAGACAAGACAAAACCAATGGAAAATGAAAAACTGATCAATGATGGCTAGAAGACCGGTAACATCGACAGCCGAGCACCTCCCGAGCAAGGAGGGGCATCGACTTCGGTAGAAGTCGTGACAGGTATGACGGCTGCGTTGTCCCATGGTGTTTATACTTGCGTACTATTGTTTGTACAGATGAACGTGGTATCTTCATTTGTTTGCAAATTGTTCCCAAGGATGAACCAAACTTGTGGAGGTCTACATTTTTTTTCTGAAGTCTTGGCTGATTTCTTTTGATTTTCCCATGATGTCAAGAAAAGAGGCACTGAGTTTGAGGTAGGCCTTGAAATACATCCACAGGTACAACTGAAATTGACTCAGATGATGTCAGTTAGCCTATCAGAAGCTTTTTTTATTTGATTTATTTCACCTTTTATTTAACCAGGTAAGCTAGTTGAGAACAAGTTCTCATTTACATCTGCGACCTGGCCAAGATAAAGCAAAGCAGTGCGACAAAAACAACAACAGAGTTACACATGGAATAAACAAGCGTACAGTTAATAACACAATAGAAAAAAAGAAAGTCTATATACAAATGGCGTGAGGAGGTAAGACAATAAATATGCCATATTAGCAAAGTAATTACAATTTATCAGATTAACACTGACGTGATAGATGAGCAGATGATGGTGTGCAAAAGAGCAGAAAAGTAAATAAAAAGCCATGACATCATTTTCTGGAATTTTCCAAGCTGTTTAAAGGCACAGTCAATTTAGTGTATGTAAACTTCTGACCCGCTGGAATTGTGATACAGTGAATTATAAGTGAAATAATCTGTCTGTAACATTTTTTTGGAAACATTACTCGTGTCATGCACAAAGTAGATGTCCTAACCGACTTTCCAAAACTATAGCTTGTTAACAAGAAATTTGTGGAGTGGTTGAAAAGCGAGTTTTAACAGTGAAAAGAAGGTGTTTACATCAAACCGTTTGCAATGACTTCTCTCCCCATAGGAATACATTGCCTATTCCCCTTAATTCAACCTGAAGCCTGTGTGGGTTATGAATGCCTTATGAACCTGTCTTCTATAACAATCCACCAAGCTACTGTGTCGATTCTAAGCTTCCTGGAGCAACCGGAAGTTGTTCATTTAAAAACACCCTAAAGGTGTTTTGATATAAGCAACCTGCAGATTGTGAAAATCACTCAATTCAACCCTGTGTAAGTCAGTCAATTCTTAACGTAAAGACTTAAAACATTCACAGGATTCTGTGAATGCCTACCCCAATGACAACGTGTGTTGATTCTAAGCTTCCTGTGCCAACCGGAAGTGCCTTAAATTGGCGTCACAGTAGTGTTTTGAAGGGTTAAAACCTCTTACATCTAGATGTTCCGCTAGCGGAACACCGCTCCAATATCCAATGATAGGGCAATAAAACACACAGTGACAAAGGATTCATTTTGCACTTCCTATGGCTTCCACTAGATGTCAACGATCTTTATAAAGTTGTTTGAAGCGTCTATGATGAACAGAGACCGAATGAGAAGGAAGGGAAGTTGACGTCCCTGGGAGGTCGTCACTTCATTATTGTGCGCGGATGCGCATTCATGTGAGGCGAGACATTTTTCAAAACTTGTTTCAAGACACAGGAGAGGTCGGGTTGAAATATTACTGATGTTTCACGTTAAAAATGGACCAAAAGATTGATGCTAAACAACGTTTGACATGTTTGAATGAACGTCGTGACTTTTCCCTCCCATTTTGAGTAGCCTACCGAACGCGCTAACAACACGGAACAGCATGGAGTTATTTGGACATAAATTATGAACTTCATCAAAAAAAAAAAACATTTGTTGTGGACCTGAGATTCCTGGAAGTGCCTTCTGATGAAGATTATTAAAGGTAAGGGAATATTGCTAATGTTATTTATGGTTTTAGATGATTCCAACATAGCGGCTATCTGTATAGCCTAGTGTATTTTTCTGACCAGAGTACTCAGATTATTGCAAAGAATGCTTTCCCAGTAAAGTTATTTTGAAATCTGTCAATGCGGTTGCATTCAGAATGCAACCATTATTCTTTGAATAACAGTTTAATACTTTAACCACGTTTTATAATGAGTATAATTTTGTAAATTCACTGGCAGTTTTGAGGGAGACACATTTTCTCAATGACACGCGCCGATGTAAAATGCTGTTTTTGGATATAAATATGAACTTGATAGAACAAAAATGCATGTATTGTCTAACATAATGTCCTAGGAGTGTCATCTGGTGAAGATTGTCAAAGGTTAGTGCATAATTTTAGCTGGTTTTCTGCTTTTGGTGACGTCTGTCCTTGAATTGAAAATGGATGTGTGTACTTTTTTGGCAATGTACTCTCCTAACATAATCTAACTTTATGCTTTCGCCGTAAAGCCTCTTTGAAAATCGGACAATGTGGTTCGATTAAGGAGATGTTTATCTTTTAAATGGTGTAAAATAGTTGATTGTTTGAGAAATTGAAATTATTAGATTTTTGATGTTTTGAATTTCCCGCCTTGCTAGCAATCCCGTCAGTGGGATTAGGTTACCCTCGATCCCCAAGAGGATACATGTGTAATTGACAAAAAATCTAAACAATTTCGAAAAACGGTCCAGAAAGCACTTTTTTAAGGGGGTAATAAGTTTTCAAAAATGTTTTCATTTTTTCAAAATTTGACTCTTGGGGGTTGACTTGTGTTTCATTTGCAATAAGAAAATCCATGGTGGAGCACTTGATATGAAATTTGCAATATGATTTGGATGAATGTGGACCAAATTGGGTGGTATTGGCATTAGGGTGTATAATTCGTGCGGTGCCAATATGTCCCCATTCATTTTGTCCATTTCATTGTATTGATATTCCCAGCCTTAGTTACAGTCATCCATTTTTGTTCCAAAGTTTTTAAATCTTTATATTTTAACAGTGCATCCCGAATGGGTGGAGGTAGCAAACAATGCTTTGATTTACAACCTAATAGCAATATTTTTTGGACAACAAAAATGTTTTGGGGAATTGTATTAATCATGCATTGAACTGCATCCATCTATTCTGCCAACAATGCCTTACTGTGTCATGAAATTTTTAGTCAATATAGCCTATTTTTAAAACCTCTTATGAAGTTGGTTTTCAAGCATAAACTGGGGATTTTATATTTTTGCCTGATATTATGATTGTCTGTTTTAGATCTGCAAAGTAGTTAAAATGCTATCAGTTTAACTTTAATGAAGACATCTCTTAACCTTGTAGTCATAGCCATTTTAGCCACATTTTAAAAAATGGCCTCACCATATGTTTAGATAGAAAGGTGTTACAACTTCATTTAGGAATGTGTAAAACCACTAAACATTTGGCTACAGGAGTCAGAGACAGCAACAAGATACCAAGCTTCTCATGGATTCTAACCAGAGCTAGGAATTGAGACTTTGATATTTCCTTCCACTGTACATCAGAAATAGTACTAACATTTTATGTTCAAATTATGTAGTGCATCAGGTGTGACCAGGCTTCCAAATCAAGGAAACTTTTGGTTTGATTAATTTATGTGTAACTGCTTGCTGACTGTCCACTGTACTGCGTGATTGTAGTGGGTTTACTAACGCATTAGTTCTTATAGCTATGTTTACTATGACATTAGCTAATATGGTGACAATGTAGGCTGTGTGTAGCATACCACCCTGCATCCCACAGATTGCTTGCCTCTGAAGCTAAGTTGGCTTGATCCTTGATGGGAGACCAGATGCTGCTGGAAGTGGTGTTAGAGGGCCAATAGGAGGCACTTCCTCTGGTCAAAAAATAATAATTGCTCAATGCCCCAGGGCAGTGATTGGGGACATTGCCCTGTGTAGGGCGCCATCTTTCAGATGGGATGTTGAAACGGGTGTCCTGACTCTCTGTGGTTACTTAATATCCCATGGCACTAATCGTAAGAGTAGGGGTGTTAACTTCTTGGGGCTATGTGGGACGTTAGCGTGCCACCCGTGGCGCACCCTATCAACAGCAGGTGCATTTCAAGAGCGGCAAATTTGAAACCAAATAAATGTCAAAATTCAAATTTCTCAAACATACAACTAACTTACAGCCTTTGAAAGATAAACATCTCCTTAATCTAACCACGTTTTCCGATTTCAAAAAGGTTTTACGGGGAAAGCATAAAGTTAGGTTAGCTGTGTGTAGTGTATTGTCGATTCAAAGACAGGCGTCACCAAAACCATAAAATCAGCTAAAATTATGCACTAACCTTTTACAATCTCCATCAGATGACACTCCTAGGACATTATGTTAGACAATGCATGCATTTTTAGTTTTATCAAGTTCATATTTATATCTAAAAACAGCGTTTTACTATGGCGTTGATGTTCAGGAAATCGTTTCCCTCCAATACCGGCAGTCAAGTCATGACAACAAAATAATTAATTAATATTAGAAAACATTGGTAAAATATTATATTGTCATTCAAAGAATTATAGATTTACATCTCTTGAACGCAATGGACTTGCCAGATTTAAAATTAACCTTACTGGGCAATCACACTTTGCAATAATCTGAGCACTGCGCCAGAAAAATACGCATTGCGATACAGACTAACCGCCATGTTGGAGAGATCTAAAATCGAAAATACTATGTAAATAATCCATTACCTTTGATTCTCTTCATCAGATGTCACTTCCAAAGAATCCCAGGTCCATAACGAATGTAGTTTTGTTCAAAAAAGCTCATCATTTATGTCCAAAAACCTCCGTGTTGTAGCACATGATCTAAGCCAGCCGGACTTCACTTCACATCACGAACGGAAAAAATATATTTACATTCGTTCAAACATGTCAAACGTTGTATCGCATAAATCATTAGGGCCTTTTTTAACCAGAACATGAATAAAATTCAAGGCGGACCATTGGGTTCTCTCGCCAGGTGTCTAATGGGCCATCGCCGTTCCAAAGCTCTTCTTCAGTCAGATCTCACTGTAGAAGATTCAAAACATTTTGTAAAGGCTGGGGACATCTTGTGGAAGCAATAGGAAGTGCCAAAACATTCCTCACCCCCTTTGTTTTTCAATGGTATAGGCTTAAAGTCAATTCAACACATCAGGTATCCACTTCCTGTCAGAATCTGTCTCAGGGTTTTGCCTGCCAAATGAGTTCTGTTATACTCACAGACACCATTCAAACAGTTTTTGAAACTTTAGGGTGTTTTCTATCCATATATAATAAGTATATGCATATTGTAGTTACTGGGTAGGATTAGTAACCAGATTAAATCGGGTACATTTTTTTATCCAGCCGTGAAAATACTGCCCCCTATACCCTAACAGGTTAACCCCGGTGTCCTGGCTAAATTACCTATCTCGCCCTCATACCATCATGGCCATCTAATCACCCCCAGCTTCAAATTGGCCACATCGTTACTGTAAATGAGAATGTGTTCTCAGTCAACCTACCTGCTAAATAAAAATAAATAAACATGGTTATGATATGAAGGTTTGGCTTGGAAAGGTTTTTGCGCCTGGTCACAGACAGCTGATGTGTTGTACACAGAAGACCACAAGCGATGAGAAAAGGTGAGAAGAGGAGAGCGTGTATATATGAAAAGGAATTATACAGCATTCAAAGTGATCATGCTGTTTGTATGTGGCTGCTATGAAAGTGAACTGTGTTTGTGTGTGATCATGGGTTTATTCATTCTGCCAATTCCGTTGAAAAACATTTCTTAAACTCAAGCAAACGGAACAAAACGTGGATAAACATACCTGAATTTGTCCAATAGAAACTCTTGTTTGCAACTGTTGGACCAATGATTGCACCCTAGATCAGCCAGATGCAGGCGAGAGTGTGCAAGGCGGTATTGAATGTGTCACTGTCTGTCACCTTGATTACTCAAATTTCTTCCAACATGTGCACCAACATTGAAAACTTTCATTCATATGCTAGGTTGTAGCAACCTCATAGTGGGTATAGGGAAAATTTGAGTATCATGTAGTAGCCTAAATCTATCGCTGTTACATTGAGCTGCGTGAAATGGAAAATTAATCACAGTCATCCAATATGATGTAATAGAAATAAAATAAAAAATATTGTTCTCCCTCATCTTAAACGGCACCGACCGCCACTGATTGACAGAGAGAGCAGGATAGACAGTTAGACTGGTAAACTATATTGACCTGTGGTAAAGTCAGCGAGCAGAAAACCATAGGGCATAAGGGAAGTACCAAAACTCCTTGACATAGGGGAGGCGCATGCAAGCATATGAGGAAATTTGGCTAGGATGTAAGAAATTATATAGTAAAACCTGCGAAAGACCAAATGTAAACTAGGGAAAACCTCACTACCCTCCCCTGTGCCCAATAAAAAAAACACACAACCCTCCCAAAAAGCAAAAAAACTATTTTTTACAACCTTCCCTATTTTGGACCCTCCCAGTAAATTTCGATCAGTTCCTAATCAACAAGAAAACCAATAGTTATTTAAGGGTTGTTTATCAAAGTTAGATGGCTAACTAATTGATTCAGCTTTGTATTATACCCCTCTTGACTCTTGCATCAGCCTGGCAGATGTAGTTCGTTAGCTAATGTTGTCATGTTCGTAATATATTCACTCATACATTGCCAAAGTACCTTCTGATAGTTTGCTTAGTTGGGTTGGAATATTCTGGACATTCTCTTTTTTCTGTTGTTCAGAGGAATGGATCTGTTCTGATCTGGGACTTTACTGTGTCATGATGCTGTGAACTCTTTTGACCCCTGCCTCATTTTACCCCGAGTTCCGACCAGGCAGCCATGACATCTCTTAGGTGCGCACCGATAACTCTAACTGGAGGATTTGGTACAAAGATAGGCATGTGGACTCAATCGTTTGAGTAAATCACAGTATTTGGTGGACTCAGAGCGTACGAACAGTGCTAATTAATGCAAATTTGGATAACTCTTATGACCCTGTCAGCGCTAGATCTCAATCATATTTCACCTCCGATAGTTGGCATATTGTTTTGGAATCCTGATTTATGGAGGAATAATAAAGTCGGGAACTGACTTTCTGAATTAATAATGTTGCAGGGAATAAGGGTTTCTATGGTGGATGTAACTCTGCATGTCAATGACTCATAAAGAAGGGAAGGGTTTTTTTGCCACAGGGAAGGTATTCTTCATGCTTTGCCGGAGAGAAGCCTGGGCTGGGAGACAGCAGTTGGAAGCAGTATTCCCTCTTCTCTCCCTTTGGATAATGTGCTTTAAAAGCTGGCGTGGACCAGCACTCATTTAGCCCACAAACAGGGACTGTACGGTAGTGGGGAAAGCCTCTGCCACTTTGAAATGGGTACTTCCAAGGAGAAAATAGCACAGCCCATCAATTCATGGATTCCTCTCTCCCTTCACTCATGGTCTGGGCTCATTTTGTGACAGATGAAGGTGAAACAGACATGGTACGGAAGCAGACACATTTTGTAGTAAAGGTTTTATGTTCAGGTAGTTCAATAAAGTCAAAGCTTATAGATTCCGTCCTGGTCTCTTTTATAGAGCAACACATAACTACAAATTGTCAATGGCAAATATGTTGGAGAGTTGGCCTTCTCTCAAGCTCCAATTTTGCTCCAGTACCACTCAGACATGAGCTCTTGGCATGCTCTGCCCAGCATTTTTTTTTTATTTCCTTCATTACTGTTCTTTTAATTAGGCATATTCTGTTTTTATTTAGCCTACCCCACCACTAATAAGCTGATGTTGATATGAGTCGACAAAGAAATAGGTCATACAGCCTGTGTAATTAATAGTAAGACAACAAATGAGCCCATGCAGCACCTCCGGAGATGTTTAGATCTATAGGCTACTGTAAGAAATAAACAAACACATACAAATACGTTTTTAAGAGTGCTTAAGTTGTCTTCAACTGTAAAAAGTGAGTTCCACAGTTACAACTGAAGTATTTGACCATCAATAGATTATAAAAAAAGTTGTAATAAGTTTATAGCTTACATTGTGTGTGACTTTTAACTGTATTGTTGTATACAACATTTGCTAACATAAGTATACATTCAACCCATGGCATAGAAGGATGTGCCAGCAGTCTCTTGGGAAATTCACTGGGACCTCTTCATCTGCAGACGGGCTTTCACAAATCTCCATATCTGAGGACAGACAACATCACAAAGAAACAGGCTTCATTATATTACAATTAGACTGTTTCTTTGTCTGTCGTCATAGTTTTTTTTCTAGGGACTAGAACTGGAGAATCTTTTCATAATGTCCTCCCAAAACCTGCCCTAACTAACTAGTACACCTACTCCTATTCTGACTGCTGGAGCAGCAAATCCTTTCACCCTCTTCCATTGCCGTTATCTAGGCTACATGACAGTTTCTCAAAATGTACACAAACAATGTTAAAGATTTGACTGCTAAGTGGTAGTCCCTGTTCTCCTGCATTCTTGTTTTACTTTTGTAAGTACAGCGTTGGGTTTGTTGAGGAGAAGAATATCAAGGAAATATTTTCTAGCTCGCAAACGTTAGCTAACATGTTAGCTAGCTTACGTTAGCTCTCTGGTTACTCCTCCATCGACATGGTAAGTTTTCATTTTTACCTGTTGTAGCCATTGGTTGTAGCACGCTAATGTTTTGACATGTTGATATCTGCTTAGTTAACAACCTTCCAGACGAGCTTCAATGCAATACAACTCTCCTTCCGTGGCCTCCAACTGCTCTTAAATACAACTAAAACTAAATTAATGCTCTTCAACTGATCATTGCCTGCACCTGCCTGCCCGTCCAGCATCTCTACTCTGGACGGTTCTGACTTAGAATATGTGGACAACTACAAATACCTAGGTGTCTGGTTAGACTGTAAGCTCTCCTTCCAGACTCACATCAAACATATCCAATTTAAAGTTAAATCTAGAATTGGCTTCCTATTTCGCAACAAAGCATCCTTCACTCATGCTGCCTAACATACCCTCGTAAAACTGACCATCCTACCGATCCTCGACTTCGGCGATGTCATTTACAAAATAGCCTCCAATACCCTACTCAACAAACTGGATGCAGTCTATCACAGTGCCATCCGTTTTGTCACCAAAGCCCCATATACTACCCACCACTGCGACCTATATGCTCTCGTTGGCAGGCCTTCGCTTCACGCTCGTCGCCAAACCCACTGGCTTCAGGTCATCTACAAGACCCTGCTAGGTAAAGTCCCCCCTTATCTCCGCTCACTGGTCACCATAGCAGCACCCACCTGTAGCACGCGCTCCAGCAGTTATATCTCTCTGGTCACTCCCAAAGCCAATTCCTCCTTTGGCCGTCTCTCCTTCCAGTTCTCTGCTGCCAATGACTGGAACGAACTACAAAAATCTCTCAAACTGGAAACACTTATCTCCCTCACTAGCTTTAAGCAACAGCTGTCAGAGCATCTCACAGATCACTGCACCTGTACATAGCCCATCTATAAATAGCCCAAACAACTACCTCTTCCCCTATTGTATTTATTTATTTATTTTGCTCCTTTGCACCCCATTATTTCTATTTCTACTTTGCACTTTCTTCCACTACAAATCTACCATTCCAGTGTTTTACTTGCTATATTGTATTTACTTTGCCACCATGGCCTTTTTTTGCCTTCATTATCTCACCTCATTTGTTCACATTGTATATAGACTTTTTTTTCTACTGTATTATTGACTGTCTGTTTGTTTTACTCCATGTCTAACTCTGCTTTGTTGTATGTGTCGAACTGCTTTGCTTTATCTTGGCCAGGTCGCAATTGTAAATGAGAACTTGTTCTCAACTTGTCTACCTGGTTAAATAAAGGTGAAATAAATAAAAAATATATGTGTGTATGTGTGTATATATATATATATATATATGTGTGTATGTGTGTATATATATATATGTGTGTGTATGTGTGTATATATTATATATATAAACAAAACACACAAATCATATTTTTGAATGCACTGGGCCTTTAAATAAGAATGAATTGTGGCAAAGAAGCACAAGACCACATATGCCAGCCCTACTGTAGTTATATCATTAATCATCCTCAAGCATTTCATGGTCAGTCCACATGATTCAGTCAGAAGTTAATACCTTTTACCCTTGGTGACCCTATAGAGAGCACACTTGTTTTAGTGCAATCGTTAATTTTGTGTCAGTGGAATGTGCTAGAAGAGGTAAGTTTCAGGACTGAGTTTCATGGTTAATTAGTCCCCTGTGAGATAGCTTTGTTTTGTTGTTTAGGAGCCTGGCTGGTAGACAACATGAAAAACAGATTCCTGGGCTGACAATAGATTGCACCTAAGAAGAATGAACTACTTCACCTACCTAATGTGCCATGTGCTTATCAACCATATACACACGTTAAAATGATGCCCGGGTGTACTTCACCCTTTCCTATATCTGTGTACTAATAATATACCGTGCAAGTGTCATGTTCCAACTCATTATGTGGGTAATAGACCTAAACACATTATGTTGCCTTGCTATTTAAAAAAGGTAAAGGAGGGCTTGGAAGCGAAGGAGGGAGAACACTAGTATTCCGTACGAGCCTGGGACTTTGGGTCCCTTAAAACAAAACAGAATATAATGGGGGTTTTTCACCCTCCTTGGTGGAAAAAAAGATCAAGTGAGCTCATTTAATTTGTTTATTTTTCTTTTAACTCAGCTGAAAGATCAAGGATCAAAGCCTCAGAGGTAAGTGTGCTGCAGACAGATAAAGAGTTTAGCCGTCTGAGATGGGGAATTGTAATTTGGCTATTCCATCACTCTTCTTCACAGAGAAGTAATCTGAGGTTTGTGAGGAGTCCCCTGAGCCTTACCGAATTGAGTAACCAAGGAGATATATTGGACAAAAGCTTTTTCAGTATTTGATTTGTTTGTATTTACATCCTGCGTGCCCAAGAACATAAATCCAGTTTGTAATCTCAAATTGTTACCCTCATATATGAAGCGGAAACAGTTCAGAAAGCAAACCCGAGCTGACACATCAGCTGAGATGGTACCAGTTAGAGGCTAGTATCAATTACGCCTACCTTATTGGGTAGGCATTTAAGCTTTACAGGTCTGCCCTCTCAATCTACTGCCGTTTGCAGCTACTGCTACTATGGGCTCGTTCTTGTTATGCATCAACGCTGCTGTGTAACTAGATGTTTCTCGCTACAGTGCTGTGTTCTGATATTTGTGACCCGATTCAGGAAATTAGGCGTATGTCGCAAGTCACGACTTCACAGGAGAGCTGTTTGAACATAAAACATTTTTGCCCAGACAGGTTAAACAGGTCAACATTCACAAGGCCGCAGGGCCAGACGGAATACCAGGATGTGTACTCTGAGAATGCGCTGACCATCTGGCAAGTGTCGTCACTGACATTTTCAACCTTTCCCTATCTGAGTTTGTAATACCAACATGTTTCCAGCAGACCACCATAGTCCCTGTGCCCAAGAACACTAAGGTAACCTGTCTAAATGACTACCAACCTGTAGCACTCATGTCTGTAGCCATGAAGTGCTTTGAACGGCTGGTCATGGCTCACATCAACACCATCATCCCAGAAACCCTAGACCCACTCCAATTTGCAATCCGCCCAAACAGATCCACAGATGAAGCAATTTCTATTGCACTCCACACTGCCCTTTCACACCTGGACAAAAGGAACAGTTATGTGAGTGCTATTCATTGACTACAACTCAGCGTTCAACACCATAGTGCCCTCAAAGCTCATCACTAAGCTAAAGACCCTGGGACTTAACACCTCCCTCTGCAACTGGATCCTGGACTTCCTGACGGGCCGCCCCCAGGTGGTAAGGGTAGGTAACAAAATATCCGCCACGCTGATCCTCAACCCGGGGGCCCCTCAGGGGTGCATGCTCAGTCCCCTCCTGTACTCCCTGTTCACTCATGACTGCATGGCCATGTACAACTCCAACACCATCATTAAGTTTGCCAATGACAGAACAGTGGTAGGCCTGGTCACCAAAAACGGCGAGACAGCCTATAGAAGACCTGGTCGTGTGGTGCCAGGAAAACAACCTCTCCCTCAATGTGATCAGGACAAAGGAGATGATTGTGGACTACAATCAGCCAAGTCTTTGTCCAAGATGCTTCAAAACAGCTTCTACCCCCAAGTCATAAGACTCCTGAACATCTAATCAAATGGCTACCCAGACTATTTGCATTGCACCCCCCCCACACTCTTTTACGCTGCTGCTACTCTGTTTATTATCCATGCATAGTCACTTTAACTCTACCTACATGTACATATGACCTCAATTACCTCGACTAACCGGTTCCCCCACACATTGACTCTGTACCAGTACCCCCTGTATATAGCCTCACTATTGTTAATTTACTGCTGCTCTTTAATTATTTTCTTAAGTTCATTGTTGGTTTAGTGGTGTGTAAGTAAGTATTTCACTGTAAGGTCTACTACACCTGTTGTATTCAGTGCATGTGACAAAAATATATTATTTAATGTGGTGGGCTTGCTAAACACCCACATGGTAATCAGTGTTGGCAATCAAGCGTTCATTGCCTTATATGGGAAGGTCTGTTAGAGCTTATTCAGACGCTAGTATGCAGGCTTATCTATTAATCTATGGGGTCTATTTCTCTCATTATCAGGTAATTTATTCTCCTCTCATGGCTTACCAGCATATTCCGTTAGACATGAGCATTAGCTCAAGTAGACTATTTGTACGTCTGGGTTTTGATTATCAGGTCGCTCACACTGCACACTATCCATGCTGCAGATGCATCAGCTACTGCTGAGCAATTTCAGTAGGACATTAGACTATTTAGATGAGGTGGGTATGTAGCTAACGTTAGTTGCGGTTTTGGGGGTTTGGTAGTAATACTGTAAGTTTTAAGCTATGTGATGGTATGTCATGGCTGAGCTGTACCTCTCTGCAGCAGTCTACATTTACATTACATTTAAGTCATTTAGCAGACGCTCTTATCCAGAGCGGCTTACAAATTGGTGCATTCACCTTAAGATATCCAGTGGAACAACCACTTTACAATAATGCATCTAAATCTTTTTTTTGGGGGGGGGGGGGGGGGGGGTTAGAAGGATTACTTTATCCTATCCCAGGTATTCCTTAAAGAGGTGGGGTTTCAGGTGTCTCCGGAAGGTGGTGATTGACTCCGCTGTCCTGGCGTCGTGAGGGAGCTGTATAGTCTGTCTGTACAATGTAACCAGAGTTCTTGCAGTATTGCTATTTGATCATAATTCTGTCAGCCCGTGGTCCATTACCTATTTGCATAGGTAGAATATCCTCATGCACCAAGATGACAGCTCTTTCTGCATCATGGGCTTCAAAAGAGCAATCTTCAGGCAATAACAAAGGTTAACCATCACCAGCATTTAATTCAAAACATTTATTCACGTTAAGGGAAGGGTCTTTAGACTATGATTTTATTACTCATATGGCAATCTTATGGCTTTCTACTGTTTTTTTAAGGTTGGAAATACACTTTGTATTCATTTTTCTTTAATCATTGCATGATCTCATGATTTTCTGATTTAATTGTGTACACTCACACTTTCACCATGTTGGTCAAGCATTCCGAAACTATTGGAAGGGTAAATGTATGCCAGGTATCATTGCTCAAACTAACACTGCTTTCTGTCCTCTCTTCCATGTTACGCGACCTGCAATGGCAACCACTGGCCACGCCGGGTGATCCATTATTCATCACTGATTCTGGCAAACCAATGATGAAATACTGGTTTTCATCACGGCACCGTATCTTCTGCCAACTATCTCCTGAGCTATACGCAGCCATTAATTTCACATAGGCGCTGCTTCAACGGCTTCTCTCTGTCCCTGCATCCACACTGAAGGCGTGATCCTATGCTTCCTATGAACGCTATATTAGATTAAACACCAAGGAGATTTTGAATGCCAGAAGTGATGAGTTCATCTGCAAGTAACATGCCTTATATAGTTCGGTATGTCGGCGTTCAGCCCACAATCTATTGCTTTGGTAGTTATCATAATAAAGTTCAGTGCATATTAGCACAGGTGGTTGGCTGGGTGCTTGTTGCTTATAGTAGATATTTCATGTAGGCCACAGATGATTAGGCTACTCATATAGTTCAGTGATTGCACCTGGGGGTACTTCTTTTAGGGCGGCTGGGTTCACACTGCTACGTGGCAAATGGTCACGTGCCAAGATGAAGCTCATCCTGCCTCAAGCAAGGGTACCTGACATTACAACACAAGGGATTGATAGCTCAATTAATCAAATGTATTTATGAAGCCCTTTTTACATCAGCTGATGTCACAAAGTGCTGTGCAGAAACCCAGCCTAAAACCCCAAACAGCCAGCAATGCAGATGTAGAAGCATGGTGGCTAGGAAAAACTCCCTAGCCTTTCTAGTGAGTTTTTCCTAGCCACCATGCTTCTACATCTGGAAGAACCTAGGAAGAAACCTAGAGGAACCAGGCTCCGAGGGGTGGCCAGTCCTCTTCTGGCTGTGCCGGGTGGAGATTATAACAGTAGTTATTTGTCTCTCAGTATGCACATATAGTTAACATTATAATTAGGAATACTTTAGGTGGTCATTCGATAATATTTAAACTGCGCTTCTGCTGTAGCTACACAGTCAATCAGTGTAAGGTTCTGAAATTTTGGGGGATTGGTATAGCTTACCGCACTCACTGCTATAGTTACATTATTCATTGCCAAATAAATGACTAAAGATATTTCTACGTGGTGTTTTATATCTGAAATGAAAATAAGTAAATGTAATATTATGGTATTACATGATTGTAATACTCAGGGATTAATAACTTCCTATTGACCCCATAGCGAATGGAAACATGCTCAGGTTATGCTCAATTCAACATTCACAAGGATGCCTAGGACCGTTGGGGCCACTTGTCTGTCTGACGTAGGCATAGTAATCACCTAATGACTGAGCCGAGTAGCATAGCAACAGCATGGCTGTCTACTGATTCCAAGTCTTCAAGTTAAGACCAGTCACTCAAACGGCGTTAAGCTTTCATTGAGTGCTGTGAGTAATTCATTCAAACACTGGCTTGTTTGTGCTCAGATTATCCACTGCATTTAGAATCCAGAAACCCATCTCTTTCCCCATGCCCACACAGAGTAGAGGGGAGCTTTTTACACTGACACACAATGCTGTAATTAAATATAATAGCACACAGCCTTCTTATGTGGATTCCTCAGGGAAGCTTATGAAGGATAATATTTGTATTAACTTCAACCAGGCTCTTTTTTTTCACGTTAATTTGATTTCCCCCAATTCATTTGGGAAAAACGGTGTCATTTAAAATATGGACCCACTCAGACACGCACATGCGATCTTCTGTGAGAAAGCATTCAAGGCGTCTGTGGTCTTTCAGTCAGTCATACAGTAAAATGCATCAATTCCTCAACTTCATCAAATTGTATGAGTCACATGCGCCGAATACAACAGGTGAAGACCTTACAGTGAAATGCTTACTTACGAGCCCCTAAACAACAATGCAGTTTAAAGAATAAAACAATCTGAATAAGAAAAGTAACACGTAATTAAAGAGCAGCAGCAAAATAACAATAGTGAGGCTATATACAGGGGGTGCCGGTACTAGGTCAATGTGCGGGGGCACCGGTTAGACGAGGTAATTGAGGTAATATGTACATATAGGTAGAGTTATTAAAGTGACTATGCATAGATAACAACAACAGAGTTTAGCAGCTGTGTAAAACAGGAGGGGTGGGGCAATCCAAATAGTCTGGATAGCCATTTGATTGAATGTTCAGAAGACTTTCAGCTTGGGGGTAAAAGTTGTTTAGAAGCATCTTGGACCTAGACTTGGGGCTCCGGTACCGCTTATCGTGTGGTAGCAGAGAGAACAGTCTATGACTAGGGTGGCTGGAGTCTTTGACAATTTTTAGGGCCTTCCTCTGACACCGCCTGTTAACCTGTTGGGGCTAGGGGGCAGTATTTTCATGGCCGGATAAAAAAAACGTACCCGATTTAAACTGGTTACTACTCTTGCCCAGAAACGAGAATATGCATATAATTAGTAGCTTCGGTTAGAAAACACTCTAAAGTTTCTAAAACTGTTTGAATGGTGTCTGTGAGTATAACAAAACGCATATGGCAGGCAAAAACCTGAGAAGATTCCATGCAGAAAGTGCCCTGTGACAATTTGTTGTCCTTCTGTTGCATCTCTATCGACATTAGAGCATCTGTGCTGTTACGTGACACTTTCTAAGGCTTCCATTGGCTCTCTAAAGCGTTCAGAAAATGGAATGACGTGTCTCCTGTCTCTGGGCAAAGTACAGCAGCAGAGTTTGTAAGTGGCCTGCCTGGGGACAGTGAGACAGATGCGCGGTCACGAGACTTCTCCATTTTTTTCATTCAGTCTTTGAATGAATACAACGTTGTCCGGTTGGAATATTATCGCTATTTTATGAGAAAAATAGCATAAAAATTGATCTTAAACAGCGATTGACATGCTTACGGTAATGGAATATTTAGAATTTTTTTGTCACAAAATGCGCTCGCGCGTTACCCTTCGGATGGTGACCTGAACGCACAAACAAAACGGAGGTATTTGGATATAACTATCGATTATTTGGAACCAAAACAACATTTGTTGTTGAAGTAGAAGTCCTGGGAGTGCATTCTGACGAAGAACAGCAAAGGTAATCCATTTTTTCTAATAGTAATTCTGAGTTTAGGTTGCCCCAAACTTGGTGGGTGTCAAATTAGCTAGCCTGTGATGGCCGAGCTATGTACTCAGAATATTGCAAAATGTGTTTTCGCCAAAAACCTATTTTAAAATCTGACATAGCGTTTGCATAAAGGAGTTCTGTATCTATAATTCTTAAAATAATTGTTATTATTTTGTCAACGTTTATCATGAGTAATTTAGTAAATTCACCGGAAGTTTGCGGTGGGTATGCTAGTTCTGAACATCACATGCTAATGTAAAAAGCTGGTTTTTGATATAAATATGAACTTGTATTGCTAATGTAAAAAGCTGGTTTTTGATATAAATATGAACTTGTATTGTATAACATAATGTCCTAGGAGTGTCATCTGATGAAGATCATCAAAGGTTAGTGCTGCATTTAGCTGTGGTTTTGGTTTTTGTGACATATATGCTTGCTTTGAAAATGGCTGTGTGATTATTTTGCCAGGATACTCTCCTGACATAATCTAATGTTTTGCTTTTTCTGTAAAGCCTTTTTGAAATTGGACAACGTGGTTGGATTAACCTCTATGGGCTAGGTGGGACGCTTGCGTCCAACCTACTCAACAGCCAGTGGAATCCCGTGGCGCGTTATTCAAATACCTTAGAAATGCTATTACTTCAATTTCTCAAACATATGACTATTTTACACCATTTTAAAGACAAGACTCTCGTTAATCTAACCACACTGTCCGATTTCAAAAAGGCTTTACAACGAAAGGAAAACATTAGATTATGTCAGCAGAGTACCCAGCCAGAAATAATCAGACACCCATTTTTCAAGCTAGCATATAATGTCACAAAAACCAAAACCACAGCTAAATGCAGCATTAACCTTTGATGATCTTCATCAGATGACACTCCTAGGACATTATGTTATACAATGCATGCATGTTTTGTTCAATCCAGTTCATATTTATATCAAAAACCAGCTTTTTACATTAGCATGTGACTAGCATTCCCACCGAACACTTCCGGTGAATTTACTAAATTACTCACGATAAACGTTCACAAAAAACATAACAATTATTTTAAGAATTATAGATACAGAACTCCTCTATGCACTCGATATGTCCGATTTTAAAGTAGCTTTTCGGTGAAAGCACATTTTGCAATATTCTGAGTAGATAGCCCGGCATCACAGGGCTAGCTATTTAGACACCCAGCAAGTTTAGCACTCACCAAAGTCAGATTTACTATAAGAAAAATGTTATTACCTTTGGTGTTCTTCATCAGAATGCACTCCCAGGACTTCTACTTCAATAACAAATGTTGGTTTGGTCCCAAATAATCCATAGTTATATCCAAATATCCTCTGTTTTGTTCGTGCGTTCAAGACACTATCCGAATGGTAAAGAAGGGTGACGAGCACGACGCATTTCGTGACCAAAAAATTCTAAATATTCCATTACCGTACTTCGAATAATGTCAACCGCTGTTTAAAATCAATTTTTATGCCATTTTTCTGGTAAAAAAGCAATAATATTCCGACCTGGAAATCGTTTTTTAATCTTGAGCGTCTCATCCCGCAAGCGGGATCAACATCCAGCGAAAAACTCCTAGCGACCTTAGCATAACGAAATTTTATATATATATTTTTTCAAATATAGGACTGTCTCATATCGTTTTATAGATACACGTCGTCCGATTTCAAAAAGGTTTTACAGGAAAAGCAAAACATTAGATTATGTTAGAGGAGTACATGGTAAAAGTAGCAACATAGCAATTTTCCGACCAACCACATGCATCACAAATAACCAAAAAACAGCTAAATGCAGCACTAACCTTTTACAAACTTCATCAGATGACACACCTAGGACATCATGTTACACAAAGCATGCATTCTTTTGTTCAATAAAGTTCATATTTATATATAAAAACAGCATTTTACATCGGCACCTGACATTGACTAATTATTTTTCGTCAAATGCATCAGATGAAACAGCGCTACAATTTACTAAATTACTATTCGAAAACATTTTTAAAATGTAATATTGTCATTCTAAGATTTATAGATGAATATCTCTTGAAAGCACCTGTCATACCAGATTTAAAAAGAACTTTACTGGGTAATCACACTTTGCGATAAAAGGGGATGCGATACTCAGAAAATTAGCTGGTAAACGTAGCTCGGCGCCATCTTGGAACAATCGCATATCACATCTAATCTTGTATAATATTGTCAATAATCCCTTACCTTTAGTTGTCTTCATCAGAAAGCACTTCCAGGTCTCCCAGGTGAACAAATGTATTTTCAGTCGAAAAAGTCCATCCTTTATGTTCCATTAGCTTGCTGTTGTTAGCGCGTCTGAAGGCTGTATCCAACTGCTCCGTCGGCCACGGGACAGCATTTTCGAAAAAAAACTTTTTTCCCTCATTTAGGTTCGTTCAAACATGTCAAACGTTGTATAACATTAATCTTCAGGGCCTGTTTCAACAAGAGAGCCAATAAGATTCGAGGGGGACGATTGTATTGTGTTTCAAAACGTTTCCAAAGGTGGGGGTAGACAGGGCCGCCGACGTCACAGTGCTGATGGCCCTCCTACTGTGACCAATTTCCACAGCGTCTCATTCATTCAGTTTCGACAGTAGAAGGCTCAAAACACTTTGTAAAGACTGGGGACATCTAGTGGAAGCAATAGAAAGTGCTCAATGAACGATAGCTCACTGTGTGAATAATAGGCAAAGCTGTGAAGTCGAGTCCACAATTCAGAATTCCACTTCCTGTTTCAATCGGTCTCGGGGTTTTGACTGCCATATGAGTTCTATTATACTCACAGACACCATTCAAACAGTTTTAGAAACTTTAGGGTGTTTTCTATCCACAGGTATTTCTATCCCCTAGCTTCTGAGTTTGATTAGTAGGCCGTTGAAAATGGGCACACATTTTTTCCAAAATGCGCTGTGGCGCCCCCTATCCTAGGGTAACGTCAAGAGGTTAATACAAAGAGAGCGAAAGTAAAAGCATGGGATCCCCTCATGCACGAGCCTCAGTCTGATGGCCCTCTGATAGAGCACTTGCCAAAAGCGCTAGTGTGTTTCAGCCTGGGGCTGGAATCACATCATTCAGCTTTTTCCCGCCTTCTGAGAGCCCATGGGAGCCGTAGGAAGTGTCACGTAACAGCAGAGATCCCCTGTTTTGGATAGAGATGATCAAGGAGGGCAAGAAATGGTCAGACAGGCAACTTCCTGTAAGGAATCTTCTCAGGTTTTTGCCTGCCATATGAGTTCTGTTATACTCACAGACACCATTCAATCAGTTTTAGAAACTTTAGGGTGTTTTCTATCCAAAGCCAATAATTATATGCATATTCTAGTTACTGGGCAGGAGTAGTAACCAGATTAAATCGGGTACATTTTTTTATCCGGCCGTGTAAATATTGCCCCCTAGCCCTAACAGGTTAACTAACCTCCAGACGATCTTCAATGCCATACAACTCTCCTTCCGTGGCCTACAACTGCTCTTAAACGCAGGTAAAACTAACTGCATGTTATTCAATCGATCACTGCCCGCACCTGCTCGCCCGTCCAGTTTCACTACTCTGGACGGCTTTGACTTAGAATACGTGGACAACTACAAATACCTGGGTGTCTGGTTAGACTGCAAACTCTCCTTCCAGACACACATTAAGCATCTCCGATCCAAAATTAAATCTAGAATCGGCTTCCTATATCGCAGCAAAGCATCCTTCACTCATGCTGCCAAACACACCCTCGTAAAACTGACCATTCTACCGATCTTCGACTTTTGTGATGTGATCTATAAAATAGCCTCCAACACTCTACTCAACAAACTGGATGCAGTCTATCACAGTGCCATCCGTTTTGTCACCAAAGCCCCATACACTACCCACCATTGTGACCTGTACGCTCTCGTTGGTTGGCCCTCGCTTCATACTCGTCACCAAACCCACTGGCTACAGGTTATCTACAAGTCTCTGCTAGGTAAAGCCCCGCCTTATCTCAGCTCACTGGTCACCATAGCAGCACCCACTCTTAGCACGCGCTCCAGCAGGTACATCTCACTGATCACCCCCAAAGCCAATTCCTCCTTTGGTCGTCTTTCCTTCCAGTTCTCTGCTGCCAATGACTGGAACAAACTGCAAAAATCTCTGAAGCTGGAGACTCATATCTCCCTCAATAGCTTTAAGCACCAGCTGTCAGAGCAGCTCACAGATCACTGCACCTGTACATAGCCCATCTGTAAACAGCCCATCTATCTACATACCTCATCCCCATACTGTATTTATTTATTTATCTTGCTCCTTTGCACCCCACTATCTCTACTTGCACATTCATCTTCTGCACATCAACCATTCCAGTGTTTAATTGCTATATTGTAATTACTTCGCCACCATGGCCTATTTATTGCCTTAACTTACCTCATTTGCACTCACTGTATATAGACTTTTTGTTTTCTTTTGTTCTACTGTATTTTTGACTGTATGTTTTGTTTATTCCATGTGTAACTCTGTGTTGTTGTATGTGTCGAATTGCTACGCTTTATCTTGGCCAGGTCGCAGTTGCAAATGAGAACTTGTTCTCAACTAGCCTACCTGGTTAAATAAAGGTTACACACACACACGTTCTGGGGCACTTGTTATAAACTTTACCCAGCACCCGGATATTTTAGCACAAAACTTGGCCGCAAGTGGATCTTCCAGCAAGACAATAACCCCAACGACACATCAAAATCCACAAGAAAATTGTAAATTGACCACAAAAATCTACATTTTGCAATGGCCATCTCAGTCTTTGAACTTGAACCCCATTGAAAACATGTAGTTTGAATTGAAGAGGGCAGACCATAAGCACAGACAAAGGATATCAAGAATCTGGAAAGATTCTGTATGGAGGAATGGTTTAAGATCCCTCCCAATGTGTTCTCCAATCTCATGAAACAAACATGTTAGAAAATATCTCAGTGCAGTTATCCTCGTAAGGGACAATTAGATTATTTTATACTAATACAATTGCTCAGAGAAAAATATTTTGTAATAGTTACATTTTTTTCTTCCAAAAATATAGGGGTCATAATTATTGAAAACAAAATTATTGAAAACAGTGGTGACAATAATTTTACCCTTATCCATTTAAGAGAAAGAAATCTCTAAGCAATTGCATTTGTATAAAATAATATAATTGTACATTTTTTGGACTATATAATAAAGCTCAGTATTTGTATTTATTTTACAGTCCTTTTTGCTCATCTTTATCAAGGGTGCCAATAATTGTTAACCTGACTGTATTTGCATACAAGTAGTCACACATTTTAGTACACTGTCATATGCAGTATACACATTGTATTTTTCAACACAGTTATACCTGTTTGTGGTATCTACATTGTGATTTATTTGTAAATCTATGAATTGAGCATCCCACAAACTGGTATAACAATGGTAAGTAACTAATATGTACAGTACAGTAACATCCAAACAGTAGTTGTAATTCTAATGCTGCTCTGTGAACCCTGACTCTGACCATACCAATGTTGTAAATATGTATATTATGTTAGAGGCGGCAGGTATCCTAGTGGAGAGTTGTTTCAGTAACCGAAAGGTTGCTGGTCTGAATCTCCGAGCCGACTTGGTGAAAAATCTGTAGGTGTGCCCTTAACCCAAATTGCTCCTGCAATTTTAATGTGTGTAACTTCACTTAATCCATTCTCCCTCTATCCCTTTTCCATCAATCCATACACATCTTGTTTCTGACAGACTGTCTCTCATTCTCTCTTCCCCCTCTTCCATCTATTCACTCTTATCTTCTCCCTCTCTCCCTGAAAGCCCATTATCTTTGAAGATGGGGGGCCATTATGCACCAGCCAATGCAATCAGTTGATTAAATGCCACTTCGACCTCCTGCTCCAATCAGTCACAGGAGGGAGAGCTCACTAACTCAGTGTCCACTCGTCATATGGGCCAGGATATCCACCACTGCACTGCCTCACCTGCTGTAGGCTCCACGACCCTCTACATGGGACCTATGTTTGTACCTCAGCCATCAGAGAGGTCCCAGCCCTGACAGATGAGCAAAATATCTTCTAAGATATTAGTTGGGTTGTTTTATTTTTCCCCTAGAGGCCCTGTCTCATTGAAAATCCCCTCAACGACCAATCGAACGTATTAGTCATTCACAGAGAGAAAGACACTGCATGCTGAAAACATTTTTTTATATGTATTTATTTAGCTTTTATTTAACTAGGCAAGTCAGTTAAGAACAAATTCTTATTTACAATGACGGCCTACCAAAAGGCCAACTGCGGGGACGGGGGCTGGGATGAAAAAATATATAGGACAAAACACACATCACGATAAGAGAGACAACACAACACTACATAAAGAGACCTAAGACAACATGGCAAGGCAGCAACACATGACAACACAGCATGGTAGCAACACAACATGACTACAACATGGTAGCAACACAACATGGTAGCAGCATAAAACATGGTACAAACATTATTGGGCACAGACAACAGCACAAAAGGCAAGAAGGTAGAGACAACAATACATCACGCAAAGCAGTCACAACTGTCAGTAAGAGTGTCCATGACTGAGTCTTTGAATGAAGAGATTGAGATAAAACTGTCCAGTTTGAGTGTTTCTTGCATCTCGTTCCAGTCGCTAGCTGCAGCGAAACTGAAAAGACGAACGACCCAGGGATGTGTGTGCTTTGGGGACCTTTAACATTTACATTACATTTACATTTAAGTCATTTAGCAGACGCTCTTATCCAGAGCGACTTACAAATTGGTGCATTCACCTTATGATATCCAGTGGAACAACCACTTTACAATAGTGCATCTAAATCTTTTAAGGGGGGGGGGGTTAGAAGGATTACTTTATCCTATCCCAGGTATTCCTTAAAGAGGTGGGGTTTCAGGTGTCTCCGGAAGGTGGTGACAGATTTTAACAGAATGTGACTGGCAGAACGGGTGTTGTATGTGAGGATGAGGGCTGCAGTAGATATCTCAGATAGGGGAGAGTGAGACCTGAGAGGGTTTTAGCTGTGGAATGTATAGAGAGAGCAGAGCCTGATGGAGAAACAAGGCCAATGATTAAGCTCTTCCCGCAAGCTACCCAGGCAACTGCCTCTCACTTGAAATGTAAAATGTGATGGCCACTTAGTCCAGGAATTGAGATGAATTGGTGGTTCTGACACCACCACTTTTATGCCAAGGGCATGCATATGTTGTCTTTGATAAACACTTAAAATATTGGAAAGCCTGTGGTGGATTTATTTGCACATGGGCATGGTACACCCACATGCATAATTCATTGCATGGACAAAGAGGTATTTATAATGTTGGTTTAGCGATGCTTTATATTGAAGGTACAGGGATCTGGGTGTTTCTATCCATGTCTTGGCACAGACAAGGTCTGGAACCCATGATAATCCACCATTATCTGTCTTCGCCTTCCAAATGTCACTGTTTCACATTTGAGGAAAGGATAAATAACCCGAGCTGATGCCACACCCCTGAAGGACGTTCAGATAAGATAAATGCAGGGGCATGCTGTATGTGGCTAGTACAGTGTAGTAACATTATCAAATCCATGTGATCCAATTTATGGCCCAGTGAACCAATACCATATTATTAGCCGATATTGTATCTATTACAGTTCTTATGGACTTTTAATAAGCCATTCTCTGAAAACAATTCAAGAGACAAATACATATGTCTGATATACTAACTCAACATATCTCCTTTCAGATAACATCTCTCATTCACATTCACACAGCAATACTCACTCAACCATTTTCATGTAAGGAGCTACTAGTGAACAAGGAGCTACTCCCCTCCAACCCCCTCAGCTGCCCTGCCTCATCATGCCCGTTCAGCATCAGCTATAGTATGCAGTAGAGCAACCCAGTGTCTCCCATCCAAGCAGCCTGTAGAATTGGATCTCTCATTGGACTGTTATGAGTATTGCTGCTTTATTGGCAGCAGCCCAGTGGATCTGTCACATCATTAAAGGGGAACGGGGCCAACGACACTTTCATTTGGCATGACCAATAACCATTCATCTGTGTGGCAGTTGTCATCAGGAAGGCATTGCCATGGCGATCCCACCATTATCTCTCTGTTCAATGCTCAACTCATCTAGAGGGAGATTGAAATGGAACATGTTCCATGGGCATCCCCATTGATTTTTGTCCATTTTTGTCCCACTGCAAAAAAGGAGAGAGAGAGAGATCTGGAGTGGGGGTAACAGAGTCTCTACTGCCAGAAGAAGGATTTACAAACAGTAATTACGTTACCTGTTATGATGGGGACCTATTGTGAGCAAAAACAAACATCAGTTTACAGACATCTACAGTGTTCTGGTTCAGTTTGACTAAAGTGCTCTCTGGTGGCTTGGCCGTGTTACTGTGCTGCAGCCAAGCTGCCTGGGCTTGCAGGGAATGAAGTTTCTCTCCCTCTGAGCTTGTATGTACTGCACAGCACAAATCCAATGGATCATCCAGCTTCAATAATATCTGACTATAACTGACAGGACAGCTGTGCCTTTCCCCTGTCACTGCCATAGTCCATGCTGTTTTCTGCAGAATTGGAGAGCTCTGAAATATTTTCCAGATTTTCGTTCCTCCTCCCCAGAGGCACTTGATCAAACAATGCCCTTCATCCAAAAAGCACTTAATTGAGCAGGCATAATGTTGAACATTGGCGGCCATAACGGCTACCGTCTCGGAAGCCCAGACATGGCGAGTAGTAAATCTGACTTTGTCTATTATGTTAATGTTGCCTGTGTTGAACAGACATCAGCTCTGGGTTTAACCAGGAGGCCTGGTTTATTGTCTGTGAAGGCTGTATGACAATGGCTGTGGGTGCTGTGCTCCTCATGGTACAATGCCACTGGCCTCTTTTCAGGAGTCTTAGCCTTGTTTCCAGCCTCATCAGTAAGGACCTAGCTGCCCCAGAATGCAAAATTAGAAAGCAGCCCAGCAGTAATTTCTTGTGTCTGTCTCAACACAAGACAAATCCTCTTCAAACGAGACCTCAAACTGTCTGTTCTGTAAGTTAACCCATGTTTTATTACAGACACTGTAAGATGACTCCTTCGCTGTATGAGACACCATGAAAATCATTCAGACCCAGTTTTTGACACGAGGGGCTAAAAATAATGTTTCTGTTGACATGCTGACGATTCAGTTGGGACTAATGACAATCGATAGACACTGTCTCAGTAGACTCTGTTGCTCATACATTTGTAGGGTCAGTTAGCATCTCTTGGAATGACTAGCCCTTTGAGAGAGGAGGGAGGGAAAAGCACACTGGAGTCAATGACCCACTCTTTCTCTGAGTTCTTTGACCTGGTAATAAATCCAATGACAATGGCAGAAAACAACTGGGTATGTCTGCTGACAGGCCTTCTGCATGAGGACCACAATGTGCTCTGGATGTCTAAAGACAAGGAGGAGGAGAAGTGGAGGATGAAGGCAAGCGAACACTCAACTCTGTGAGAGTCCATGATCACGCTGTCCTCTTTCACTCCAAAGCCTCAGACAGCTGGGCATTATCATCCCCCCTCCTGCCCGTCCCTTGATCTCTCTCTTTGGGCTGCCCAGCCCAGCTGTGCTCCCCACTGAAATCTCCCTCTATCTCTCTCTGTTGGTTTGTTACCAGCTGGGTTCCTGGTGGGTGTTTGCTGTTATCAAAGGCTCCCCTTGCTGGGCCTGACACACCCACAGTGCTGCCTGGATCAGGCCCATGATCAGAGCAGAGCATGAAGGGAGGGGGAGGAGTATCTGGGTCAGGATTTAGGTCCCCCCTTGGTGGAGTGGGGGACAGAGAGAGGAAGAGAGAAACACGCAGGCCAAGACTCATTACGCCCCCTCTTTCCCTCTCTTTTTCTGTCTTTTTATCTCCATCCTTGTCACTGCCAGCAAGCAAAATCTTGCAGACATTTATGATGAGGCAAGTTTCTGCTCTTCACTGCAATGCCTCTTCCCCAAGCAAAGTCTAAAAAGCCAGCAATTCCGCTATCAATGTATAATTTGATGAAAATACATTTCACCTTCCTAATTTTGAGTTGCACCCCCTTTTGCCCTCAGAACAGCCTCAAAACAAATGGGAAATAGGAGCATGAAAAACCCAGCAGCATTGCAGTGTGCCTGGCACCTACTACCATACCTTGTTCAAAGCACTTAAATCTTTTGTCTTGCCCATTTACCCTCTGAATGGCACATATACAGTACACAATCCATGTCTCAAGGCTTAAAAATGATTCTTTAACCTGTTTCCTCCCCTTCATCCACACTGATTGAAATGACAATATGATCATAGCTTTCACCTGGATTCACCTAGTTAGTCTGTCATGGAAAGAGCAGGTGTTCCTAATGTTATGTACACTCAGTGTACATTAATATATACTGAACAAAAATATAAACGCTACATGTAAAGTGTTATCAGCTGAAATAAAAATCCCAGAAACTTTCCATGCTCACAAAAAGCTTATTTTCTCAAAAATGTGCTTACATCCCTGTTAGTGAGCATTTCTACAATGCCAAGATAATCCATCCACCTGACAAGTGTGGAGCATCACAAGAAGCTGATTAAACAGCATGATCATTACACAGGTGCACCTTGTGCTGGGGACAAGAAAAGGCCACTCTAAAATGTGCAGTTTTGTAACACAACACAATGCCACAGATGTGTGGTGGCGTAGTCTTGATGGCGCATGCAATTGGCATGCTGACTGCAGAGAGATGTTGCCAGAGAATGTCATGTTAATTTCTCTACCATAAGCCACCTCCAATGTCATTTTAGAGAAATTGGCAGTACTTCCATCCAACCTCACAACCTCAGAGCACCAGCCCAGGACCTCCACATCCGGCATCTTCACCTGCGGGATCGTGAAAGGAGGGGGAGTGTGTGTGGGGGGGGGGGGGTGGGGGTGGGGGGTGCTCAGGAGTATTTCTGTCTGTAATAAAGCCCTTTTGTGGGGATTAGCTGGGCCAGGCTCCCAAGTGGGTGGGCCTATGCCTTCCCAGGCCCACACATGGCTGCGCCCCTGCCCAGTCATGTGCGATCCATAGATTAGGGCCCAATTAATGTATTGCAATTGACTGATTTTCTTCTATGAACTGTAACTCAGTAAAATCTTTTAAATTGTTGGATGTTGCGTTTACATTTTTGTTCAGTATATTTCCATTTAGTCTTATGTGACACACACCCTGCTGTGACTTCCTTATTAGAACGGGAAGTTATTTCCAGAAATAATAAAAAGTTAGGTATAGAATTTCTCAGGAGGCAACCTTTACCCCCTCCACTAGCATCCCTCCAAGCTCCACGGTACAGTTGACGTGCGGGGGGAGACTGCACAGTAATTGGATTTCAGAAAAAGGTCTTAAGCGATGAGACATGAAATGAGGAGGAGGGAGGATAGCCCTCATCCCTGTTGTTCTTTCTACAGCTGCTCCCTGATATAACAAAGCTGGGCACTGGGAGCCGGAGGTGGAAAGCCTCTCCTTCACAGGAGGAGAATCAGCTCAGGGGGAGATAGTTCCCCCGCTGACAGAGATGGATGACCACGGCAGCAGATTGAGGGCACAGTGAACCGGAGTTCTCCAATTCACTCTCTCCGTGGCGTGCCACGTTGTGGCTTGTAGCGTGAAGAATGTGCTAGGGGAAGTGGAGGTAATACTGACGCAGAAGAAAGGAGCTGGACGAGGATAAAACAAGGAGACTAAGAAATGTCTCAGCGTGTTGACTGGACTGGCAGGATGAGGAAATTGTCCATCTCGACGGGAGGCCAAGAACAGTGGCTGTCTCAGTTGAAGACAGAAAACAGACAGAGAACCAACAATTACGCTTTTTGACAATACCTTAGCACTGTCTTCATTATCCAAATTCTCACATTTCAATGCATGTCACATAGTTTATGCCAAACAAATATTGACACTACTTCTGCAGGAAAAAATTATTCTGTCAAGAAAGAACCTAAATGTTTATGAGTGCATTACGTAAGCTTTATGACAACACATTATCAAGGAAAGTAACTGGCTATCCAGAATACAGCTGGATGAGTGTGTGTGTCCTCCGATGGCCAGTGTATTTCTTCCTAGTCATTTGTGTTATAGCTCTCCATCTTCATTGATGGCTGTAATTAATGTCAGGTGGGTCATTTTGTTGTTCAAAACATATGTGTAGACACACTTTTTTACATAATGTGACATTATAATTTGTCTTCCTCTTAATTTTGATGTATTCAAGTATTTTTCTCTGACAAGCTTTCCTTGATGACATTTAATGAATGTTTTATAATTGTCAGTGAAATTAGCTGAGATTACCATGCAACACAATTTTTGTAGCAACCCTAAGCTTATTGGACAGCCAGCTGTGAGCATTAGGTATTGGCCAAGAAACTTATCCCTGAACTACCAAGTGTCTACTTCATTCTCAATCATATTACAGAAGTACACTGAAATGAAACCATACCAATAAAAACATCACTCCAATAGCTGCAGAGCCTTTTTATTTATTTCACCTTTATTTAACTAGGCAAGTCAATTAAGAACAAATTCTTATTTACAATGCCGGACTTCCCCGGCCAAAACCAGACGATGTTGGGCCAATTGTGCGCCGCCCTATGGGACTCCCAATCACGACCGGATGTGATACAGCTTGGATTCGAACCAGGGACTGCAGTGTACTGACATGCAGTGCCTTAGACATGCAGTGCCCCTTGTACTGACATGCAGTGCCTGAGAACGCTGCGCCACTCGGGACAAAAATAGCCCCATAACATTAATGATCCACCACCATATTTTACAGTATGTATGAGGTACTTTTCTGCATATGCATCCTTATTTCAATGCCAAACCAACCACTGGTGTGCATGGCCAAAGAGGTCTATTTTTATGTCATAAGACATTCCAATCCAAGTGCCAAAGTCATTTAGCAAACCAGGCATTTACATTTGTTGGATATATAGTAAACACAGGTCCAGCGAGGGATAACTTTTGCTAGCCAGCATTCTTAAATGTTTTTTTTAAGAGACCTCTTTTTTGCAGCGTCTGATGGTGAGCATGATGACGATGAACATTCTCTGGTGTCTGATACAACGTTTCAGTCTTGACGCAAGTGGCGCTAGTGCTGTCAAATCACACGTTTCTCATTTCACCAGTTGTTTCCAGCGAACATTACATTTCAGCCAGTTATCCTCCTAAATACGGTGGTCAGTAGACAAACTAGCTACGAGTTGAACATATTATTTGTCTGAAAATGAACTAGTCTCGAGTTGTTGTGTTGTACACGGGTAAGAGTATAGCTACATTTTCAGATATTATACATTTCAAATTTAGTCAAATTCATTTTCATTGCAAGTTAAAGTGCATTGTTAGCTAACGTTATGTGTATGATTTGTGTAATAACATTATTTGTATCTCATGAAGCCATTTGCATTGCTACGTATAGCCTAATGTTAGCTAGCTAGCTAACATTGAACCTTATTGGTTAGCTTTAGCTACTTGCAGATTCATGCATGGTGGCTATCTATGACAATCAGTTTGCATCGCTAGTATGGGTTGGGATTATGGTTAATTGTTTAGCTCACTCTCTTTAGCACATGGCCTCACATGTACATCCTTAAAAAGATGGGTGGGGATAAGGCTTAAGAGGGTGTGAAAGATGCTGAATGGGTGTAGACAATGAAGAGCTCTCCACTAGGTGTACCAAAATATTCAAGGGCCATTTTCTCTAAAGTGGGGTTACAAGTTGATCAACTTTCAAAGCAGCATTATTTTCCTGTTGTTCCTCAACTGCAGTGTATGATATACCCTTTACTAGCTGTGAGCCTCTACTTTTATCCAATGTAAAAACACAATTTCAAATGTTGCTACATAAGACCGAATCGAGGTGGTGGGTCACATTTTCCGATGGGGAGTAGAGAAAATGCAGCAATTTTATAACAGATTTCATGCAATTCCACTAATTTTGCCATGGGGCACAGAGAAAAATTTGCAGTTTTACAGCAAATCTTCTGCGGTTCTACACATTTTGCCATGACTTATACCATGTCAATATGACATCTGAGTGAGAGTGACTAACAAAATCAGTTGGGGCCCCCTGGAGGTCAGGGCCCCTGGGCACATGCCCTCCGTGCCCGGTCGTTAATTCGGTCATGATTTCTACAAGTTTAGCCTGATGAATGTTATTGTTAAGTGGATGGCCATACAAAACATACTGTATCTTCATGAGAGGGCCATGAACAGTACCTAGAGTGGTTCTTCCTGTATCATACCGCAGCACACCATGCGGGCTGCCGCAGAATTGGCATGTTATTTAATTATCAGCCACTGTTGCCATTAATGCTAGTTAGTGCTAGTTTGACCACCAGAGGGCATCTTTGAGAAGCATTTGATAGTCTTCAATATTGGCTGTACTAGAGAATTTAAAAACTTTTTTGTAAGAACATAGTATATGTGATTTAGTTTAAGAAATGTAGCTTCATTAATGTGATTAATATTCAGGGTTTCCGTTAGGAAAATATGGCACTGTACAACCTGACAGTCGAGAGTAGGGTACAATACTAAGAGCATAACATTTCCACACCCTAATTGGAGTCTAACAAATACCCAAACGGAGATTCAGTGAAAATAAAATCTCATTGATTTATCAAGACCAGTCCGCATGCTTGTCTCTGAGCAGTGCGAAATGGTGCTGAAATAGTTGATCACACACGGGGAGTCAATTCTTGAACATGGGGTGAGACATTCTTACTAATATGTAAATAAAGACAGTTTGTTTTTTAGAATAATTTATTGCGTTTTTTAGAGGGAGAGAAACCAAAGGCCCACCGTCGCCTCATGGGTCTCCTGATCATGGCCAGCACCGGTATCGAACCAGTATCTGTAGAAATGCAGTTTGCACTGTGATGCAGGGTCTTAAACCGCTGCGCCCCTTGGGAGGCCCCATCCACAAAGTTTTTAATGCTGATCAATTGTCCTGCACAAAGTATCTATTCCTGCTAATAGCCCATTATGGCGCTGTACAACATGACCGGTCGGGAATAGGCTACAGTACTACAGTAAGAGCAAAATAATCCTAACATTAACACACCCTAATTGTAGTCTAACCAATACTCAAATGGAGATTCAATGAAAATAAAAATCTCATTGCCTCTTCCATTAATTTTGAAAGAGTATTTTCCAGTAATCATAATCAGTGCTCTAACTCCGCCTTGCGCTGGTCTGGAGCAGTGAGGTAGTGACGCAGGGCACCATACTAAACCATAAATTACCTCTAACTCCCGCAGCATAATCTCAAAACTTTTAGTTGAGCAACCACTGTAGTAATGCTAATAATACTGTTGTATTTATTATCTATGATTTTGATGTACTTTTTTTGCATTGCCATAGTAATTAGTATGGAAAATCGTACATTGTAGATTTCATTTTCAAATGTCATATACTATGGACAACCTATTCATGAAAAATGTGGGAATAGGGCTTGAATTTGTTAAATTTTTTGATAATCTACAACAATGGAGGTTGGTGAATTGAACAATTGAGGAGGATGGGAGACCCACGCACAGAGACGACAAAGTGCATTTCAAAAATTGTCAAAGACTAATTAATTTTACCTAAAGCATTTAATAAAGACATTTAAAGTACAATATTATGGGGAATGGGAATGAGAGGGCTACTTTCACGGTGTCGGAAAGGGATCACAGCAGTGATTGAATGAGGGTATGAGGCATGAGTTAAGGTGTTCAGAGGCTTGACCAGTGCAGGACAGGATTTGACTGGGAAGACAAAAAACAATAAGTCAACACACTACATAGTTAGCTCTTTTGTCTAAGAATTAGTTAGTCTAAGCAAGGAATAAAATCATTGATGTGTAATAATGTGATTGTGTAAGTGATTGACTCTACATACAGTGATGAGAGAAAATTGATAGGGGTACTCATTGTGCTTGGAGGGGAAACATTCAATGTGCCAGTAGATGAGTGGACACATGAAACGTGGCTTCAGTTCATGTCAGGAGAAAGTTGACAATGATAGTGGAGTGGAGTAGTCATCACCTCTTAACTCTTTAGTCATTTCACAGTTTACCTATTTGCTTATGGTTTTGCCTATACCTAGCGACATGTTTAACTTTAATTGGAATAGCAAACCAGACAAAATTAAAAGGGCCTATTTATAAATTATAATGAATAGGAATTTGGAGGGCAGAAATTAGAAATGACTTTATCAATTGGAGCCTTTATCAAGTGGAAGGGGAAAAAAGTAAGGAACTTGTCTGTCGGCCCAGCATTAAAGACCAAAATTGGTTAAAGAAAATTGTGATAAATAAAAATATATACCAGTTTCATTTAAAGATCAAAACGTGTACAGCTGTGCCATTTAGATTGCAAAACTGTTGGGAAGAGATATTCGATGTACCGACTCCATGGCACAAGGTTTATGAATTGACATGCAATTTTCCATTCCTCCTGAAAGCCCTAATTTTAAAAACAGTGAAATGCATTCTCTCCGTTGCCCACACACACCTTAAACATTTGGATAATAAAGTGTTTAAAGGTTGACATTGGTTGATTTTAATACTTCTGACAGACAAAATTCTAACTCCACCCATAACGTTTAAACATTCACAGAAGGCATTGATTATTATAATCTACTGCAGGCCTAAAACCTGTGGGTGCAAACAATTGTTTCCATGATGGGCTATTAGCAGGACAATAGACTCTTTTGCCTTTACAAATGAATAGCTCGGGCTAGCTGGGGAAAAGTATCCTTGCAATGTATTAAGTACTCTAATGTTTTACATTTCCAACGACAAACATCATGCAACCACAAAATGTTTGGTAAAGCATATACTGACAATTTCTTCATCAACATCTTTATGCTTTCGTTAATAAAATAATAATAAAAATACTCTTTCAAAATGAAGATGTTTATTCAAACTATCAGCAGGACAATAGACTCTTGCCGAGTTTAGGGACTAAGAAATTACTATGGGTATAAATATCACTGAATGACAACATGGAGACCAGTCTTGATAAATCAATCGTGGGCCTATTTATGTAATGAAAATGAATTTGTAGGGCAGAAAGGATTACATTTCAAAGCATTAGACCTTTCACAAAAGTTACACTTAAATTCAAACTGTTTTATCAGCATGCACAGTGCTTTGTTTGTCAGACTAATCATTGGGTCGAAACTACAGAACAGTACAAAACAAGAGAACACACACATGGTTAATGTTCTGGAATTAAAAAATACATATATACTGCTCAAAAAAATAAAGGGAACACTTTAACAACACATCCTAGATCTGAATGAAATAAATAATCTTATTAAATACTTTTTTCTTTACATAGTTGAATGTGCTGACAACAAAATCACACAAAAATAATCAATGGAAATCCAATTTATCAACCCATGGAGGTCTGGATTTGGAGTCACTCACAAAATTAAAGTGGAAAAGCACACTACAGGCTGATCCAACTTTGATGTAATGTCCTTAAAACAAGTCAAAATGAGGCTCAGTAGTGTGTGTGGCCTCCACGTGCCTGTATGACTTCCCTACAACACCTGGGCATGCTCCTGATGAGGTGGCGGATGGTCTCCTGAGGGATCTCCTCCCAGACCTGGACTAAAGCATCCGCCAACTCCTGGACAGTCTGTGGTGCAACGTGGCGTTGGTGGATGGAGCGAGACATGATGTCCCAGATGTGCTCAATTGGATTCAGGTCTGGGGAACGGGCGGGCCAGTCCATAGCAACAATGCCTTCCTCTTGCAGGAACTGCTGACACACTCCAGCCACATGAGGTCTAGCATTTTCTTGCATTAGGAGGAACCCAGGGCCAACCGCACCAGCATATGGTCTCACAAGGGGTCTAAGGATCTCATCTCGGTACCTAATGGCAGTCAGGCTACCTCTGGCGAGCACATGGAGGGCTGTGCGGCCCCCCAAAGAAATGCCACCCCACACCATGACTGACCCACCGCCAAACCGGTCATGCTGGAGGATGTTCCAGGCAGCAGAACGTTCTCCACGGCGTCTCCAGACTCTGTCACGTCTGTCACGTGCTCAGTGTGAACCTGCTTTCATCTGTGAAGAGCACAGGGCGCCAGTGGCGAATTTGCCAATCTTGGTGTTTTCTGGCAAATGCCAAACGTCCTGCACGGTGTTGGGCTGTAAGCACAACCCCCACCTGTGGACGTCGAGCCCTCATACCACCCTCATGGAGTCTGTTTCTGACCGTTTGAGCAGACACATGCACATTTGTGGCCCGCTGGAGGTCATTTTGCAGGGCTCTGGCAGTGCTTCTCCTGCTCCTCCTTGCACAAAGGCGGAGGTAGCGGTCCTGCTGCTGGGTTGTTGCCCTCCTACGGCCTCCTCCACATCTCCTGATGTACTGGCCTGTCTCCTGGTAGCGCCTCCATGCTCTGGACACTACGCTGACAGACACAGCAAACCTTCTTGCAACAGCTCGCATTGATGTGCCATCCTGGATGAGCTGCACTACCTGAGCCACTTGTGTGGGTTGTAGACTCCGTCTCATGCTACCACTAGAGTGAAAGCACCGCCAGCATTCAAAAGTGACCAAAACATCAGCCAGGAAGCATAGGAACTGAGAAGTGGTCTGTGGTCCCCACCTGCAGAACCACTCCTTTATTGGGGGTGTCTTGCTAATTGCCTATAATTTCCACCTGTTGTCTATTCCATTTGCACAACGGCATGTGAAATGTATTCTCAATCAGTGTTGCTTCCTAAGTGGACAGTTTGATTTCACAGAAGTGTGATTGACTTGGAGTTACATTGTGTTGTTTAAGTGTTCCCTTTATTTTTTTGAGCAGTTTATATAAAATGTCTTACAGAGCATTTCCAAGCATTGGGACTGGTCTTGATAAATCAATGAGATTTTTATTTTCAGTTTGGGTAATGGTTAGCCTACAATTAGGGTGTGGAAATGTTAGGATTATGTTTTGGGTGTCCATCAATGATTCCCAACCAAAAATAAAGAGCTTGAGCAATTTTGACAAAAACTAGGAATATACTTGTTCAGTTGTGGCCAAAAGTTTTGAGAATGACACAAATGTTAATTTTCACAAAGTCTGTTGCCTCAGTTTGTATGATGGCAATTTGCATATACTCCAGAATGTTATGAAGAGTGATCAGATGAATTGCAATTAATTGCAAAGTCCCTCTCTGCCATGCAAATGAACTGAATCCCCCAAAAACATTTCCACTGCATTTCAGCCTGCCACAAAAGGATCAGCTGACATCATGTCAGTGATTCTCTCGTTATTAACACAGGTGTAAGTGTTGATGAGGACAAGGCTGGAGATCATACTGTCATGCTGATTGAGTTAGAATAACAGACTGGAAGCTTCAAAATGAGGGTGGTGCTTGGAATCATTGTTCTTCCTCTGTCAACCATGGTTACCTGCAAGGAAACACATGCCATCATTGCTTTGCACAAAAAGGGCTTCACAGGCAAGGATATTGCTACCAGTAAGATTGCATCTAAATCAACCATTTATCATTTATCATGAACTTCAAGGAGAGCGGTTCAATTGTTGTGAAGAAGGCTTCAGGGCGCCCAAGAAAGTCCAGCAAGCGCCTGGACCGTCTCCTAAAGTTGATTCAGCTGCGGGATCGGGGCACCACCACTACAGAGCTTGCTCAGGAATGGCAGCAGGCAGGTGTGAGTGCATTGGCACGCGCAGTGAGACAGAGACTTTTGGAGGATGGCCTGATGTGAAGAAGGGCAGCAAAGAAGCCAATTCTCTCCAGGAAAAACATCAGGGACAGACTGATATTCTGCAAAAGGTACAGGGATTGGACTGCTGAGGACTGGGGTAAAGTCATTTTCTCTGATGAATCCCCTTTCCGATTGTTTGGGGCATCCGGAAAAAAGCTTGACCGGAGAAGACAAGGTGAGCGCTACCATCAGTCCTGTGTCATGCCAACAGTAAAGCATCCTGAGACCATTCATGTGTGGGGTTGCTTCTCAGCCAAGGGAGTGGGCTCACTCACAATTTTGCCTAAGAACACAACCGTGAATAAAGAATGGTACCAACACATCCTCCGAGAGCAACTTCTCCCAACCATACAGGAACAGTTTGATGACAAACAATGCATTTTCCAGCATGATGGAGCACCTTGCCATAAGGCAAAGTGATAACTAAGTGGCTTAGGGAACAAAACATTGATATTTTGGGTCCATGGCCAGGAAACTCCGCAGACCTTAATCCCATTGAGAACTTGTGGTCAATCCTCAAAAGGCGGGTGGACAAACAAAAGCCCACAAATTCTGACAAACTCCAAGCATTGATTATGCAAGAATGGGCTGTAATCAGTCAGGATGTGGCCCAGAAGTTAATTAACAGCATGCCAGGGTGGATTGCAGAGGTATTGAAAAAGAAGAGTCAACACTGCAAATATTGACTCTTTGCATCAACTTCATGTAGTTCTCAATAAAAGCCTTTGACACTTATGAAATGCTTGTAATTATACTTCAGTATTCCACAGTAACATCTGACAAAAATATCTAAAAGACACTGAAGCATCAAACTGTGGAAATTAATATTTGTGTCATTCTCAAAACCTTTGGCCACGACTGTAGAATTTGGGTTTATGTTGCCCTAAGAGTTGTGCACATGTAATGTATTTCTGCAGATTGTGTGCATTTTTGTTTGGCTTTAGAAATAGTTTTTTTTTTACCAGGTTAGATGCTGTTTTTGGTTGATGACCAATATTAAAAATATTCAAAAGTGAATTCAATCGCTTTATTGTTTAATTATTTAAGGCTCCTTTCTCTTCTCTATGCTGGAGTTCTTTTAACTTAGGGACAGACATTCTGCTAGCGGAACGCCTCACCAATATCCATATCCATGCGAATTACAAATACCTCAAAAATGCAAAAACTTCAATTTTTCAAACATATGACTATTTTACACCATTTTAAAGACAAGACTCTCCTTTATCTAACCACAATGTCAAGGATGTCAATTTACACAAAATACGCCATAATGACATAGCGACAAAAACAGAAATGCCTTATTTACATAAGTATTCAGATCCTTTGCTACCTATGAGACTCGAAATTAAGTTCAGGCGCATCCTGTTTCCGTTTCTTGAACTTGATTGTAGTCCACCTGTGGTAAATTCAATTGATTGGACATGATTTGCAAAGGCACACACCTGTCTATTTGAGGTCCCATAGTTGACAGTGCATGCCAGAGCAAAAACCAAGCCATGAGGTCGAAGGAATTGTCCGTACAGCTCAGAGACAGGATTGTGTTGAGGCACAGAAGGGTACCAAAAAAGGTCTGCAGCATTGAAGGTCCCCAAGAACACAGTGGCCTCCATGATTATTAAATGGAAGAAGTTTGGAACAACCAAGACTCTTCCTAGAGCTGGCCGCCTGGCCAGACTGACCAAGAAGGGCCTTGGTCAGGAAGGTGACAAGATTCTTTGGTGTGATGAAACCAAGAATGAACACTTTGGCCTGAATGCCAAGCGTCACGTCTGGAGGAAACCTTGCACCATCCCTACGGTGAAGTATGGTGGTGGCAGAATCATGCTGTGGGGATGTTTTCTAGTTGCAGGGACTTGGAGACTAGTCAGGAGGGAAAGATGAATGGAGCAAAGTACAGAGAGATCCCAGATAACTTGCTCCAGAGCGCTCAGGACCTCAGACTGGGGGCGAAGGTTCATCTTCCAACAGGACAACGACCCTAAGCACACAGCCAAGACAACGCAAGAGTGGCTTTGGGACAAGTCTCTGAATGTCCTTGAGTGGCCCAGCCAGAGTCTCTTCTTGAATCCAATCGAACATCTCTGGAGAGACCTGAAGATTGCTGTGCAGTGACGCTCCCCATCCAACCTGACAGAGCTTGAGAGGATCTGCAGAGAAGTCTGGGAGAAACTGTGTCACACTAGTAGCGTCATACCCAAGAAGACTCGAGGTTGTAATCGCTGCCAAAGCTGCTTCAACAAATGATTGAGTAAAGGGTCTGAATACTTGTGTAAATGTGATATTTCCATTTGAAATGTTTTATACATGTGCCTGAATTTCTAATAACCTGTTTTTGCTTAGAATAAGGATGTAACATTAGAAAATGTGGAAAAATTCAAGGGGTCTGAATACCTTCCAAATGTAGTGTATGAAACAAAATTGACCGCCTGTAGATAGTTTACCACCTACAGATCTCGGTAGGCAATTATATAAAGTTTTATAGAGTCCAAAATGAAAGGACCATGAAAAGTGAGTGGATACAGGCTTGCAACAGTGAGTGGCTATATGCTGGACACACACGCAACTTAATAGAGGCAGACATCTATCGATATAGGAAAACAAATTTAGTTATGATAAGTTTCAGAAGAAAACAATATTTCTATCAAGACCTCTCTAACTTTGAGTTATGATAGCTTTTGGAAAAATATCCAATCCCAGAATAGAGTCCAAAATCAAAGGTGAAAAAATCATCAAATTGGAAATTATTCTCACTCTGAAGTCTGCAGAAACCATAAAGGGAAAAGGAGAAAACCCACATATATAATCAAGCTAAGGGTATAACAGTGTGATATCTTCCTAGAAACATGTTTTGTGGTCTTAAAAATGAAGTCATGTCCTTCCTGTGAGCAAAATAGTGGCAAAAAGCTCTACATGAAATTGAGATCAGCACCATTTTTTTCTTCTTGTATCTGACTCCAAAGGGTGCTCTTTCAGTCAATCAATGTTTTGAAAGAGTTGTATGCCAAACCCTTGTGGCTATGTGGTAGCTTCTCAATCTTGGACTAAATCAATATATATCAATTTGATACAGTACAGGATAGCGTCTCTAGAGAGAGCCCAAACATAAAACTTTACTGCTGTTGTCAAAATTTTGAAAACAGAGAATAACTGGGATTTTATGATTGATCTTGTTTAGCATATCTTTTATGGTTGATGTGGATAATTATGTGTCAGTGCATTTCTATTAATGTCTTTTTCCCATTTTAATTATATGTCATTTCTCCTTCACTGGCTTGCCAAGACTAATCACTGTTGCTTAAATATGGAAAACATGACATTGCAGCTCCATATTAGCTGTGTCAAACCCACACTGATGTGGAAGAAAATATACATGAGTGTTTATACTGTAAGTGTCTAAATGCCTTCCCACACATTTCTGTGTAGCTTGCTTTTGCAAAAGGTATACAAGTGGTCAGTCAATTGAGGGAGAGTAACATTGTAGTAGCCTTGGTAACTGAACGAAAAGAGAAATGGAAGTATTTTCATAGCCAGTTAAAACAGGAGTCATTCAGACGAGATGCATTAATGCACAGACAGACAGTCGCGCAATCATTTGTGATGTACTGGACAGTACTTACCAACACAATTCCAGGCCAGGTTGTAATTTAAACTCTCTCGTTGTCTCCAATGTAATCCTATGACCAATCACCCCCGCTCTATGGGCTGTTTCACATATTAACAATTCACGTCACAAAGCAGTCCATTTCTATTTCAGTCCATTTCATTTTCAGTCCATTTCAATTTCAGTCCATTTCCCAGGGCACAGAGGGTTTGATCTTCAACTAACTTTGCATTTTCACATCGCTTTGATTAGAAGTATATGCAGGAACTTTTGGATGGGTCCAAAACGCCCTCTCATCCCATCTTTCCTCTCCTGCCATGATGTATTTTTTATCTACTCCAAAGTGTGTACAGAGTGAAGACACCCTGTCATCTATTTACTAGACCATGGGAATATGTGACATGTTTCAGGAAACTAGGCGTATGTCGTAAGTCACGACTTCACAGGAGAGCCATTTTAACTTCTTTTTCTTAAATGTTTTAATCAAAATGCGTTTTTTGGAAGAAATGCTTTCTGGAATGTGAACTTTCATGTGCCTTAAAAACAAACTTGTTGTCACGTATACTCCCTCTATGGCCTCTAGGTCATTAGGCTGCTGATTATCCAGCACACCTTTCACCATTGTCTCGCGCACCTGTGCCTCATGACACTCACCTGGACTCCATCACCTCCTTGATTATCTTCCCTATATCTGTCACTCCCCTTAGTTTTCTCCAAGGGTGTTATTGACTCTGTTTTCATGTCGGTGTGATGTTTGTGTTACATGTTTATTTTGTATTAACCTGTTGGGGCTAGGGGGCAGTATTTGCAAGGCCGGATAAAAAACGTACCCAATTTAATCTGGTTACTACTCTTGCCCAGAAACGAGAATATGCATATAATTAGTAGATATGGATAGAAAACACTCTAAAGTTTCTAAAACTGTTTGAATGGTGTCTGTGAGTATAACAGAAGTCATATGGCAGGCCAAAACCTGAGAAGATTCCATACAGGAAGTGCCCTGTCTGACAATTTGTTCTACTTCTAGGGCATCTCTATCAAAAATACAGCATCTCTGCTGTAACGTCACATTTTCTAAAGCTTCCATTGGCTCTCAGAAGGCGGAAGAAAGTGGAATGACATCTCTGCAGTCTCTGGGCGAAAAACAGCAGGAGTTTTTGTGAATGGTCAGGCTGAGAAAAGTGACACTGCAGTGCGCGTCCACGAGAGGACGTCGCCCGGTTGGAATATTATCGCTATTTTACGAAAAAAATTGCATAAAAATTGATTTTAAACAGCGTTTGACATGTTTCTAAGTACGGAAACGGAATATTTTGAATTTTTTTGTCACGAAATGCGCCCGCGCGTCACCCGTCGGATAGGGTGATGCACGGGTAAGTTTTTTTATCCGGCCGTAAAAATACTGCCCCTATCATAAACAGGCTAGCTAACATTAGGCTCTAACTAGCAAAGAAAACGGTTGGGATATGAATAATAACCTCATACACATAATGTTAGGTAGGGAGCCAGCCAGCTAATGTTAGCTACTTTCTGTCAAAATTAGAAATGTGTAATATCTGAAAATGTAGCTAGCTAATGCTAGACTATCTTACCCGTATTACATCATGAATGATGGACGTGTCTCCGTCACGGATGCCATGGCAAGGTTGCCCTTAGTTTGAAGATATAATCCAGAGACAGGTGTTTTCTCCATCTCTTTGGCTATTATACTCAAATTCCACTGATTTCAAAACTTGATCTCCAGAAAGTGGAGAGCAACACTTATGCAGCCCCACTACGCAATCTTTTTTTTTTAAAGCCGCGTTCAACAGGATTACCAACACAGACCGACCAGCTCAAATAGACAGAAGCCTGCTATATGGCAGACCAATTCAAACTCCTCTCTCGGCATGTCCAGCCCACACATTGTTTCAGCCAATCGTGGCTAGTAGGAAGGTTGCTCGCTTTTTCTGTGGCTTAACCAACAGGGCTCATAATTTAACAATTGTATATGTATTTACAGAAGGCATACAAGTGTAACGGATGCGCTGAGAGTTGGGAAGCAACTAATAAATGAATGAAAAACACATAACACAAACAGCGCACCGACATGAAAACAGAGTCAATAACACCTGAGGAAAGAACCAAGGGGAGTGAAAGATATAGGGACGATAATCAAGGAGGTGATGGAGTCCAGGCGAGTGTTATGAGGCGCAGGTGCGCGAGACGATGGTGACAGGTGTGTGGTATAATCAGCAGCCTGATGACCTAGAGGCTTGAGAGGGAGTATATGTGACAGTACCCCCTCCCCGACGCAGGACGCCGCCAAAGGGGACGAACCCGGGGATCAGGAGCGGACCGGTCACCCCTGCTGATGCACAAGCACCTGTCATGCCAGCTGAGGCATTGGAACCTGTCGAGTCTGCTGTGGCGCAGGAACCTGACAGATCGGTTGAGGCATGGGAACCTGGCAATCCGGCTGAGGCATAAGAACCTGACGAGCCGGGGGAGGCATGAAAGCCCGACGAGCCGGCGGAGGCATGAAAGCCCGACGAGCCGGCGGAGGCATGAAAGCCCGACGAGCCGGCGGAGGCATGAAAGCCCGACGAGCCGGCGGAGGCATGAAAGCCCGACGAGCCGGCGGAGGAGGCATGAAAGCCCTACGAGCCAGCTGAGGCAGGGGAGCCTGGCGATCCGGCTGACGCATGAGAGCCTGCTGAGGCAGGGGATCCCGGCGATCTAGCTAAGGCATGAAAGCCTGACGATCCGGCTGATGCAGAGGGAACCTGGCGATCCGGCTGACGCATGAGAACCTGCTGAGGCAGGGGAGTCTGGAAATCTGGTTGAGGCATGAGAGCCTGTAGCAGTTCCCGGACCCAACGTCATTACTCCGACTCAAAATAAAATAAAAAACACTCCCTGATGCTGCCCTTAGGTGAGGTGTTATTCTGTAACGAGTGCGCCGATAGTCAGGAAGCAAGTTCAGGGAGTGAGTGTTTTAAATAAGCATGCCCCATTCCAAAAAATGTAGAACTAAGAACAAATATAGCCTTGGTTCACCCCAGACTTGACTGCCCTTGACCAGCACAAAAACATTCTGTGGCATTCTGCATTAGCATCAAATAGCCCCCGCGATGTGCAACTTTTCAGGGAAGTCAGGAACCAATATACTCAGTCAGTTAGGAAAGCTAAGGCTAGCTTTTTCAAACATAAATTTGCTTCCTGTTGCACTAATTCCACAACGTTTTTGGACACTGTAAAGTCCATGGAGAATAACAGCACCTCCTCCCAGCTGAGGATAGGAAACACTGTCACCACCTATCTACATCTACAATAATAGATCATTTCAATAAGCATTTTTCCACAGCTGGCCATGCTTTCCACCAGACTACCCCTACCACAGCTGATGTTCTGAAAGAACTGCAAAATCTGGATCTCTACAAATCAGCTGGGCTAGACAATCTGGACCCTCTCTTTCTAAAATGATCTGCCGAAATTGTTGCAACCCATATTACTAGCCTATTCAACTTCTGTTTCGTATCGTCTGAGATCCCCTAAGATTGGAAAGCTGCCATAGTCATCCCCCTCTTCAAAGGGGAGACACTCTAGACCCAAACTGTTATAGACCTATATCCATCCTGCCCTGCCTTTCTAAAATCTTCGAAAGCCAAGTTAATAAACAGATCATCGACCATTTCGAATCCCACCGTACCTTCTCCACTAGGCAATCTAGTTTCCGAGCTGGTCAAGGGTGCACCTCAGCCATGCTCAAGGTTCTAAATGATTTCATAACCACCATCGATAAAAGACAGTACTGTGCAGCTGTCTTCATCGACCTGGCCAAGGCTTTCGACTTTGTCAATCACCACATTCTTATCGGCAGACTCAATAACCTTGGCTTCTCAAATGACTGCCTCACCTGGTTCACCGATTACTTCTCAGAGTTTAGTGTGGCAAATTGGAGGGCCTGTTGCCGGACCTCTGGCAGTCTCTATGGGGGTGCCACATGGTTCAATTCTTGGGCGGACTCTTTTCTCTGTATATGTCATTGATGTCGCTCTTGCTGCTGGTGATTCTCTGATCCACCTCTACGCAGACGACACCATTCTGTATACGTCTGGCCCTTCTTTGGACACTGTGCTAACAAACCTCCAAACGAGCTTCAACGCCATACAACACTCCTTCCGTGGCCTCCAACTGCTTTTAAATGCTAACTAAGTGCATACTCTTAAACCGATTGCTGCCCACACGCTCCTGCCCGACTAGCATCACTATTCTGGATGGTTCTGACCTAGAATATGTGGACAACTACAAATACCTAGGTGTCTGGTTAGACTGTAAACTCTCCGTCCAGACTCACATTAAGCATCTGTAATGGTCTTCGTCGTCCTCGGATGAAGGGGAAGAGAAATCAGACCAAAATGCAGTGTGGTAAGTGTTCGTCATTTTAATGTTAAAACTGAACACTAACGCAACAAGCAAACAAAAGAACAACCGAACAGTTCCGTCAGGTGCAAAACACTAAACAGAAAATAACTACCCACAAAACCCAAAGGAAAACAGGCTGCCTAAGTATGGCTCCCAATCAGCAACAACGATATACTACTGTCCCTGATTGAGAGCCATACCCGGCCGAAACAAAGAAATACCAAACATAGAAAAAGGACATAGAATGCCCACCCCAACTCACGCCCTGACCAACCAAAATAGAGACATAAAAGGATCTCTAAGGTCAGGGCGTGACAGCATCTCCAATCCAAAATTAAATCTAGAATCGGCTTCCTACTACGAAACAAAGCCTCCTTCACTCATGCTGCCAAATATACCCTTGTAAAACTGACTATCCTACCAATCCTTGACTTCGGCGATGTCGTTTACAAAATAGCCCTCAACACTCTACTCAGCAAACTGGATGTGGTCTACCACAGTGCCATCTGTTTTGTCACCAAAGCCCCATATACTACCCACCACTTCGACCTGAATGCTCTCGTTGGCTGGCCCTCACTATACATCCGTCGCCAAACCCACTGGCTCCAAGTCATCTATAAGTCTTTGCTAGGTAAAGCCCCACCTTATCTCAGCTCACTAGTCACCATAGCAACACGCACCCGTACCATGCGCTCCAGCAGGTATATTGCACTGGTCATCCCCACAGCCAACACTTCCTTTGGCCACCTTTCCTTCCAGTTGGAACGAATTGCAAAAATCTCTGAAGCTGGAATCTTATATCTCCCTCTCGAACTTTAAGCATCAGCTGTCTGAGCAGCTTATCGATCACTGTACCTGTACACAGCCAATCTGTAAATAGCACACCCGACTACCTCATCCCCATATTATTACTTACCCTCTTGCTCTTTTGCATCCCAGTATCTCTACGTGCACATCATCATCTGCACATCTACCACTCCAGTATTAATGCTAAATTGTAATTATTTTTGCCTCTAGGGCCTATTTATTGCCTACCTCCATACTCTTCTACATTTGCACACACTGTATATACATTTTTCTATTTTTCTTTTGTGTTATTGACTGTGTTTGTTTATGTAACTCTGTTTTTGTCTCACCGCTTTGCTTTATCTTGGCCAGGTCACAGTTGTAAATGAGAACTTGTTCTCAACTGGCCTACCTGGTTAAATAAAGGTGAAATGAACAAATATTCCCTTTAGTCAGAGGTGTTTTTGAAGTTTCAGTGATTTATTTGAGTCAATTATAAAATCCATTATTTGTCAGCAATTGATTAGGTTATTTTTTCCAATTTGACTGTTTATTTTATAAATAATTACCCCGTCCACTGCTCAGGTAACTCTGCATTACATTAATTAGGTGATAGATCTTTCCTAGTACTATCATGCAGGGAAATACGTTAGGCTACATGACTTGCTATAAAAAAGTTGAATGGATTATTTTGACAGACCTACTTTGTTTCAACTGACAGAATAGAAATTAGTACTTTAGGCGTGGGTTTGCGTGTGTATGTGAGCATGGAGCCAAGCTCTTTATTGTTCAATACCAGTGACGTTATTCCCTATGGGGGCCTGTTTCTCTCAGGTTTTGGATGAAAGTGCACGCACACATCTCTTTGTAGTCATGCTCTGTACTTTCACTCTTTTTCACCCTTACCGGGCTACCAACATCACGGTCGACTCATTGATGACTATTCAATGCTGGTCGGACCAATCCGAATCCATGCTTCAAGATTGTTTTGATCACTGGGATATGTTCCAGGTTGCCTCTGAGAATAACATTGGCATATACACTGACACAGTGACTGAGTAAATCAGGAAGTGTATAGGGGATGTTGTTCACACTACAATGATTAAAACCTATCCAAACCAAAAACCGTGGATAAATAGCAGAAATCCCACAAAACTGAGAGTGCGAAGCATCACATTTAACCACGGCAATACCACTTGGAATATGATTGAATACAAAGAGTCAAGTTATGCCCTCCGTAAGGTAATAAAACAGGCAAAACGTAAGTACAGAGACAGTGGAATTGCAATTCAACGGCTCAGACAAGAGACGTATGTGGCAGGGACTCCATACAATCAAGGATTATAAAGGGAAAACCAGCCACGTTGCAGACACCAACGTCTTCCTCCAAGACAAGCTAAACACATTCACCTCCAAGACAAGCTAAACACAGGGGTGGCCCACTAACGCGGGCCACCCCTGCTCCCATGGACTGTGAGCTCTTGTTCTCCATAGCCGACGTGAGTTAGACATTTAAGCCTGTTAACCCTCGCAAGGTTGCCAGCCCAGACGGTATCCCAAGCCGCGTCCTCAGAGCATGTGCAGACCCGCTGGCTGGAGTATTTACGGACATATTGAATCTCTCCCTATCCCATTCTGCTGTTCCCACTTGATTCAAGATGTCCACCATTGTTTCTGTACCCAAGAAAGTGAAGGTAACTGATCGAAAGGACCCGTAGCACTCTTTTCTGTTATCATGAAGTGCTTTGAGAGGCTACCTAAGGATCATATCACCTCCACCTTACCGACACCCTAGACCCACTGCAATTTACATACTGCCCCAATAGATCCACAGATTACGCAATTGACATCGCACTGCATATTGCCCTATCACATCTGGACAAGAGAAATACCTATGTAAGAATGCTGTTCATTGACTACAGCCCAACACAATAGTACCCTCCAAGATCATCATTAAGCTCGGGGCCCTGGGTCTGAACCTCGCCCCATGCAACTGGGTCCTGGACTTCCTGACGGGCCGCCCCCAGGTGGTGAAGTTAGGCAACAACACCTCCACTACACTGATCCTTAACACAGGGGCCCCACAAGGGTCTGTACTCAGCCCCCTCCTGTTCTCCCTGTTCACCCCTGACAGCGTGGCCTCGCACATCTCCAACTCAAATCATCAAGTTTGCAGATGACACAACAGTGGTAGGCCTGATTATCAACAATCACGAGACCGCCTACAGGGAGGATGTGAGGGCCCTGGCGGAGTGGTGACAGGAAAATAACCTGTACCTCAATGTCAACAAAATTAAGGAGCTGATCATGGTCTTCAGGAGACAGCAGAGGGAGCACACCCCCATCCACATTGACAGGGCCGCAATGGAGAAGGTGCAAAGCTTCAAGTTCCTAAGCGTACACATCACTGACAATCTGAAATGGTCCACCCACACAGTGTGGTGATGAAGTCGCAACATCGCCTCTTCAACCTCCTGAGGCTGAAAAAATACCCTCACAAGCCTTTACAGATGTGCACCATTGAATGTCTTGTCAGGCTGCATCACCGCCTGGTACGGCAACTGCACCGTCCACAACTGCAGAGCTCTCCCAGAGGGTGGTGCGTTTAGCCCAACGCATCACTGCCTGCCCTTCAGGACATCTACAGCCCCCGGTGTCACAGGAAGGCCAAGAAGACCATCAAGGACCTCAGCCACCCGAGCCACGGCCTGTTAACCCCTCTGCCATCCATAAGGAGAGTACACTAGCTGGCCCCTGCCCAGTACCCTGCCAGTACCCGGCCTTTAGTCACTGTCACAAGATGGCTACCACCGGTTACTCTACCATGCACCTTAGAGGCTGCTGCACTATGTAAATAATCATGGGACACTGGTCACTTTAATAATGTAACACCGGTCACTTTAAAGAAAGTTTACATTCTGTTTTACTCACTTCATATGTGTCTACTGAATTCTAGTCAAGGCCTATCCTATTTAACTATTGCTGTACATATACTATTCTTCAGAAATGGTACATCATATGTTTCACTCAGAGGCAAAGATATCTGGATTTGTGTGCTTGACTCTGATCCTTAAGAGTATTGTGTCTGACAAAAGTCACAAGCTTCAGACCTGCTCTTTCCATTTGAGCTTCACACAGAGGAATCATGAACATTCAAAAAATTATTATATTTCCTAACCACTTCAAATGAGTTTTTCTTCTCAATAAGTCTAGAATGTGTAGCTTTACCTCAAGAGACCTGTTTATCATATTTCAATTTCATATTCTCTTCTCTCACGGTGGCACCAGCCACATGAGCTAAATTCCTCTAATGTGGAATTTTAATGGGAAACATATTCCAAAGCATTGTGATCGTTCAGGGGAGGAGGTGGTTCTCATCGAGTGGGAGACAGTTCTCCATGGCAGTCAGGGATGGAACGTCAAGGTCCTGCTTGGATTTGAACAATGAGCTGAGCGTTCAGTACTGTTGACAGAGACAGAGAGGGAGGGAGGCAACTAATCAATTAAAGAGAAATTGCAGAAAGGCAGAGCGGAAGTGGAGAAAGTCAAAGTTTCAGGTCCATTATGATATTCTGAGACTGCAACTTGGCATATATAACAAGGCAATTAGAAATGCCAGACGGGCTTCTAACTTGATCACTATTAATCAGAATAATTTGAGTGCTCTTCTTGACCATTGATGGCCTGATAAATCCTATCCCCGCAAACCTATATGGACTTTCCTCCACATCTAAATGTGATGAGTTGGCAGCATATTTCAGAGATAAGATAACCAACATTAGGCTGGATATCAGTCAAGAAAGACCTGATTAGAAGTTTGATGATATGTGCCCTAGCCTACCAAGCAAAGGCACTATAGATTACTTTTTTTCCTTGTTGACACAGACATACTCAGCAAAGTGATATCACAACTTAAGCCTTCTACCTGCCTTCCCGATCCTATCCCCACCACCTTCTTCTTCAAAAAAATGTAATTGCATAGCTATTCTTAATCACTCCCTGTTCACTGGCACTTTCCCCACTGCACTAAAATCTGCTATGGTGAAACCCCTTCTGAAGAAAAGTAATCTAGATTCTTCAGCTCTTAGCAATTTACGCTCAATCTCCAACCTTCCATTCTTAAGCAATATTCTGGAGAAATTGATGTTCAAACAGCTAAAAGACGTTTTAAGTGCCAACTGTATTTTTGAAAAATTACAATATGTTTTTTGTGCCCACCACAGCACAGAGACAGCCTTAGTTAAAGTGATAAACATTCTTATATTTGTTATTTTATTTAACCTTTTTTATTTAACTAGGCAACTCAGTTAAGAACAAAATCTTATTTACAATGATGGCCTACATGATCTTAGAGCCAACACAGATGCTAAACAGCTCTCTGTCCTTGTACTCTTAGATGTATGAGCTGCATTCAAAACTGTTGACCATGATGTCCTTCTGGACAGACTGGAGAGGTGGGTTGGCGTCTCCGTTCCAGTTCTAAATTGGTCTAACCAGTGAAGAGTTTTGTCACACTTGTTGAACATAACTCAGAGACAATACATATCACATGTGGTGTTTAACAAGGTTCGATTTTAGCTCCACTGATAAATTATTTGATTGTCTTAGTGATTTAAATACTTGGATGGCTCACAACTTCCTTCACCTAAATCAAGACAAGACCAAGGTACTTAGAGAATCTAGGTCATACCTGAAGACAAAACACCAGGTAAAAAACCTAGGTGTTATTTTAGACTCCGAAAAACAATTTGAATCACACATTAGGAATGTGACCAAAATAACTTTTTACCACCTGAGGAACATTGCCAAGGTGCGGCCGTTTCTCTCACAGGCTGATACAGAGAGACTCATCCATGCTTTTATTACAAGCAGACTTGGCTACTGTAATGCTCTCCTGTTTGGTCTACACAAGAAAGCCATTTGTCGACTGCAAATGCTGCAGCACGGATACTGACCGAGACCAGACAAAGATTACACATTACATAGCTTTTAAGGTCTCTGCACTGGCTGCTTGAGAGTTTTAGAATGAACTTCTATTGGTTTTTAAATCAATCCACGATTGTGCACCCCAATACGTCAGACATGCTTTTAGTTTATGTACCCAGTAGGTCCCCTGGCACTGGCTTTTTAACTATCCCAAAGCCTAGGACCAAGAGTCATGGAGAGGCAGCCTTTAGTTATTATGCCTTCAGCCTCTGGAATAACCTGCCAGAGACCCTAAGGGGGGCTGAAACTGTAGACATTTTTAAAAGAGATCTTAAAACACATCTTTGAGGAAGAATTCATTAACATCATTGCAGTTTTTTCTACCTTACAACAAACAACCCACTTCAAATGCAGATAAGCAAAGTATGTGGGATTAGGTTTGTAATTGTAATGAGAAATGCATGAATTGAATAATCCAATCAATTGCTATGGCACTAAAAAAGCGCTATCTGCAATAATCATAAAGGGATTTAAAGCATGAGAACAGATAATACATTGATTTCTTGCATCTGCATCTCTCTCCCTGTACTCACCAACACACTCTCTCTCTCTCTTCTTTTCTCTTGTAGCAGGTTTGTAATCAACAGAGCTTCTAGTCCGCCACTGAAGTCATCTGTGGTCTCTCTTCAGCTCATGCTCAAACAGCGGGCACATGAGGCAGATGAAAGGCAGCCTTGAGTAAAGAGGCCCACTTTGTCCTGCTGCACAGACTCTCCTCTCCTCACAGCATCAGCCATGCATCACATTCACTGTGTCTGCATATATCTGTCTCTTCAGTGGCCAGTGATAGGGATATGCTAAACTATTCTGTCAGTGTCAGTTCAACTCTGGCCCACATTTAAAATAACAGTGCAGCTGAAAATGGCACAAATGACATCTGGTGCTTTTCTATCCCTGCTGATAACTTAGCTTTGAGCTGCTAGCCACTCAAAGTATTGTAGCAAATGTGGCTTATGCATGTGCCGAGTGGGACCCACAATAAAGAAGTTGTCAATTCAACATCCAAAGCATTATACCAAGAGGTCAAAACCTCATATTGCCGTTGCTGATGTACCAAGGGCGTGGTTGCAATAATACTGTAATCTGATGCCCTACACAGAGGAAAAATGCATTCTAGTGAGTCATGCAAAATTAATAATAGCAATGACAGTTATTATGCAAAGTAAAACATTGCAATATGAGCTATAACACCAAAATAGTTGTGCAAATTATACAACATCTAATTTGGCCTGGTCTGCATATTAAGCTAATTGTATTATCTCCTGTCCCCAATGAGTCTGTGAAGTGAAAGGACACTATTATGTTTACCATCAACCAGTGTTGGACAGTGTCCCAAAGCTTACTTGTATGCATATTTTAAAGCTGCCACTTCCTGATATGCACACTTTGTTGATTTTTTTGCTTTTTGTTTGCAGTGTTGGAGAGTGTGTGCTTTTGCTTGGCAAGATTGATGTTTTTTTATGGTCAGAAAAACTGCCAAAAGTTCTGTGTGACTTTACCACCTTAATCAACCGGGCTCACCTCTGACGATTGCCAATTAGAAGATGACAGATTTATCCAGGGGACTTCTGTTTGTTGTAAACCTACAGCTTCTACCTAGGTAGAACTAGATTTGGACTAAACAAGACTTGGATGTATTGGCTAAAGTGAGTTTTCTGAACGTTTTTCCTGTCTTCTCTGCTTAAGCCTGCTGGTTCCTCTGAACTTTTTCCTGTCTTCTCTGCTTAAGCCTGCTGGTTCCACAGAGCCCCTAAGGCTGCGTTTAGACAGGCAGCGCAATTCTGATCTTTTTTTCAGTAATTGGTCTTTTGACCAATCAGATCAGCTCTGAACAAGATCTGATGTGAAAAGATCTGATGTTATTGGTCAAAAGACAAATTAGTGGAAAAAAGATCCGAAATGGGATGCCTGTCTAAATGCAGCCTAAGTGTGTTGTTAATTAATTGTTGGTGTCTTTGACTTAAAAATATATATATTTCACCTTTATTTAACCATCATTTACAACTGCAACCTGGCCAAGATAAAGCAAAGCATTGCGACACAAACAACAACACATAGTTACACATGGAATAAACACGCGTACAGTCAATAACACAATAGAAAAAAAGAAAGTCTATATACAGTGTGTGCAAATGGAGTGAGGAGGTAAGGCAATAAAAAGGCCATAGTAGCGAAGTAATTACAGTTTAGCAAATTAACACTGAAGTGATAGATGAGCAGATGATGGTGTGCAAGTAGAAATACTGGTGTGCAAAAGAGCAGAAAAGTAAATAAAATCAATATGGGGATGAGGTAGGTAGATTGGGTGGGGTATTTACAGATGGGCTATGTACAGCTGCAGCGATCGGTAAGCTTCTCAGATAGCTGATGTTTAAAGTTGATGAGGTCACAAACATTGAACAAAATGGACCCGTCGTAGCTGGATTCTCCACCGACCGTTTACGCATTCTCCAAAACATGGACATTGTTCAGTTCTCAAGCTCTGTGATGCAGAAGAAGTTCCTTTGTCCTACTGTGAGCCCTCTCTCTCTACTGCATGAGGGAGAGAGTCTCCTCCAGGAATTTACGACCTGAGATAACAGAACCTGGGTGTAAGGGGGAGAGCGGGGGAAGGCACTCGCTATACCCAAAGAAGGCAATGTCATGACAGTCCCCCCTGGTGGTTTGGATCTTGTATTTATCCTGCAAGTAACAAATCAACATATAAATAATGACCACGTGATGTCCAGTTTGTAGATCATCGTTGTAGTCCCCGTCGGGTGGTTGAACTTGGTAGGCTATCTGAACGCTGAGCAGTCCACCACAATGATGGGCTGTTGATGTCCGGTTGGTGATCGCCGTTGCGGTCCCCTCTAGTGGTTTACTTTGGTAGGTTCCCTGGAAGCTGCAAAGTACCACAGGAAGGGCCAGGGGATGTCCTGGTTGGTGATCGCCGTTGCGGTCACCCCCCTCTGGTGGTTTACCTTGGTAGGCTCTCTGACAGCAGGGCAGGCCGCCACAAGGATGAGCAGTGGGTGTCCAGAATTGGGATCGCCGTTCCGGACCCGTCGTCCAGACTGGAAGATCTGGGCAGTAACTTAGGCAGGTGTTAACCATGCACACACACTCACGACATATATATAATTACATTCATTCCACAATGAGTGGCGTTGTTGCACTAAGTGATGGTTGTATGGGGCTTTGGTTATGGCTCTATCACTTCCTAAGTGTCAAAGGAACTGAACCGAAAAGGAATGAAAGCATAAACAAAAGATATACAAAATATAGTTCACAAAAATCATCTAATTGGACTGTATTCTATATATGTCCAATGTCCTGGCAAAATGACTATCATGGCATTGTGTCTAATGCCATATCTAAGGTCTTCCTACTTGGTGTGTTGCTTAGGCACTACCCTAATTTGGTAACAATATGATAAGTCTACAGCTGTAACGCACTCGTTTTGGGCAGTTTACAGGGATGACCTATGGACTTAAAGTTCCGGAATTCCAAATTGAGCAGCAGCTGTTATGGGTGTAAGATGGCACAGTGATGCCATCTGTTGGTAAATGTTAATTACTGCAACTCCAGTGTTTTACCGGTGTGCTTGAAATACCCGGATGTATTGCAATATACTGAACAAGACTGGTTACTCGCATCCATGCCTCTGTCTCGTCATTTAACATTCAAACATGGTGTCAGAAGTGGGATAACTAACCATGCTTTCCGCAAATTAGAGTCACCTGTTCTGGTTTACCCCCTAAAAATGCTTTTCTGAGGTAAACTTCGCCTGACGCCGGAATTGTCCTTAGCTAGAGTGAGTTTGCTAGTTAGCTTCAGTGTTGTTAGCACCGATTAGACATGGCAGCGAACATTCCCCCTCCCGCCGTTATGAAGCTTAGCGGAGACTGGAGCACAAACTGGGATACGTTTAGAGGTGAATGGGAGGACTATGCACTAGCAACGGGACTTCTGGAAAAGGACGATGAGGTAGTGGCTGCCACTTTGAGGACTATAATGGGAACAGAATGCCGACACGTATACAAACACAACCTGAACCTAACAGCAGCTCAGCAAGGTAACGCTACAGCTATTCTTGATGCTCTTGAACATTACTTCAAGCCAGCAAAGAACGTTATCTACGAGCGTTATGTTTTCGGTTGTTGCAAACAGGAGGACGGGGAGTCCATTGACAGCTTTGTCACTAGGCTAAGGGAAAAGGCAGCTACATGTGACTATGGTGCTTTAAGAGATGAACTGATCAGAGATAAGCTAGTGCTTGGCATAACTGATGAGGGCACCCGCAGACGTTTGCTGAGAGAACGCGACCTGACGCTGGTCTTGGCGGTGGAGACATGCCGTGCAGCAGAGCTTACTGATATACGGGTAAGGTCCATGGAACTAGAAAGACAACATATGGACAATGTCAATGCTACATTCAGGCAGCCAGTAAGGAAATTCCCCTTTGCCACTGCTAATGCTAATACTACAGCCAACTCTGCAGCAGACAACCCCAATACGTGCAGATATTGTGGCATTTCTCATGGACGAGGAAAAGAATACTGCCCAGCCTATGGAAAAATATGCAAATCCTGTGGTACAGCTAATCACTTCGCAAGGGTCTGCATGAAAAGCAAGAGAAAGGAGGGTAAAGTGCACTCCATTGAAACAAACACAGATGAAGGGAACAACAGCACAGAGGATGTATATGCTAGCGAGTGCATAGGGGCAGTGAGGGCAAAAGGACAAAAGTGGTTTGTCACTCTGCTACTTAATAATAAACCACAGCAATGCCAGCTAGATTCAGGGGCCACATGTAACGTTATGAGCCTTAGAGACAAAAGGAGGCTCGCGCCCAGAGACAAACTCACACAGAGTAGCACCAAGCTGAAACTGTATTCGGGACAGTTCATGACCTCTTTAGGCCTGTTTGTGACAGAGTGTGTTTTACGTGGCCAGAAACACACCCTTGAGTTTGAAATAGTTGAGGCTAGTCAACAGCCATTACTGTCAGGTTCTACATGCGAGCGCCTTGGACTCATTAACTTCACCATCCCAGCTGATCTTAACATTGTAGACAATGTCCAGGCTGGGCCCCTGAGCAAGGAGACACTCCTGAGCAAGTACCATGATGTCTTCAATGCACCGGTCGAGTCAGTTCCCGGCGAAGTCCACTTTGAGTTGGACGCAGCAATCCAGCCTGTCCAGTGTGCACCCCGCAATGTACCAGTGGCCATGAAAGCAGCTACAAAGGCTCAGCTTGACAAATACGAAGCAGATGGCCACATGATATCCGTCACCGAGCCTACAGACTGGATAAGTAATATGGTCATCGCCAAGAAACCAGACAAGCTACGGATATGCATTGATCCTAAACACCTCAACCGGGCTCTGAGACGCTCACATTACATTATGCCCACGTTGGAGGATGTTCTTTACAAGCTCCCAAAGGCCAGAGTCTTCACGCTCGTGGACGCCAGAGATGCCTTCCTGCAGTGCAAGCTCGACGAGCCCAGCAGCTACATGACCACCTTTTGGACACCCTGGGGCAGGAAGAGGTGGTTGAAGCTCCCGTTTGGTGTCTCCGTGGCTCCAGAGGTGTATCAGCGGAAACAGCATGAGCTGTTGATGGGACTCAGTGGCGTGGAACCCATAGCAGATGACATCCTCGTAGTGGGCTGTGGGGACAGTGATGAGGAGGCAGAATGTGACCATGATGCCAAGCTGCTGGCCCTGATGGTCAGATGCAGACAGGTCAAGCTAAGGCTAAGCATAAAAAAGCTTCAGTTTAAAGTGCCAGAGGTCCGCTTTCATGGGCACATCTTGTCCTCCACTGGATTGAAGGCGGATCCTGAAAAAGTGAAGGCTGTCTTGGAAATGCCCCACCCATCTGACGTGAAGGCAGTGCAGCGCTTCGTCGGATTCGTCACCTACCTGGCCAAGTTCCTACCGCGGCTCTCTGAAGTGTGTGAGCCACTAAGGAGGCTCATGGACAAGGACACCATCTGGCATTGGCTCCCAAAACATGACGCAGCGGTGAGGGAAATAAAACAACTGGTCACCCAGACACCTGTACTGCGATACTACGATGTGTCAAAACCTGTCACGATTCAGAGTGACTCAAGCCAGTATGGACTTGGCTGTTGCCTCATGCAGGAGGGCCAGCCTGTGGCATTCGCCTCTAGGGCACTCACCCCAACAGAGCAGAACTATGCCCAGATAGAGAAGGAGTGCCTCAGCATTGTGTTTGCATGCCAACGCTTCCACCACTATCTGTACGGGCGCGACAATATTACCGCAGAGACAGATCACAAGCCCCTTATTGCTATATTCAGCAAGCCTCTCCTGAATGCCCCGAAACGACTGCAGAGCATGCTACTGGCCCTACAAAACTACAACCTCAAGGTGGTGTATAAGCCAGGGCCAGAGATGTATGTGAGTGACACGCTCAGCAGGGCTACTGCATCAGGCACTCACACACGCTCCATGCATGAACGACACGCAGTGTGCAGCTTACAAACAGAGCAAGTGGATGTTGAACACATCAACCAGGCTGACTACCTCAATGTCACGGACCAGCGCCTGATACAAATCAGACAGCACACAGACAGGGACGAGCAACTCCAGGCATTGAGGTCTGTGATTCTGATGGGCTGGCCCGACTGCAAGGAAGAAACTGCTTTAGCCGTCAGAGATTATTGGCCAGTCAAAGAGGAGCTCTGTGTTCAAAACGGAGTAATATTCAAGGGTCAGAGAGTCGTTATTCCCCGGTCTCTGCGCCCTGAGATGTTGGCGCGCGTGCACTCAAGTCACATAGGAGGTGAGGCCTGTTACAGACAAGCACGTGACACACTGTATTGGCCAGGAATGCAGAGTGAAATCAAAGACTATGTCAGTAAATGCACAATCTGCAATGAATATGCCACTGAGCAACAGAGAGAGACGATGATGTCCCACGAGCTACCGATGCGCCCCTGGCAGATAGTAAGTCTAGATCTCTTCCAGCACAGTGGCAAAGACTTTCTGCTGGTAGTCGATCATTACTCAGACTTCTGGGAGATTGACCTCCTCCCCGACCTCTCAGCAGAGACAACAATCAAACGCTGCAAGGCTCAGTTTGCCCGCTATGGCCAGCCAGATAGGGTAATTTCAGACAATGGACCCCAATTCTCCGGGGTTGAGTTCCGAAAATTTGCTGCAGATTGGGAATTCGAGCACGTCACTTCATCACCACGACACCCAAAAGCTAATGGGAAGGCGGAGTCCGCAGTCAAAATCGCAAAGAACCTCTGCAAAAAAGCTCTGCGAGAGGGCAAAGATGCCTGGAAAGCAATCCTGCAGTGGCGCAATACCCCGACAGAAGGCATGGATAGCAGCCCGGCCCAGCGCCTCATGGCACGGCGCTTAAAAGCAGCTCTGCCAGTAGCCAGCACTCTCCTGGAGCCATGTGTGGTGACAGACGTGCTGGTGAAGCTACGTCACAGAAGACAGGTCTCCAAGTTCATCTATGACAAATCAGCAAAAGACTTACCTGAGCTCAGGGTGGGTGAAACGGTGCGGATGAAGCCACTACCAGGGGACCGGACTGGCCTCTGGAGACTCGGATCCTGTGTACAGAAAGTGGCACCACGCTCCTACTTGGTCGAGGTGAATGGATCACGGTACCGTCGTAACAGGGTTGACCTTCGGATTGCTGAGCCAGCACCTACTCAGAACCCTGATGGTCAAAGGGGTCGCATGACAAAAGACAGAACCCCAGCAAGTCACATGGGGCCTGAGGCACTGGGCGAAGAGCCAGGGGATCACAGGTCGGCCGCTCCCTCGCCCATCAATACTCCCCTTAGACAGTCAGGTGACACGCCTGTGCGGGAACCCGCAGTCCTCGCAGACAAGCCCCCTGTCTTTTCACGCTGTGGGCGTCTGTCCCAGCCACCAAAAAGACTTAATCTGTAGGTTTCCCATTAGGGATTGTTGACAGACAGAGATAAAAGTGAAGAGAGTATCAAAATGTGTTAAGTTGTTACCTGAAAAAAAAAAAAAAAAAAAAAATACTAAACTGTTCATGTTGGAAATTATTACTAGGTTTGTTTTGTTAGTGAATTGACAGCTCCTGTCCTATTTTATAAAAGGAAAGATGTTATGGGTGTAAGATGGCACAGTGATGCCATCTGTTGGTAAATGTTAATTACTGCAACTCCAGTGTTTTACCGGTGTGCTTGAAATACCCGGATGTATTGCAATATACTGAACAAGACTGGTTACTCGCATCCATGCCTCTGTCTCGTCATTTAACATTCAAACAGCAGCTGCTGAAAAATGAGCTCCTACAAATATTGAAATTTACATGGTTTTTAGAGTGAAGTACATCGGAAAAAATCAAAAGAAAACTGCAAGACTGAATAGGAGAAAAAACAAGCAACAAACAAAGAAGATTGGCTTTTGAAAAAAGTTACTATTTTTCATAAAATTGTAGTTATCTTAGCTAGCTGAATTGTTTACCAGTTGCTAAGCAGTTGCTAGGGACTCTTTTGGAAGAAGCTAGCTAGCTAACGAAGAATAACAAAGAATATCTAGTTAACAGAAGAAAAGAAAGAGAAAATCAGGACAGAAGAAAAAGGATATCAAAGTGAAACAGTTCTCTAAAGACACAAGAGACAATAATACAAGAAACAACACTTCTGTAGCTTGTCAACTATGTGTCTGTCTATCCCTGTTCTCTCCCCTCTGCACAGGCCATACAAACGCTTCACACCGCGTGGCCGCTGCTACTCTAACCTGGTGGTCCCAGCGCGCACGACCCACGTGGAGTTCCAGGTCTCCAGCAGCCTCTGGAACTGCCGGTCTGCGGCCAACAAGGCTGAGTTCATCTCAGCCTATGCTACCCTCCAGTCAGCTAGACTTCCTGGCGCTGACGGAAACATGGATTACCACAGATAACACTGCTACTCCTATTGTTCTCTCCTCGTCTGCCCACGTATTCTCGCATACCCCTAGAGCATCGAGCCAGCGGGGTGGTGGCACTGGAATCCTCATCTCTCCCAAGTGGACATTCTCTCTTTCTCCCCTGACCCATCTGTCTATCTCCTCATTTGAATTCCATGCTGTCACAGTTACCAGCCCTTTCAAGCTTAACATCCTTATCATTTATCGCCCTCCAGGTTCCCTTGGAGAGTTCATCAATGAGCTTGACGCCTTGATAAGTTCCTTTCCTGTGGATGGCTCACCTCTCACAGTTCTGGGTGACTTTAACCTCCCCACGTCTACCTTTGACTCATTCCTCTCTGCCTCCTTCTTTCCACTCCTCTCCTCATTTGACCTCACCCTCTCACCTTCCCCCCCCTACTCACAAGGCAGGCAATACGCTTGACCTCATCTTTACTAGATGCTGTTCTTCCACAAATCTCATTGCAACTCCCCTCCAAATCTCCGACCACTACCTTGTATCCTTTTCCCTCTCGCTCTCATCCAACACTTCTCACTCTGCCCCTACTCGGATGGTATTGCGCTGTCCCAACCTTCGCTCTCTCTCTCCCTCTACTCTCTCCTCTTCCATCCTATCATCTCTTCCCTCTGCTCAAACCTTCTCCAACCTATCTCCTGATTCTGCCTCCTCAACCCTCCTCTCCTCCCTTTCTGCATCCTTTGATTTTCTCTGTCCCCTATCCTCCAGGCCGGCTCGGTCCTCCCCTCCTGCTCTGTGGCTTGACGACTCACTGCGAGCTCACAGAACAGGGCTCCGGGCAGCCGAGCGGAAATGGAGGAAAACTCGCCTCCCTGCGGACCTGGCATCCTTTCACTCCCTCCTCTCTACATTCTCCTCTTCTGTCTCTGCTGCTAAAGCCACTTTCAACCACTCTAAATTCCAAGCATCTGCCTCTAACCCTAGGAAGCTCTTTGCTACCTTCTCCTCCCTCCTGAATCCTCCTCCCCCTCCCCTCCCTCCCTCTCTGCAGATGACTTCGTCAACCATTTTGAAAAGAAGGTTGACGATATCCGATCCTCGTTTGCTAAGTCAAACGACACCGCTGGTCCTGCTCACACTGCCCTACCCTGTGCTTTGACCTCTTTCTCCCCTCTCTCTCCAGATGAAATCTCGCGTCTTGTGACGGCCGGCCGCCCAACAACCTGCCCACTTGACCCTATCCCTTCCTCTCTTCTCCAGACCATTTCCGGAGACCTTCTCCCCTACCTCACCTCGCTCATCAACTTATCCTTGACCGCTGGCTACGTCCCTTCCGTCTTCAAGAGAGCGAGAGTTGCACCCCTTCTGAAAAAACCTACACTCGATCCCTCCCATGTCAACAACTACAGACCAGTATCGCTTCTTTCTTTTCTCTCCAAAACTCTTGAACATGCCGTCCTTGGCCAGCTCTCCTGCTATCTCTCTCAGAATGACCTTCTTGATCCTAATCAGTCAGGTTTCAAGACTGGGCATTCAACTGAGACTGCTCTTCTCTGTGTCACGGAGGCTCTCCGCACTGCTAAAGCTAAATAGCTAGCCTGTGATGCCGGGCTTTCTACTCAGAATATTGCAAAATGTGCTTTCACCGAAAAGCTATTTTAAAATCGGACATAGCGATTGCATAAAGGAGTTCTGTATCTATAATTCTTAAAATAATTGTTATGTTTTTTGTGAATGTTTATCGTGAGTAATTTAGTAAATTCACCGGAAGTGTTCGGTGGGAATGCTAGTCACATGCTAGTCACATGCTAATGTAAAAAGCTGGTTTTTGATATAAATATGAACTTGATTGAACAAAACATGCATGTATTGTGTAACATAATGTCCTAGGTGTGTCATCTGATGAAGATCATCAAAGGTTAGTGCTGCATTTAGCTGTGGTTTTGGTTTTTGTGACATTATATGCTAGCTTGAAAAATGGGTGTCTGATTATTTCTGGCTCGGTACTCTGCTGACATAATCTAATGTTTTGCTTTCGTTGTAAAGCCTTTTTGAAATCGGACAGTGTGGTTAGATAAAGGAGAGTCTTGTCTTTAAAATGGTGTAAAATAGAAGTTTTTGCATTTTTGAGGTATTTGTAATTCGCGCCACGCTATACCATTGGATATTGGTGAGGTGTTCCTCTAACAGGTTTTAACCTCTATGGGCTAGGTGGGATGCAAGCGTAAAATAATAAATAATAATAATAATAAAAATAGTTGTGCAAATTATACAACATTTAATCATCTAATTTGGCCTGGTCTGCATATTAACCATTTACATTATACGGCCGTGAAAATACTGCCCCGATCCCAAACAGGTTAAATTGATTTTTATTTGGATTTCATGTAATGGACAAACATAAAATAGTCCAAATTGGTGAAGTGAAATGAAAAAATTCTGAGTAGATAGCCCGGCCATCAAGGCTAGCTATTTTGACACCCACCAAGTTTGGCACTCACCAAACTCAGATTTACTATAAAAAAAATTGGATTACCTTTGCTGTTCTTCATCAGAATGCACTCCCAGGACTTCTACTTCAATAACAAATGTTGGTTTGGTTCAAAATCATCCATAGTTATGTTCAAATATCCTCTGTTTTGTTCGTGCGTTCAAGACACTATCCGAAGGGTAACGAAGGGTGACGCGCCGGCGCGTATCGTGACAAAAAAAATCTAAATATTCCATTACCGTACTTCGAAGCATGTCAAACGCTGTTTAAAATCCATTTTTATGCGATTTTTCCGACCCGGAAACCCTGTTTTCGTTCAAAGACTAAAAATCTAAAATGGACTCTTCTCATGCATGCGCGCGCCAGTCTAATTTTTCTCAGATCGACCACTTACCAAATGCGCTACTGTTTTTCAGCAATGGCCTGCAAAGTCATCATTCAACGTTCTGCCGCCTTCTGAGAGCCTATGGGAGCCGTAGGAAGTGTCACGTTACAGCAGAGATCCTCAGTTTTCAATAAAGAGAGTGTAGAAGGCCAAGAAATGGTCAGAGAGGGCACTTCCTGTTTGGAATCTTCTCAGGTTTTTGCCTGCCAAATGAGTTCTGTTATACTCACAGACACCATTCAAACAGTTTTAGAAACTTTAGGGTGTTTTCTATCCAAATCAAACAATTATATGCATATTCTAGTGTCTGGGCAGTAGTAATAACCAGATTAAATCGGTACGTTTTTTATCCGGCCGTGCAAATACTGCCCCCTACCCTAGAGAGGTTAATCAGAGGCAACAAAGAGACCAAATATAACCCTGAAGGAGCTGCAAAGCCCCACAGCGGAGACTGGAGTATCTGTCCATAGGAGCACTTTAAGCCGTACACTCCACAGAGCTGGGCTTTACGGAAGAGTGGCCAGAAAAAAAGTAATTGCTTAAAGAAAAACATAAGCAACCACGTTTGGTGTTTGCCAAAAGGCGTGTGGTAGACTCCCCAAACATATGGAAGAAGGTTCTCTGGTCAGATGAGACTAAAATGTAGCTTTTTGGCCATCAGGAAAAACGCTATGTCTGGCACAAACCCAACACCTCATCACCCCGAGAACTCCAACCTCACAGTGAAGCATGGTGGTGGCAGCATCATGCTGTGGGTATGTTTTTCATCGACAGGGACCCGGAACCTGGTCAGCATTGAAGGAATGATGGATGGCACTAAATACAGGGAAATTCTTGAGGGAAACCTGTTTTAGTCTTCCAGAGATTTGAGACTGGGACAGAGGTTCACCTTCCAGCAGGACAATGACCCTAAGCATACTGCTAAAGCAACACTCGAGTGGTTTAAGGGAAAACATTTAAATGTCTTGGAATGGCCTAGTCAAAGCCCAGATCTCAATCCATCTGACTGCTGTACACCAGCGGAACCCATCGTACTTGAAGGAGCTGGAGTAGTTTTGCCTTGAAGAATGGGCAAAATACCTAGTGGCTAGATGTGCCAAGTTTATAGAGTTTTCAGTTTTTTTGTCTTATTTCTTGTTTCACAGTAAAAAATATTTTGTATCTTCAAAGGGGTAGGCATGTTGTGTAAATCAAATTAGAAGAAAACAAAATAGGAAAAATTCCAAGGGGGTGAATACTTTCGCAAGGCACTGTATGTTCATCAGTCCACGGTAAGACAAATAGTCTATAAATGGAGAGAGGTCAGCACTGTTGCTACTCTCCCTAGGAGTGGCTGTCCTGCAAAGATGACTGCAAGAGCACAGCGCAGAATGCTCAGTGAGGTTAAGAAGAATCATTGAGTGTCAGCTAAAGACTTACAGAAATCTCAGGAACCTGCTAACATCTCTGTTGACGAGTCTACGATACGTTAAACACTAAACAAGAATGGTGTTCATGGGAAGACACCATGGAAGAAGCCACCGCTATACAAAAAAACATTGCTGCATGTCTGAATTTTGCAAAAACGCATCTGGATATTCCACAGCGCTACTGGCAAAATATTCTGAGGAAAGATGAAACTAAAGTTGAGTTGTTTGGAAGGAACACACAACACTGTGTGGAGAAAAAAGGCATAGCATACCAACATCAAAACCTCACCCCTACTATAAAGTATGGTGAAGGGAGCATCATGGTTTGAAGCTGCTTTGCTGCCTCGGCCTGGACAGCTTGCTATCATCGACGGAAAAATGAATTCCCAAGTCTATCAAGACATTTCGCAGGAGAATGTTAGGCTATCTGTTCGCCAATTGAAGCTCAACAGAAGTTGGGTGATGCAAGAGGACAACAACCCAAAACACAGAAGTAAATCAACAACAAAATGTCTTAAACAGAAGAAAATATGCTTTCTGGAGCTTTTCTTTCTAAAACAAGGACATTTCTAAGTGACCCCAAACTTTTGAATGGTAGTCTACGTTGATCCTATTATCTTTCAAAGACTACTCTCTGTTCCTGGCCTGTTTCCCTTCTGTGTCAGATGGTATCTTGAGGTAGATGCCGCACGTCTGAGCTTCCAGTCCACTAACGCCTACCTGCCCTTGGATGATCCTCAACAGACAATCACACGATCTCCTCTTGTACAAGAGCAATGTGTATTGCATATAAGATATTAATCAAACATAGATAATACAAAGTTGCACAAACTAATATGAATTTATCTTCCCTCATGAATGCTTTACAGGCAATGATTTTGTAAGAATTCCTTTTCACCTCATAAAACAACCACAATTTCCACAGCAAACCCAGGCATACTAGTGGAGAAGTCTCCATTAAATATTGAAGACAATCCCTTCATAAGTGGCTCGTGTGCTGTATGTGCAAAGTACTGAAGCTGAATGAACACTGAGGGAAACTTCACTGGGTGCATCTCTGTGGGCAGTTTTCATCCAAAGGACACTGCTCATTGATTTATTGTACAACAACCACAAACAAACAAAAGTCTGTCAGTGATGACAACATCTTACCAGGCATACGTCTAAATTTAGACAAACTTCGTAAAATATTGTAATCTTTTATGGTGGTGACATGTTCAATTTATTCCTGATAGCTATGTACCTTTTATATCAGGTCTAGCACAGTACCTAGACCCTGATACCCTGATGAAGACAGCTTGTCTGTCGAAACGTTGGACATAAATATTTTTGCATCTAAGCTCCTAGAGTGTGCGGCTCTCCGTAATTTTTTTTAAGTGTTCCACTCCGCTAGCCAGCACCTCGCCTAAATAGGTGTGCGTTTCTTTCGCCTCTAGAGTAGCACAGCAACTGCCTTTTCTGTCACACGTTTATATGTTGATTGACAGTTGACTGAATGTAACCATTTAAACCCTCCTTATCATGCTCTGTGAAACTTGGGTCGAAAGGACAGACAATGTGGCTATTATCTGTGGCCATTCATGTTCAAATCTAATTTTATTTGTCACATGCACCGAATACAACTTGTGTATTCGACCTTACCATGAAATGCTTACTTACGAGCCCTTAAAAAAAGCTGGATTCTAGAATATAACTATAATAACATGTCCATCTATCTATCCATCTATCTACAGCGCATTCAGAAAGTATTGAACCACATCACTTTTCATAGATTTTGTAATATTATCCATTTTAGAATAAGGCTGTAACGTAACAAAATGTGGAAAAAGGGAAGAGGTCTGAATACTTTCCGAATGCACTGTATCTTATCAGATGATGTGTCACAATGATGCTGGAGAACAATAAAGCCTACTTCTTTTGGACAGCAGGGGCACGTTCAGTAGCCAAACATGATCCTACATTGCAGATAGATATGTCAACAACTGAGTCAACATGATTCCATATTCTACCTGACAGGCAGGGGTGTTTGTTCTAGCATATTTCTATATGAATGTTCCAAAGTGTTATACACACAGAGCAATAATTATACTGAACAAAAATATAAAACGCAACAGGTGAAGTGTTGGTCCATGTTTCATGAGCTGAAATAAAAGATCCCAGACATTTTTCACATGCACAAAAAGCATATTTCTCTCAGACTGTGTGCACAAATTTGTTTACATCCCTGTTAGTGAGCAATTCTCCTTTGCTAAGATAATACATCCACCTGACAGGTGTGGCCTATCAAGAAGCTGATTAAACTGCATGAACATTACACAGGTGAGCCTTGTGCTGGGGTAAAAGGCCACACTAAAATGTGCAGTTTTGTCGCACAACACAATGCCACAGATGTCTCAATTTGAGGACGTGTGCAATTAGCATGCTGACTGTAGGAATGTCCACCAGAACTGTTGCCACATGATTGGATGCTCATTTCTATACCATAAGCCGCCTCCAAAGTTATTTTGAGAATTTGGCAGTACGTCCAACTGACCTCACAACCGCAGACCACGTGTAACCACGCCTGCCCAGGACCTCTACATCCAGCTTCTTCACCTGCAGGATCGTCTGAGACCAGCCACCCAGACAGCTGTGGGTTTGCACAACCAAATAATTTCTGCACAAACTGTCAGAAACCGTCTCAGGGAGCACACCTGCATGCGCATCCTCTTAAGCAGGGTCTTGACCTGACTGCAAATTGGCATCGTGGACCACAACGACCAGATCACCACCCTGGAGACCAGGCTTAATGAGGTGATTGACGGGAACAAGTTGCTACAGGCAGCTAAAGGTGTAGGATTTCATTTCACGGTCAAAACGCCAAAATATACGCGTGGTTGGACTGCCCTGAGACAAGAACTCCAACCCAATTCATGTCGGAGCTGGTGGGCGATGAGACTTTTCCCAAACCCCCTGAACTCGACAGAGCCCACTGTAGCATGGGACCAAAGCCTCGCCCCGGTGGTCGTCCGGGTCGGATCCTAAAGTGGTTCTACCACTACAACAAGAAGGGGCTTGTTCTTCAGTGGGCGAGGGAGCATGGAAACATCACTTTCCAAGGTCACAAGATCAAGTTCTACCACGATTTCAGTCCTAGCTTGGCGAAAAAAACGGGCCACATTCAATGAGATCAAGTCTACTCTGTACAAGAATGGAATCTGCTTCAGGCTGATTCATTCTACCTGCCTCCGCATCATCTTTAACAGTGAGGACCATTTTTTAAGACCCCCGAAGAAGCGGAATCCTTCTACCGACAGCGCAAACGTTGAAGGGCTGGACAAGGCTACGGATTTCTCATCGGCCTTTGTCGGTAGCTTTATTAGACGGCTGTATCCTACTGTTTACACTCGGACAAGGACCTGTTGCTTGTGGATTTAATAACATGGAGCCATTTCATCTATTGAGTTTTAGGTTAGGCTATAACACTGACTTCCCACCTCTGGTCATGTTTCCTTCCTTTCATATGGACAGTATGGACCCTACATGAATCTACATGGATCATATTAATGATCTGTTGCGCATTAAATATTTACAGCCTATGCTAGCTATGTCTATTGAAGCAACACACTTTTGTTTTTGATACAATTTGATATGGTATATTTGTCACATGCGCCGAATATAACTGGTGTAAACATACAGTGAAATGCTTACATACAAGCCCTTAACCAACAATGCAGTTTTAAGAAAAATAAGTGGTAAGACAGTATTTACTAAAATAAACTGAAGTGAAAAAATACAAATAAAATAAAGAAGAAAAATTACAAATAATTAAGGAGCAACAATAAAATAACAGTAGCGAGGCTATTTACAGGGGGTACCGGTACAGAGTCGATGTGCAGGGGCACAGGTTAGTCGAGGTAATTTAGGTAATATGTACATGTAGGTAGAGGTAAAGTGACTATGCATGGATAATAAACAGAGTAGCAGTAGCTTAAAAATGGGGGTGGGGGGACAATGAAAATAGTATGGGTAGCCATTTGATTAGCTGGTTAGGAGTCTTATGGCTTGGGAGTAGAAGCTGTTAAGAAGCCTTATGACAAGGGTGGCTGGAGTCTTTGGCAATTTTTAGGGCCTTCCTTTGACACCGCCTGGTTTAGAGGTCCTGGATGGCAGGAAGCTTGGCCCCAGTGATGTACTGGGCTGTACGCACTACCCTCTGTTGTGCCTTGCGGTCGGTGGCCGAGCAGTTGCCATTACCAGGCAGTGATGCAACCAGTCAGGATGCTTTCGATGTTGCAGCTGTGGAACCTTTTGAAGATCTGAGGACCCATACCAAATCTTTTCAGTCTCCTGAGGGGGAATAGGTGTTGTCGTGCCCTCTTCACGACTGTCTTGGTGTGTTTGGACCATGATAGTTTGTTGGTGATGTGGACACCAAGGAACTTGAAGCTCTCAACCTGCTCCATTACCGCCCCGTCGATGAGAATGGGGGGCTTGCTTGGTCCTCCTTTTCCTTACGTCCACTATCATCTCCTTTGTCTTGATCACGTTGACGGAGAGGTTGGTATCCTTGCACCACACTGCCAGGTCTCTGATCTCCTCCCTATATGCGGTCTCATCGTTGTCGGTGATCAGGCCTACCACTGTTCTGTCGTCCGCCAACTTAATGATGGTGTTGGAGTCATGCTTGGCCATGCAGTCATTGGTGACTGCATGGCTAGACTACTGTATTGACAACCATGAGGCCGTCTAGGCAGAAAGCATTTTGTTAATATTTATTACTTTAAGTGTTTTAATAGCCAAATATGTATAGATTAAGAATGGATTACATCCTTTTGTTTTCTTCCTGTGAATTCATGGCAAATCAGCTTTCTTAAGATAGCTAGCTAGTAATGCTACCAAGGTAGCTAGCCAAGTTAATGTATATTGATTCGAATACACCAGCCTATATTTTTTGTTTTTACTGTCTCCTGCAGAGACTTTTTTATTATTTAACATTTTTCTTGAACATTCGAAAGAGTAGTAGACGGTTGCTGTCAAAAAGTGATTGATCTGACCTGTGGTTGACCTGTTAATATCATCGTCTCCAGATTTTCTCACGATATTTAGTGTGTGATTATGTAAGTTGATAGTCAGCTGTTTCTTGGAAGTAAAACACATTTGAAATAAAAAGTAATGGCCTGGTGATTGATGTGGTGTGTAGTGGCCTTGTTGATCTTAAAGCAAGAAGTAAAATATGTTTGGAGAAAAACGTTTTTTTTGTTTGAACAGTTAAAACAGTTGGAAATTTTTGTAGTGAACTTATGGAGCTGCTGTTTAATGATCTTATGACCCCTTGTAGAATGAATAGGAAAAAGTAATTTCTGGGTAGGTCTGCCTATGTAAGTCATAGACTTGTCCTGCGAACACTGGGAGCAAGAAAATGTGTACCCAGGCAGGGATATTCCACTCAGTACATGTTCGATCTGACATGGAGCAAGTCTTATCTTAGCCATTCTGTCTTGCGAAACCGGTAGAAAAACTGAAAGACTCAAAGGGGGCCTCTACTTGGAATGACAAAGGACAGTTTATCTCTCAGGGGGATGTGGTCAAGGGGTCTCATATGACGGACTTGCTTCAAAGTATCCCACAAGATTGTTGAGGATAGAAGACCTCCTGGGTAGCGTCAGTTTCTTAAAGCCCTGGCAGTCCTCAACATTCCTCCACAAAACCGCTCAAACCCCTCCAAGAGCTACAGCACTCCTAAAGATAGTCTTGGCAGCCCTCCACCCATGAATGGGTTAATAATACCTCCTTTATGGATGAGACCTCATCCCTGGCCGCCTCCGGACCTTTTCTTAATCCTGACCTCTCAGTGTGGTTAGACTTTTGAATGACTTTTGATTAAATTCATTACAATACATTTGACGTGATAATACACATTGATTATAGGGTCTTAAAGGACATATACTTAAACACTTTTGATACTTTCGAACAAAACAATCTAATGTATTACTTGTTATATCTCTTTATAATCATGATTTAAGATCTTCAGAAGAAACTCCACACGCTCGTTGACACAGGTAGAATGCACAGTGTTGACCACAGGTAGTAGAAAGGTTATCTAGTATCTATGCTGTAGTAGATTTAAAAACATTTTAATAGATTGGCGGAAATTCGAAAATCTGGGGGGAAAGCCATAGAGTGAGGGGAAAAAAGTATTTGATCCCTGCTGATTTTGTACGTTTGCCCACTGACAAAGAAATGATCAGTCTATCATTTTAATGGTAGGTTTATTTGAACAGTGAGAGACAGAATAACAACAAAAAATCCAGAAAAACGCATTTCACATTTTTTTGTTATTGATTTGCATTTTAATGGCAGGGGGGTATTTGTTTTATGTGGTTCCGGTTGTGTTAGTATATGTGTTTATGTAGAGGGGTGTTTGTGTCACGAGCGTCTAGGACCAGTGGATATATGAAATCAGGAGCAGGAGACAGAGGGCCGGAGCAACTGAGTTTTAATAGGCAATACCAGTCGCAATAGCCGTTGGGCACAGGGCGAGTGGCGAAGTCCGCCAGGAGAAAACACTTTTCTCAAAAAAAAAGGAAATCAAAGAAGCGCACAAAAAAAAAAAACAGCGCGCGGGGCGCAGCCCGGCAATATAATGACTTCCTAAATCGGATATAACACAACTGTCCTTCATGAACAAACGAACAATCCCGCACGAGAACCCCAACTGAAAATACACATTAAATAACCCCCCACTAATGAAAAACACAAAACAGGTGCGGGATCGACAGACAAAACCAACAGACACAGAAACAACGATCGGTGGCAGCTAATAGGCCGGCGACGACGACCGGCGAGCGCCGCCCGACCGAGGAGGGGCGCCACCTTCGTTAGATACTGTGACAGTACCCCGGGCCGCGCGCCGACGCCGGCCTCGGGGACGGCCCGGAGGGCGAGGCGCCGGCCGATCCGGACGGCGACGGTGGAATTCTTGTAGCATCGGTGGATCTAGAATGTCCGCCGCCGGAACCCAGCACCTCTCCTCCGGACCGTACCCCTCCCAGTCCACGAGGTACTGCAGGCCCCCTACCCGACGTCGGGAGTCCAGGATGGTTCGGACTGTGTACACCGGGGCCCCCCCGATGTCCAGCGGGGGCGGGGGGACCTCCAGCACCTCATCGTCTTGTAGTGGACCAGCTACCACCGGCCTGAGGAGAGACACATGAAACGAGGGGTTAATGCGGTAATATGTAGGGAGTTGTAACCTGTAACACACCTCGTTTATCCTCCTCAGGACTTTGAACGGCCCCACAAACCGCGGACCCAGCTTCCGGCAGGGCAGGCGGAGGGGCAGGTTCCGCGTCGAGAGCCAGACTCTGTCCCCCGGATTATACACGGGGGCGTCACTGCGGTGGCGGTCAGCGCTCTCCTTGTGGCGTTCAACAGCTCTCCTTAGGCACTCCTGGACACCATTCCAGGTCGCCTGAGAGCGCTCCACCCATGCCTCCACCGCAGGAGCCTCCGTCTGGCTCTGTTGCCATGGCACCAGGACCGGCTGATATCCCAAGACCACCTGGAAGGGTGACAGGTTGGTAGAGGAGTGGCGCTGAGAGTTCTGGGCCATCTCGGCCCATGGCACGAACTGCGCCCACTCCCCTGGCCGGTCCTGGCAATATGACCGCAGAAACCTGCCCACCTCCTGGTTGAGGCGTTCTACCTGCCCATTACTCTCGGGGTGGAAACCCGAGGTCAGGCTGACCGAGACCCCCAGCCTCTCCATAAACGATCTCCACACCCTGGACGTGAACTGGGGACCCCGATCAGATACGATGTCCTCGGGCACCCCATAGTGCCGGAAGACATGGGTGAACAGGGCCTCCGCGGTCTGCAGGGCCGTAGGAAGACCGGGCAAAGGGAGCAGACGGCAGGACTTAGAGAACCTGTCCACAACGACCAGGATCGCCGTATTCCCCTGGGACGGCGGGAGATCCGTGAGGAAATCCACCGAGAGGTGAGACCAAGGTCGCTGCGGAACAGGGAGGGGCTGTAATTTCCCTCGAGGCAGGTGCCTAGGAGCCTTGCACTGAGCGCACACCGAACAGGAAGAGACATAACGCCGAACATCCTCAGTCAAGGTGGGCCACCAGTACCTTCCCTTCAGGCCCCGCACTGTCCGTTCCACCCCAGGATGACCCGAGGAGGGTAGAGTGTGGGACCATCGGATCAGTCGATCGCGAACACCAAGCGGAACGTATTTCAGACCCACGGGACACTGCGGTGGAGTGGGTTCTGACCGACCTGCCCGCTCGATGTCCGCATCCACCTCCCATACCACCGGCGCCACCAGACAGGAGGCGGGAAGTATGGGAGTAGGATCGATGGTCCGCTCCTCGGTGTCGTAGAGACGCGACAGTGCGTCAGCCTTCCGGTTCCGGGAACCTGGAATGTACGAGAGAGTGAAGTTAAACCTCGTAAAAAACATGGCCCACCTTGCCTGACGGGGATTAAGCCTCCTCGCTGCCCGGATATACTCCAGGTTACGGTGGTCGGTCCAGATGAGAAAAGGGTGACGTGCCCCCTCAAGCCAATGTCTCCACACCGTCAAAGCCCTGACCACAGCTAACAGCTCCCGGTCCCCCACATCATAGTTGCGCTCCGCCGGGCTCAGCTTCTTAGAAAAGAAGGCACATGGGCGGAGCTTCGGAGGAACGCCCGAGCGCTGCGATAGCACAGCTCCTACCCCAGCCTCGGACGCGTCCACCTCCACTATGAATGGCAAAGAGGGGTCCGGGTGCGCCAGGACAGGTGCGTTGGTAAACAGAGCCTTCAGACGAAGGAAGGCTCTGTCCGCCTCTGCTGACCATCGTAGCCGCACCGGCCCCCCCTTCAACAGTGAGGTAATGGGAGCCGCCACCTGACCAAAACCCCGGATAAACCTCCGATAATAATTAGCGAACCCCAAGAACCGCTGTACCTCCTTCACAGTGGCTGGGGTTGGCCAATTACGCACAGCCGTCATGCGGTCACACTCCACCTCCACCCCCGAGGTGGAAATGCGATATCCTAGAAATGAGACGGCTCTTTTGAAGAACTCACATTTCTCCGCCTTGACGTATAGGTTATGCTCCAGCAGCCGCCCAAGCACTTTACGCACCAGGGACACATGCTCGGCGCGTGTGGCGGAGCAAATCAGGATGTCATCGATGTACACCACCACACCCTGCCCGAGCATGTCCCGAAGGACCTCGTCCACAAAGGATTGGAAGACAGCGGGAGCGTTCTTTAACCCATACGGCATGACGAGGTACTCATAATGGCCCGATGTGGTACTAAATGCGGTTTTCCACTCGTCTCCATCTCGGATACGCACCAGGTTATATGCGCTCCTGAGATCTAATTTCGTGAAGAAGCGCGCCCCGTGAAATGACTCCACTGCCGTAGCAATGAGAGGTAGTGGGTAACTGAAACCCACTGTGATAGCATTTAGACCTCTATAGTCAATGCACGGGCGCAGACCTCCCTCCTTCTTCTTCACGAAAAAGAAGCTCGAGGAGACGGGGGATTTAGAGGGCCGAATGTATCCCTGTCTCAAGGACTCAGTGACGTATGTATCCATAGCCACTGTCTCCTCCTGAGACAGAGGATACACGTGACTCCTAGGAAGAACCGCGTCGGCCTGGAGGTTTATCGCACAATCCCCTCGTCGATGGGGTGGTAATAGAGTCGCCTTCGTCTTACTGAAGGCGATAGCCAAATCGGCATACTCTGAGGGAATGTGCACGGTGGAGACTTGGTCTGGACTCTCCACCGTAGTCGCACCGATGGAAACTCCTATGCACCTACCTGAGCACTCCCTCGACCACCCCGTCAGAGCCCTCTGTCTCCACGAAATCTGAGGGTTGTGCGTAGCCAGCCAGGGGATTCCCAGTACCACCGGAAACGCTGGGGAGTCAATGAGGAACAGGCTGATACGCTCCTCATGACCCCCCCACGTCTGCATCACCAGTGGCACTGTGACCTCCCCTACCTGGCCTGACCCTAGCGGTCGACTATCTAAGGCGTGCACGGGGAAGGGGTGGTCCAGCTGAACCAGGGGAATCCCTAACCTCTTAGCTAACCCAAGGTCCATAAAACTCCCAGCTGCACCTGAATCGACTAGTGCCTTATACTGGAAGTGAGGGGAAAAATCTGGAAAACAAACCGAGGTGTACATGTGGTCGACAGGGGGCTCTGGGTGTGGCTGGTGCGGACTCACCTGGGGTTTCGAAGTAGTGCTCTGCCTGCCCTCCGAACTCCCGGGGGGATCACTCCAGCACCGGTCCACAGTGTGTCCTCTGCGTCCACATCGGGTGCAGGAGAGACCCCCCCCTCCGGTCCTCCTCGACGCAGCCCCCCCTATCTCCATGGGCTGTGGAGCGGGGGAACTGGGAGGCGGAACGAACAGGCCCCGACTGGAACGTCCCCGGGAAGCCAGCAGGTTGTCCAGTCTAATGGACAAGTCCACCAGTTGGTCGAGGGTGGAGGCGTTGTCCCTACAGGCCAGCTCCCGGCGGACGTCCTCGCGAAGGCTACACCTATAGTGGTCTATCAAGGCCCGCTCGTTCCACCCCGATCCAGCGGCGAGAGTCCGGAATTCTAGGGCGAAATCCTGAGCGCTCCTCGTCTCCTGTCTCAAATGGAATAACCGCTCACCCGCCGCCCTGCCCTCCGGGGGATGATCGAAAACCGCCCGGAAGCGGCGGGTGAACTCTGGGTAGTCGCCCCGAGGAGAGTCTGGGCCATCCCAGACCGCATTGGCCCATTCTAGGGCTCGACCCGTGAGACAGGAGACGAGGACGCTCACCCTCTCTTCGTCGGAGGGGGGGGGCGGACGGTCGCCAGGTAGAGTTCCAATTGGAGCAAGAACCCCTTGCACCCAGCGGCCGTCCCATCGAACTCCCGGGAGGAGTAATCCGGATACCACCGGCGCCCGCTTCAGGGGGTGTGTGTAGGGGCGCAGGGTGAGGGACCGGAGCTGGTCCAGCTGGGGAAGCACCTCTCTCCCAATTCTCCAACCTGGCCAACACCTGGTCCATGGCCGAGCCTAGGCGGTGGAGGAGGCTGGCGTGTTGAGACACCTGCTCAGCCATGGACGGCGCTTCTGCTCCTGCTGATTCCATTTTATAGGTGCGGGATTCTGTCACGAGCGTCTAGGACCAGTGGATATATGAAATCAGGAGCAGGAGACAGAGGGCCGGAGCAACTGAGTTTTAATAGGCAATACCAGTCGCAATAGCCGTTGGGCACAGGGCGAGTGGCGAAGTCCGCCAGGAGAAAACACTTTTCTCAAAAAAAAAGGAAATCAAAGAAGCGCACAAAAAAAAAAAACAGCGCGCGGGGCGCAGCCCGGCAATATAATGACTTCCTAAATCGGATATAACACAACTGTCCTTCATGAACAAACGAACAATCCCGCACGAGAACCCCAACTGAAAATACACATTAAATAACCCCCCACTAATGAAAAACACAAAACAGGTGCGGGATCGACAGACAAAACCAACAGACACAGAAACAACGATCGGTGGCAGCTAATAGGCCGGCGACGACGACCGGCGAGCGCCGCCCGACCGAGGAGGGGCGCCACCTTCGTTAGATACTGTGACAGTTTGTTTAGAGTATTCCGGGGGTTTTGGTTATGTTCTATGTTTCGTATTCTAGGATCTCTCTATGTTGTGTATGTCTTTGTGTTGGCCTGGTATGGCTCTCAATCAGGAACAGCTGTACATCGTTGTTGCTGATTGAGAGTCATACTTAGGTAGCCTGTTTTCACCTGTCCCTTTGTGGGAAGTTGTTGTTGTACTGCTTACATCTAGACGTTCCGCTAGCGGAACACCTGCTCCAATAGCCAATGATGGGCGTGGCGCGAATTACAAATTCCTCAAAAATACAAAAACTTCCATTTTTCAAACATATGACTATTTTACACCATTTTAAAGACAAGACTCTCCTTTATCTAACCACACTGTCCGATTTCATAAAGGCTTTACAACGAAAGCAAAACATTAGATTATGTCAGCAGAGTACCCAGCCAGAAATAATCAGACACCCATTTTTCAAGCTAGCATATAATGTCACATAAATCCAAACCACAGCTAAATGCAGCACTAACCTTTGATGATCTTCATCAGATGACACCCCTAGGACATTATGTTATACAATACATGCATGTTTTGTTCAATCAAGTTCATATTTATATCAAAAACCAGCTTTTTACATTAGCATGTGACGTTCAGAACTAGCATACCCCCCGCAAACTTCCGGTGAATTTACTAAATTACTCACGATAAACGTTCACAAAAAGCATAACAATTATTTTAAGAATTATAGATACAGAACTCCTCTATGCACTCGATATGTCCGATTTTAAAATAGCTTTTCGGTGAAAGCACATTTTGCAATATTCTCAGTAGATAGCCCAGCCATCACGGCTAGCTATTTAGACACCCACCAAGTTTAGCACTCACCAAAGTCAGATTTACGATAAGAAAAATGTTATTACCTTTGCTGTTCTTCGTCAGAATGCACTCCCAGGACTTCTACTTCAATAACAAATGTTGGTTTGGTCCCAAATAATCCATAGTTATATCCAAACAGCGGCGTTTTGTTCGTGCGTTCAAGACACTATCCGAAAGGGTAAATAAGGGTTATGCGCCCGACGCGTTTCGTGACAAAAAAATTGAAATATTCTATTACCGTACTTCGAAGCATGTTTAAAATCAATTTTTATGCCATTTTTCTCGTAAAAAAGCGATAATATTCCGACCGGCAAAGCGTGTTTACGTTCAAAGAGAGAAAGTAAAAGCATGGGATCCCCTCGTGCACGAGCCTCAGTCTGATGGCCCTCTGATCGACCACCATCCAAACGCGCTAAAGTTTTTCAGCCAGCGGCTGGAATTACATCATTCAGCTTTTTCCCGGGTTCTGAGAGCCTATGGGAGCCGTAGGAAGTGTCACGTTACAGCAAAGATCCTACATTTTCTTTAAACAGAGCCAAGAAGCTCAAGGAATGGTCAGAGAGGGTACTTCCTGTTTGGAATCTTCTCAGGTTTTGCCTGCCATATGAGTTCTGTTATACTCACAGACACCATTCAAACAGTTTTAGAAACTTTAGGGTGTTTTCTATCCAAAGCCAATAATTATATGCATATTCTAGTTTCTGGGCAGGAGTAATAATCAGATTAAATCGGGTACGTTTTTTATCCGGCCGTGAAAATACTGCCCCCTAGCCATAACAGGTTAATGAGGCTCACCTTGGCATCATTTGCAATATTGGTCACTCTTGAGACGTAAATGTAATAGGGTGTTGTTGAGGTCCAGGTAGTTGTCACCATGGCCTGTGATGAAAAACTCTTTAGGTCCATTGTCTGTAATGGCAGAGAGTGGGGCTATCTCCACATAACAGGACCTCTATTGAAAATTGGGTTAAGGGGGCTGTGAAAAGGTCAAGCTCTGTCTTTCTAGCTTCAGTGGACACGCAGTGAAAAAAATCCATGTTGATTGTTCTTTTAGAAAATGCTTCTGAGTATTATTTTTGCAGTTTTTGGTCAAGACCTCACTTTACGAAGTCTTTGACTTATTGACTTTCTCCACTTTTTAAGGGCAGGCATACGTCTTCTACACGGAAGTCTCTTTATTACGGCTGATTTTAAATTAGGTTTGGCTATGCAAATGCCTCTCTTCATACAGGGTATAACCATCCTAAAGAGGTTACGAAATATACCCCTATCTCCGACCCATACATAGCATAACCATTTTTATTATGATTATATATAATAATTTTCTATTTATTTTTTATGTCTTTTTTTTAGATATGTAGAGAAGATTTGACAGGTCAAAAGTGGAGTTTTACAATCACATTACCACAAGTAAACAGTCATTTATTATTATTTTGTTTTTTTACCCTGTTTTTCTCCCCAATTTCGATCTTGTCTCATCGCTCCAACTCTCCAATGGGCTCAAGAGATGAAGGTTGATGAAACACTGTTCACCTGATAACCGAAGTCAGCAAGTAAAGCCCCCCCAGCCAAACCCAGATAATGCTGGGCCAATTGTGCCCCGCCCTATGTGACTCCCGATCATGGCCGGTTGTGATACAGCCTGGGATTGAACCCGGGTCTGTAGTGACGCCTCTAGCACTGCGACGCAGTGCCTTAGACCACTGCGCCACTCGGGAGGCCACACCTGTATTTTTTCAATACATTTCTTGCTTACTGGTACGTTGTGTGGCTTGTCATAGTTAACAGTGACTACATCCCCATCCTCTCCATCTATGTGAACTGTTAGCAGGTGTCTCCTACCCTTTGATAGGATATGATGTTGGTATGCACAAACATGGTGTAAAACCCTACATGTACACTAGGGTTCAAAGGTTTGGGGTCAATTAGAAATGTCCCTGTTTTTGAAAGAAAAGCAAAAAAAAAAAGTTGATTAAATTAACATACATTCATCAGAAATACAGTGCAGACATTGTAACTGATGTAAATGACAATTGTAGCTTGAAACGGCAGATTGTTAATAGAATATCTACACAGGCCAATACAGAGGCCCATTATCAGCAACCATCACTCCTGTCTTCCAATGGCACGTTGTGTTAGCTAATCCAAGTTTATCATTTTAAAAGGCTAATTGATCATTAGCTGTGTTAGCACAGCTGAAAACTGTGTCCTGATTAAAGAAGCAATAAAACTGGCTTTCTTTAGACTAGTTGAGTGTCTGGAGCATCAATATTTGTGGGATCGATTACAGGCTCAAAATAGCCAGAAACAAATAACTTTCTTCTGAAACTCGTCAGTCTTTTCTCGTTCTGAGAAATGACAGCTATTCCATGTGAGAAATTGCCAAGAAACTGAAGATCTGGCACAGAGCTGTGTACTACTCTCTTCACAGAACAGTGCAAACTGTCTCTAACCAGAATAGAAAGAGGAGTGGGAGGCCCCAGTGCACAACTGAGCAAGAGGACAACTACCTTAGGAGTGTCTTGTTTGAGAAACAGACGCCTCACAAGTCCTCAACTTGCAACTTCATTAAATAGTACCCGTAAAACACCAGTCTCAATGTCAACAGTGAAGAGGTGACTCCGGGATGGTGGCCTTCTAGGCAGAGTTCCTCTGTCCAGTGTCTCTGTTCTTTTGCCAATCTTAATCTTTTCTTTTTATTGGCCAGTCTGAGATATGGCTTTTTCTTTGCAACTCGGCCAGCATCCTGAAGTCTGTATAGCTAGCTCATCATTCCTTGTGATTTGTACACGTTTTTGAACATGGTTGTAGTTAAATAATGATGTCATATGGTTCACGGCTAGGAGGGTGTTCATCTCAAAGATGATCCTCTACAGTAATATAGAATCTACTAAATTTAGGGGGTTCAGATATCGTTTTAAAAGAAATCACACTATACCAACTATGTGATCTCGCTGAGACTTACTTCTCAGTACGCTGATAACGCTATAGGTTTTGCAAAATTGGTTATATAATCCAAGCATTTGTTATTGAGATATATACCTGCAGACAAATTACTGGGGAGGGTCAGGTAAAATCTGCTGTGCTCCATGACGCCCTCCAGTGTACACTCGAATGGAGGTGTTTTCATCATGCATGTGGGTTTAAGTTTACGCCCCCTGCCTCCACTACCTCTTCCTCTAATACCCAACTGTGGGACATTTGGGGACAGTTTTAATTTGAAACGAGTTTACCGAAGACACCTCACAGGGCTTCATACGGATACTCTTGTGGTAGCTATAGTTATTGCCCTTTACTATATCCACATATCTACGGGGTGTTGTGAGCCTTAAAGTATTTCCAGATCCTCTTGTTCAAAGTCCTGTTAAAGCGTTCAACCACGGAAGCCTTCAAATCCGAGCCTGAAGCAAAAAAATATACTTAGAGGAAATTGTTTTCGCACAGGTTTATGCAAAGTGTAAGCATCCCGCTCTGCTAACAAGTCAGTCACTTGATCATCGCTTAACCTGCTGCCTGTTTCTTCAGCTATAGCTCTCTGGAACCTCTCTTTTCCACTAAAATACCCTGGGTTTGAGGGGGTATAATAAATGTTTTTCATCAGCACTTATTTTTATGTATCACAGATATATGCATACAGTTTATGATACGGAAGAAGAGATTAATACCCGTTTTCTCAATGACAAAGTCATGGAATACATGGAATACTTGCTTTACATTTACAGGCTTACAGTGCTTTCGGAGAAGATTCAGACCCCTTGACTTTTCCCACATTTTCTTACGTTACGGCCTTATTATAACATTGATTAAATAAAATTGTTTCTCATCAATCTATGCACCATAGTGACAAAGCAAAAACAGGTTTGTTGAAATGTTTATAAAAAAAATACTTTTTAATAAATGTTTATTAAAAATAAAAACAAACACCTTATTTACATAAGTATTCAGACCCTTTGCTGTGAGACTCGAAATTGAGCTCAGGTGCATAGTGTTTCCATTGGAGTCCACCTGTAGTAAATTCAATTGAATGGAAATGATTTGGAAAGGCACACACCTGTCTATTTAAGGTCCCACAGTTGACAGTGCATGTCAGAGCAAAACCAAGCCATGAGATGGAAGGAATAGTCCGTAGAGCTCCAGTGGCCTCCATCATTCTTAAATGGAAGAATTTTGGAACCCCCAAGACCATCCCTAGAGCTGGCCGCCCAGCCAAACTGAGTAATCGGGGGAAAGGGGCCTTGGTCAGGGAGGTGACCAAGAACCTAATGGTCACTCTGACAAAGCTCCAGAGTTCCTCTGTGGAGATGGGTGAACCTTCTAGAAGGACAACCTTCTCGGCAGCACTTCACCAATCAGGCCTTTATGGTAGAATGGCCCGACGGAAGCCAAAAAGCACCTAAGGACTTCGACCATGAGAAATAAGATTATCTGGTCTGATGAAATCTGGTCTGATGAAAAGATTTAGCTTTTTGACCTGAATGCCAAGTTTAAATTCTGGAGGAAATCTTGCACCAAAAATGAACTGGTCACATTCAGGACATTTCTAAGGACTGTGTTTGTGCAAAATGTTTCTGTGAAAAAACAGGGTGGCCAGCTCAAAAGCTGACTGTTGTGTCAATCAAAACTGGACGTTCCAAATAATAACACCAGTTTGAGTGTACTGTACAGTGCAGAGACCACAGTAGAATGATCACACCCATTTGTTGGTACGTGTGAAAAGGTTAACAGATCAACTACAGGACAACCAAAGGACACATCAATCACTTTTTGACAGCAACCGTCTACTATATGTGACTTGTTTCAGGAAACTTGGCGTATGTCGCGCATCACTACTTCACAGGAGTGCCATTTGAAGGTAAACTTTATTTTATCAAAATGCGTTTTTTTTTGCAGAAATATTTTACAGAACATGTGAACATTAATATGCCTTACCAACAAACTTGTAAGCCTTCTGTAAATATGAATACAATTGTTAAATTAAGAGCCTAGTTGGTTTAGCCATGGGGAAAGTGCCAACCTTCCCGCTAGCCTAATTGGTTGAGATAATGAGTGGGCTAGACATGCCGAGAGATGAGTTTGGATTGGTCTGCCATGTAGTACACTTCAAACTATAATATGAGCTGGTCAGTATGTGTAGGTAATCCTTTCTAATGCAGCTTTTTTGAAAGTGTTGCTCTCCACTTTCTGGAGGACCTTGTTTTGAAATCAGTAGAACTAGAGTATGATAGCTAAGGAGATGGAGAAAATTCTGCCGTTTGATTGCAAATAGACAGAGTCGAAAAGAGAACACACAGATTACATCTTCAAACTAAGAGCAAACATGGCATCGGTGACAGAGAGGGAGAAGCGTCTATCCATCTAAATGGGTAAGAGTCTAGCTAGCTACATTTTCAGACATTACACGTTTCTAATTTTGTCGTGTATGATCTGCGTAGTAATATTATTTGTATCTCAGAGCCATTTGCATTGCTCGTTATAGCATAATGTTAGCTAGCTAACATTGAACCTGGTTGGTTAGCTATCTGGAGATTCATGCAGGGTAGTAACGTTATGAGTTGGGATTATGGTTCATTGTTTACCTATCTTGCTACATGTCTAAACAAAAGACTCCACTATACAAGTAACTATTTCAATATAATGTTTTATGATGTCACTGCGACAACTGTCGATAGACGTAGCTGGTGAATTTGCTCTGGCTATCTACTCCAATTTCAGAGAACTCTCATCTGAGTGTAACAGAGAGCGCTCAACACCCGTTGAATATGACCGGTGGCTGTAAACGTTGACAAAAAAGTAAATTGTTGCCAGCAGCACAGTTACAGTCACCAATGCTCTGGATAACATAACAGCCTAACCAGCTCTGCTAGGGCGAATAAAATGGTCAGAGTGAGCTGTTCTCTCATTTGTGTCTGGAATTAGCTTGCAAGCTAGCCAATGTTAGCCAAGTAGCTTGGCTGATTGAATGCTGCTGGTTGATCAGAACGCTTGGATCAACCCTACTCCTTGGCCAAAGTGTCCAGTGTGTGCTCTGAACAATCCAAGAGCGAAACGCTCTGAATTTACGAAAATACAATCTGACAACACCCTGAGTTTACGAATGCCCAGAGCACACTTTGGCACTCCAGATTAAATGTACCAAATGTACCAGATTAAATGTACCGTAGTTTAAGCCAGACTTTAGTCAAAGAAGAGCTCTCCAGTAGGTACCATAATATTCAAGGGCCATTTTCTCAAAAGTGAGGTTTATCAACTTTCAAAGCAGAATAACTTTTCCATTGTTCCTCAAATGCAGTGTATGATATATCATTTGTAGCTCTGAGTCTCTACTTTTATCCAATGTAAAAAAAACGCAAATTTTGCTTCCATTCGATCTAGCCGATCGGTCAAATATTCTCTCTTTTGGAACATTGCTGAGGGGACTTGCTTCCATTCAGCCACAAGAGCATTAGTGAGGTCGGGCATTGATGTTGAGCAATTAGGCCTGTTTTGCAATTCGGCTTTCCATTTCATCCTAAAGGTGTTAGATGGGGTTGAGGTCAGGGCTCTGTGCAGACCAGTCATGTTCTTCCACATCGATCTCAACAAACTTTTTCTGTATGGACCTTGCTTTGTGCACGGGGGCATTGTCATGCTGAAACAGAAAAGGGCCTTCCTCAAACTGTTGCCACAAAGTTCGAAGCATAGAATATCATTGTATGCTGTAGCGCTAAGATTTCCCTTCACTGGAATTAAGGGGCCTAGCCCTTTAGAGTTGGCACTATGTAGCGTTCTCCTGGCATCCGCCAAATGTAGATTCATCCATCGGACTGCCAGATGGTGAAGCGTGATTCATCACTCCAGAGAACACATTTTCACTGCTCCAGAGTCCAATGGCGGCGAGCTTTACCCCACTCCAGAGGACTCTTGGCATTGCGCATGGTGATCTTAGGATTGTGTGTGACTGCTCGGCCATTGAAACCAATTTCATGAAGCTCCAGACGAATAGTTGTTGTGCTGACGCTGCTTCCAGAAGTAGTGAGTGTTGCAACCGAAGACAGACGATTTTACAAACTGACTTTCTAAAGGTGGCATCCTATGATGGTGCCACGTTGAAAGTCGCTGAGCACTTCAGTAAGGCCATTCTACTGCAAATGTTTGTTTATAGAGATTGTATGGCTGTGTGCTCGATTTTATACACCTGTTGCAGGTGTGTTTGAAATAGCCAAATCCATTAATTTGAAGGGGTGTCCACATACTTTTGTATAACTAGTGTATATGTTAGCGACTGAGATGTCTACACCTGGAAGCGTAGCTGCTAGGTTTTAGGGACCTATGAATTAGAGGTCCATGCCATATTTAAAGTCGGACATGGTTTCTGTTTGCGAATCGCAGGTGTTTGACGGTTTCTACAACAACAACTGGATGCTTCATTTCTTCACAGCTGTAGTTGTGATTCTTCATCTATAAGAATGACATCCTGGCATTCAAAGCATACACCATTTTCAAAATGTATTAGAGGGACAACTATAAAACTATTTAGAATACAAGTACAGGTATTCGGACATGGTGTGTGTGTGTGTGTGTGTGTGCGCGTTATCAGTGTGATAGACTTGTAAGTGTGTGTGTCAGTCTTAGTGAGTGAGACTGATGAACCGAGTGTGTGAGCGTCATGTACCCATGAGCTGTACTTATGAGAAAAACGAATGTGGACTGAGGAGTCCAAATTTTGTACAAAACTTTTGAGCCTTGTGCATTAAAATGTGTGTGTGTGTGTGTGTCTGGATGCACACAGAAGCGGTGGGACAGAGGATACGGCAACAGACACACACACATGGTGAGATGCGCACACACACTAACCACCATTCACTTTTATCTCTCTCTGTCAGTCTAATGTCTGGGATGCAGTGAGATGTTCAATGAGGAGATGTTACTTGAGTATCCATGTCACTTGAGTATCCTCCCTTCAGCATTTTATTCTATTTTTAGAAGATTTAATAGCCATATTTACCTCGATAAACACTCCATTCCCTGCAGGCATTCCTGTATTTATAATGATAAAATCAAATAAATGTGCAGGCATACCTGATAAAATAATTTAAATGTTCTCGCCTTCCTGTAGCCCCACCCCCTCATCCTTAGTGTCGTCCAGAGAAACCTGTACATGATACCACAAGCAAGATTAGGTTAGTCATTTTTGCCTTTTACAGTATGTAGTGTACTTGGACTGTGGGCTATCATTAATATTTTTTTTAAACTACCATTTGCAAAACAAATTTGTGACATTATATGTTTTTCAAATGATCATGGTGTCAGTCTACCACAAAGCTGTATGAGGATGACCAGATCCAGGTACCAACCAGAGGCTCATAGTCAATGGTCTCAGATTCCACTTAAGATCCAGCATTGTCTTATCACTGCAACGTGACATTGCCTGAAGCTTGTCCTACTCCAAGGCTATCTCCACTGCACTAAGGGACCGAGACGGATGAAAAATAGAGACCCCTTCATTCTACCACATTTCACGAAGTCATTCAACGTTTGATTCATGCACCATTATAGAATAATTAACAGTAAAGTGAATAATCTTTGTTTCTACATATTATTTGTGCTACATGTAAGGTCCAGTAGGTTATTGTGAACTATACAGATTACTCAATTACAATGTTGTTTAGGTGGACTTGAAAATATTTTATTTTGGTATTGTCTACTTTCTGTAACTGGTCTCATCACCTGCCTCCTGCATTTCAAGAAGTTGTTTATGAATTACACTTGTGAGAAAGTAAAGAAAGCACAGGACTTGAACCTCACTGGTGTAGTGTTCGATAAACAGCAGGGTTAGTTCAAGACGAGGATTGTTTTGTTTAGCTAAGAGGTCTGGCAGATGCGATTTCATGTTGGCTTTTATGACCAAACCTGGACGACGCTGGGCCAATTGTGCGCCACCCTATGGGGCACCCAATCACGGCCGGTTGTGATACAGCCTGGAATCGAACCAGGGTGTCTAAAGTAACCCCTCAAGCACTGAGATGCAGTGCCTTCGACCGCTGTGCCACTCAGGAGTCCCAAATATAGCTATCTATCTACCTTAGTTGGGTTATGAAACAAATGCCTGTATTGGAAAATAGCGAGCTTACTTGCTGGCGTTAGGTTGCTTGTAAATGTTCATGTTCAAAATGCTCAACAGCTAACATTAGCTCAGCAGCTTCAGTCCCTCCTGACCATCTGTTATTGATGTGAACTAGCTGGTCTAGTTCTTTGAATTGGACCCAAAGTGGTAATGTTGTTTTCTCAATAATATTTCTGATTTGTGCTGATGAAGAGTGACAACACTTCTGCCTTGCCTCAAGCTAGCTAGCTAACGCTAGCTATAGAGGTCTCTTTCTATTTTACCTTTAGGGAAGTCAATTCTTATTTTCAATGACGGCCTAGGAACAGTGGGTTAACTGCCTTGTTCAGGGGCAGAACGACAGATTTGTTTACCTTGTCAGCTCGGGGATTCGATCTTGCAACCTTTTGGTTGCAAGATCGACTTGCACTAGGCTACCTGCATCCCCTCGACTTCCACTAGGCTACCTGCATCCCCTCTTTGCTGTGTTGTTGTTGGGTTCCCGGACGGGATGTGAAACCTGGAGCCTGGCTGGCTAACGTAGATAGCTAACTACTGAGCAACTAATGTTACAATGCCAACTTACAAGAACAGATCAAATTGTAAAAATGCAGGCTATCTGGCTTGAATTAAATATTGAATATGGCTGAGAACCAAATATATTCAGCGTCAATGATGTCAACATATGACATTAGCTACAGTTTTTTAGCGAGCGAAGAGATGAGAGAGTGGCTGTTTTTTTTCTTCATTTTATTTATTTGCACCAAAGAAAACAAGCGATAAACAACAATACAGATTAAAACAAAAAAGTGGTGCAGATGTGGTTGTAAGCCTAAGGGCTTATGAAAACCACACCACAAAAAAAATCTATATGTGACCAACCGGCTCAAAACAGTCTTGAAATTGTATTTTTTACATTGGATAAAATAGAGACTGAGAGCTACAAAATGCTATATCATACACTACAGTTGAGGAACAATGGGGAAAGTAATTTTGCTTTGAAAGTTGATAAACTTGTAAACTCACCTTTGAGAAAATGGCATTTGAATGTTTTGGTACTACTATTGGAGAGCCCTTCTTTGTTCTATACCAATTCAGCATTGTTCACACCCTCTTAAGCTTTAGCCCCACCCATCTCTTTAAGGGTTGATCAGAATGTACTAACAACTGCAGTCAAGCACCCAAGCTAACATGCTAGCTACTTCCAGACACATAATGAGAGAATGCCCCACTCTGACCATTTTACTCGCCCTAGCAGAGCTGGTTAGGCTCTTTTCATGTTATCCAGAGCATTGGTGACTGTAACAGTGCTGCTGGCAACAATTGAATTACTCTTTTTTGCCAACGTTTACTGACACCGGCCATATTCAACGGGTGTTGAGCGTTCGTATATTCATCAGTTATTCTGTGCTCTCTGGCACACTCCAATGAGAGTGCTCTGAAATCGGGGTTACTTGAATAGTGGAGTCTTGTTTAGACATGTAGCTAGCTAGCTAAACAATGAACCATAATCACAACTCATGACATTATTACCCTGCATGAATTTGCAGATAGCCAATCAATCAGGTTCAATGATAGCTAGCTAACATTAGCCTATAGCTAGCCAAGCAAGTGGCTCTGAGAGACGAATAATAAGGTCATACACGTAACGTCAGCTAGCGAGCCAGCCAGCTAACATTAGCTAGGTACACAATGAACCATAATCACAACTCATAACATTACTATCCTGCATGATCTGCAGGTAAATAGCCAACCAGGTTCAAAGATAGCGAGCTAACATTAGGCTATATCTGTCAAAATTAGAAATGTGTAATATCTGACAATGTAGCTAGCTAAACTATGTTACCCATATACATCATTCATTGTTGGACGCGTCTCCTGTCGGATGCCATGGTTGCCCTTAGTTTGAAGATTTAATCTGGAGACAGGTGTTTTCTCCATCTCCTTAGCTATCATACTCAAAATCCACTGATTTCAAAACTCAGTCCTCCAGAAAGTAGAGAGCAACACTTATGCAGTTTTAATACACAACACATTAAAAAAGCTGCGTTAGACAGGATTATCTGGACATACCGACCAGCTCAAATAGACAGAAGCAATCTATATGGCAGACCAATCCAAACTCATCTCTCGGCAAGTCCAGCCCACTCATTATCTCAGCCAATCATGGCTAGCGGGAAGGTTGCTGGCATTTTCTTTGGTTAAACCAACTAGGCTCGTAATTTAACAATTTTATTTGTATTTACAGATGGCATACAAGTTTGCTATTAACTTGTTATGGATAGGGGGAGGTATTTTCACGGCCGGATAAAAAACGTACCCGATTTAATCTGAGTATTACTCCTGCCCAGAAACTAGAATATGCATATAATTATTGGCTTTGGATAGAAAACAATCCAAAGTTTCTAAAACTGTTTGAATGGTGTATGTGAGTATAACAGAACTCATTTGGCAGGCCAAAACCTGAGAAGATTCCTTACAGGAAGTGCCCTCTCTGACCATTTCTTGGCCTTCTACACTCTCTTTATTGAAAACTGAGGATCTCTGCTGTTACCTTCTAAGGTAACCTCAGCTTATTACTGCACATATACATTGACGTAGATGATCACACCATCAGGGAGTGATCATAGGAATATAATCAGCTGTTCCCTTTGCTTGGTTGCAGAACTTACTCTGAGACAAACATGCTGTGTTTCAATTCTTAACTTCTGTCTGCAATTGCATTAATAAAGGTTTGATTGATTTTCTTAAAGAAGATATTTTCAGACGTCAAAAATAATATCCCGATATGTAACTATCGATCCCCCATCACTATTAACATGTGTGTTTTCCCCATTCATGAGCTAGCTTTCTTTAATTTAGAATGGGGAAATCAAAACTAGAAGATTGATTTTAATATCAACAACACCTTTCTCAAATATTTAAATGGAAGAAGGTGTTCATAATTAATTGTTCTCTGTGATTCGAGCGTCACTGTTGACAACTTGGAGGTCATTTCAAAAAGTGAATATGCGATATTGCTAATTTTCCATCCCCTTTTTCGGCAATAAAACTAGCGAACGTATGGTGGCGCCATCTGGTGACCATTAGGGAATGGAGTTCTCAGCTGATGTACCAATTTAGTTACAGAATATGCGGGATAAAAGAGAGGAAAAAGCCAATCAAAACCTAATATAATGCATCGGGTGCCATTTGGGACGCAGGGAGAATCTGCCCAGGAGGAGCAGGAGTCAGAGAGGGGGATGTGTAGATTCACTGCAGGGTTCAAAGGAGCTGAACCACAACGGCATTAGGCTACACTTGGAGAGAGATGGATGAGATCATTGATAGGTGTCAAGCCATCCCATTCCCCTGGAGAACAAAAACACCAATTCCCATTAATAAATACTTCAGAGAGGGTCAATAGCTTCAGACGCCACTTCCCCTCTGTGTCAAACTCTAATCTCTATCCATTCCATTGCTGCCACCCGACACCCTACTCTCAATGACTTAGCTTTAGGAGGGATGTACTGTACAGCACTGCATTTTCACAAAGTGTTTTGACCACAGTCTGAAAGTGAATGGCTAATAAAAGCAAACTGGTACAGTGCTTTTGGAAAGTAATCAGACCCCTTGACTTTTTCCACATTTTGTTACGTTACAGCCTTATTCTAAAATGGATAAATTTTTTAACAAATCCTCAACAATCTACAAACAATACTTGTCTGATGAAACCAAATTTCAACCAAATTTCACCAAATTTCAACAATGAAGCATGGTGGTGGCAGCATCATGCTGTGTTTTTTTTGTGGCAGGGACTGGGAGACTAGTCAGGATCAAGGCAAAGAGGAATGGCACAAAGTAAAGTTCAATTCTTGGGCCAACTCTTTTCTCTGTATAGATCAATGATGTCGCATTTGCTGCTGGTGAATCTCTGATCCACCTCTACGCAGACGACACCATTCTGTATACTTCTGGCCCTTCTTTGGACACTGTGTTAACAACCCTCCAGACGAGCTTCAATGCCATTCAACTCTCCTTCCGTGGTCTCCAACTGCTCCTAAACACAAGTAAAACTAAATGCATGCTCTTCAACCGATCGCTGCCTGCACCTGCACGCCTGTCCAGCATCACTTCTCTGGACGGTTCTAACTTAGAATTTGTGGACAACTACAAATACCTAGGTGTCTGGTTAGACTGTAAACTCTCCTTCCAGACTCACATCAATCATCTCCAATCCAAAGTTAAATCTAGAATTGGCTTCCTATTTTGCAACAAAGCATCCTTCACTCATGCTGCCAAACATACCCTCGTAAAACTGACCATCCTACCAATCCTCGACTTCGGCGATGTCATTTACAAAATAGCCTCCAATACCCTACTCAACAAGCTGGATGCAGTCTATCACAGTGCCATCCGTTTTGTCACCAAAGCCCCATATACTACCCACCACTGCGACCTGTACACTCTCGTTGGCTGGCCTTCGCTTCATAATCGTCGCCGAACACATTGGCTCCAGGTCATCTACAAGACCCTGCTAGATAAAGTCCCCCCTTATCTCCGCTCACTGGTCACCATAGCAGCACCCACCTGTAGCACACGCTCCAGCAGGTATATCTCTCTGGTCACCCCTAAAGCCAACTCCTCCTTTGGTCGTCTCTCCTTTTAGTTCTCTGCTGCCAATGACTGGAACGAACTACAAAAATCTCTGAAACTGGAAACTCTTATCTCCCTCACTAGCTTGAAGCACCAGCTGTCAGAGCAGCTCACAGATCACTGCACCTGTACATAGCCCATCTATAATTTAGCCCAAACAACTACCTCTTCCCTTACTGTATTTATTTATTTTATTTATTTTGCTCCTTTGCACCATATTATTTATATTTTAACTTTGAACTTTCTTCAAACTACAAATCTACCATTCCAGTGTTTTACTTGCTATACTTTATTTACTTTGCCACCATGGCCTTTTTTGCCTTTACCTCCCTTATCTCACATCATTTGCTCACATTGTATATAGTCTTACTTTTTCTACTGCATCATTGATTGTATGTTGTTTTACTCCATGTGTAACTCTGTGTTTTTGTATGTTGTCGAACTGCTTTGCTTTATCTTGGCCAGGTTGCAATTGTAAATGAGAACTTCTCAACATGCCTACCTGGTTAAATAAAGGTGAAATAAATAAAACAGAGAGATCCTTGATGAAAACTTGCTCCAGAGCACTCAGGACCTCAGACTGGGACGAAGGTTCACCTTCCAACAGAACAACGACCCTAAGCACACAGTCATTACAATGCAGGAGTGGCTTCAGGACGTCTCTGAATGTCCTAGAGTGGCCCAGCCAAATCCCGGGCTTGAACCCGATCGAACATCTCTGGAGAAACCTGAAAATAGCCATGAAGCAAAGCTCCCCATGCAACCTGACAGAGCTTGAGAGGATCTGTAGAGAAGAATGGGAGAAACTCCCCAAATACAGGTATGCCGTGCTTGTAGCGTCAAACCCAAGAAGAATCGAGGCTGTAATTGCTGCCAAAGGTGCTTCAACAAAGTACTGAGTAAAGGGTCTGAATACTTAAGTAAATGTGATATTTCTGTTTTTAAATTATTTAATTTCTAGAAATCTGTTTTTGCCTTGTCATTATGGGGTATTGTGTGTAGATTGATGAGGGGAAAAAATTATTTCATACATTTTAGAATAAGGCTGTAACCTAACAAGATGTGGAAAAATACTTTCGGAAGGCACTGTATATAGACTTTTCTAGAGACATTATACTTTGGAGCCTTATACAGTGAAAGAGGGCAAGTGAGAGAGCTGTTGCAAATTTCAGTGCCAGCATTGCCTTGCCTGATCTTCATTGGATCATTGCACAAGACACATTTTCTCATCTTTATTCCACACATGACAATAGTTGATAAAAGATTAAACTATATTTTTGCAGCAGCGATGCCATAGCCAGCAGTGAAATTAATTGGAGAGTCAAAAGAAGATAAACACATTCAGCCTTTAATAACTCCAAGGTCTGAAGATGATTGGGGGTTGATCTTAATGATCTGACAGCCAATCTGAGAAGCGCAACCAATCAGCCACATTTACTTTGTCTCTAACCCAACTCCCCAATAATACAGGGATCACTCTTGTACTTTGTATCTCAGTAATAGATAATAGTAATAGATAGATAAAATAATAGATAGATAAAATTAATGGTATACAAAGCCATTGCCTTTATCAAAGAATCATTTGCATATTAAAGCAAATTGCCACAACCAGCCCTGTGCTGCGCTTTTACGATAAAGTCTAGTGGAAGATTTGCCAGGCAAGTCATCTTTACGCCTTAAAGCAAACTAAACATTTTATGCGGAAACAAGATGATATCGTTGGTAATTAAAATGGATCAATCTGATTCCTTCTGGACAATGGCATTGAATGAATTCAAAAGCAAACTCCGAGGAGGTGTGATGTAACGACTTTGAGAGGGAGGTGGATGAGCTCCAATGAGTAATAATCTTAATAATATCTACTATCTTTTAAACACTTCTCATTTAAAAATCCTAGCTAACTCCTGGGTGGGGAATCTTATGGTTAGAGGGTTTCTGAAGGACTTTACTTGATCATTGTCCATTGCAAATGACTTCCCAATTACATTGTCGGAGAAATACGGAGCACAAAAGCGACACATCTGACCACTTCAAAGGGTGATTCTCTTTATAATGTCTTTTTTTATGGACTAATTATAGTTTTGTTTTAATAAAGAAGTAATTTCTCCTGTAGTAATATTGGTATCTTTAAACTATCAGTCTTTTTAATAACATGGATCTTACTGATTAAATGTTCCTGCTCACGCCTTCATGCATTAAACCAGGTTTGGCTGTTTAATTTAAAATGGAGCACCTGCATTATATTTCTCGGCACCAGTAAAATTAATCAGTCATTGGGACTAAATTGAAGTGTGGTATTCACCTGTATCAAACTCCAGATAACAGGTAAATTGAGTGTTGGGAACTACTAATTTCATTCTCCTCTGTTCAGTACACACAGAGGGCTAGGCCAGGAATACATTTTGGGAGCTTACCACCAACCTTGTAGAAATCTTGATTCATGGCCGGCTTTCAACAGGCCTCAACTTAAATAGACCTGAAGGGCAATGCTAATGGAAGGGAGCGTGGTCGCCATATTTGTCATGTTAGTGTGTGAATTTTCTCATCAGCGCATTATGTTTTATCATTTACTGCAAATGTGTTTGGCAATCTCACAAACTGATACTTAAATTCAGTCTGCTGTTACTTTTGGGACTTCTCCAGATATTGAGTCACCCACAAGTAGAAGCTGTGGCAAACATATTTATGGTCCAACACCGGTCAGTGATGAAGCAACTAGTCACTTTTTACATGAAAGAAATGTGTTAGAGTTCATGAGAGAAACTCCAGTAAGCAATATCTTAAACCTCTTACTTTAACCCCCCACTGCTCAAAAATAACATATATATTTCATGTGTATTGCTTTGCTCACCTTTAATATTGTCTAAATTATTGTGTATTTTGCAGTGCTTCTTCCAATTCCATGGAACAATTATTGTTTTTCTTAGGCCAGCCAACTATGGCCAGGTGTCTGTATAATTCATTTGTCTTCTTAAAAACTTTAAAAGCACTGCCCAAACGTTCAATCAAAGTTAAAGGAAAAATAAGCACTGAAGATATAATTTGGTCAAATGTATGCAAAGGGGAAAATTGTTATAGAACATCATTATTTAATGTTACATTTGAAAAATAATATTTGTATGACTGCAGGTCCTGTCTAAAGTATGAATGGGTGTGATTTGAATAGATGTCAAGGATTTCAAACCAGATTGACCTTTTCCAGGCAGAAAATTTTTCAGTATTTTCAGATTCAGATCAACTTTATTATCCCACCAGGGGGAAATTCATTTGGTCATGTGCTTAAAAAGAGAGCACATAAAACATAACACAGAAACTAAACAATATAATTAATTGAAAGTGCTATAGCTACACGTTTAAAGTGAAAGTGCAATATTCTGTATATTCGAGGGACCATCAGACTATCCCTTATACAGCCTAATGGCTGTTGGAATAAAAGAGTCCCCATATCTATCTGTTTTGATTTGATTTTGAAGAAGTCTCTTTCCCCCCTTGTCCAGCTGCTGCTGTGACTGAGTTTTGAGTGGAGATGTTCTGTAAAATTCTTTCAAGTTTCAGGAGGATGAGTTTTGTGTACAGGTTGTTGACTGATTATTGATCTATACCAATTATCCTTCCCGCCGTCCTGACGCTTGACTTGGTCTTGCGCTCGCATGTTTCCAAACACACATATCAGACCAAAGGACCACACTCTGCAGGACAGATTTATAGAACAGTTGTAAAAAAGCAGTTGCAGTGGGAACTCCAGGTGGCATGCTGTTGATAAAAAAAAATCCCTGGGGACCTCATACGTCCCCCTACCATCAGAACCTGCCCGAACCACTAAGTGACATAAGCGGCCACTAGGGGGCCCTGACCTTCCCAAAAAGTCTACAAAAAATGTATTAAATCGGTAAGTTAGTCTAGCCAGCTGTCTAATAAATGTTTATTTCCCTATTTAGGGGACTTCCATTTATAATTTCATTGTTTTATCAAGGCATATAAAGGTAATTTGCTTATAGATCAACTTCAGTTAGGCCAAATCGCTTCACAACAGTTCTGGCTGACAGGCCCGCTTTCATACTTCAATTCAGTTGGCCTCGAAGGACTCTGGGGACTCGGGTTACATATCCACAGCCATTGGATGCTTGGGAGTCCCGCCTTAACACTCATTTGCTGATTGGGCTGTCCGTCAATTTGTGCCAGAATGATACATCACAGGCACGCACGCTGCATAGCCCTGCAAAGCTGAGAGTCTATTGCAGTGATCCTATTGTTCTATGACAAACACACATCGATTTATATTGAATTTCAGAAATAAAAACTCTAACACAATTTGAAAATGTGTAACAAAACCACTTTGTGTTCATCACTTTATATTAGATGTAAGCTGAGATCATGACGAATCAGTAGATTAGTTCACAGGGGGGATAGACAACAATGAATGAGAGCAGTGCATCAGGAAATTAGTCGGATTTTCCCTGACCTCTAGTTACATAAAAAATGATTACAGTAATAAGGCAGCTGAAGTCTTATAGCATGTCAATTGTAAAGATCAGTGGAGGCTCTTTAGGGGAGGACCATCCTCCTCAGTGAAATTTCATAAAAATAATGAAACATTAAAGTTGTCCTTTTTAGATAAAACTATACTAAATATATACATATGTCACCAAATAATTGATTAAAATACACTGTTTTGCAATGAAGGTCTACAATAACTTCAACAGCATTGTCTGTGGTAGCACCATTGTGTAGCCTGAGGACAGCTAGCTTCCGTCCTCCTCTGGCTACATTGACTTCAATACAAAACCGTAGGCCTCACCCCCTTCCATAGACATACTTGGTAATTATTAAGGACGTCCTCCAACCAATCAAAGCTTTTGCAGTATGAACTGACATGTTGTCCATCCAATCATAGAATTAGGATCAGAAAATGAACCTAGTGAGTTGTATTGGGATTGTGCCACAGAGCATTATGGGGGTTTTACTGTATGTGTTGAGAGGCTTGGTGACATTGTCGGATAGATATTATGAGTGAAGAGTGATAGTTGAGCATGTTTTGGATATTATTCAATTCAAATTATTTTTTTCAAATTACAGGAGACAGAGGAGGTATATTCTAAATAGTTTTCTTTGTTATAGAACTTTATTTTTGTGTTCAGTTAGTGAAATTTTGTTAAATTTGCTTTGCTAACTTCAGTAACTAGCAAGCTACCAGGACAAGTGTGCAGTTTTCTCCGCCAGAATGGTAGAACGGCCAATGTTGTGGACTTTTTGTGAAGAACCCCGTTCATTCTCTGGGGTACACGGAAAATGTGCGAATTAAAAGCGACGTTCGACCTCTGCCTGAGATCAGTTTCATGAAGACAGATGAAAATGTGAGGGAGTTCAATACTAACTTGAATCAAAAGTATAGCTGGTTAACAGGGAGCCTTTCATCAGGCCACCTGTATTGCTGGCCTTACCTGCTTTTCGGAAAGTCTGGGTGCAGTGACCTGAAGAACATCGATCGTTCAGCTAAACGAAAAAACAAAAGCTGGGCAAGCAAGAATTTGCTTTTAGGAGGACACGATGAGAGGGAAAGTTGCGTCAACAAGTGCAACTACAAGGAGCTTGCAGAGGTAATTAATTACACGTTATGATGCTTTACTTGCTGAACATATGGAGCTTTCGAATGTCGTTTCTGGGATGTTGATTTGATAGCTTCCATCGCCTCATCCATTAACCTGTTGTGGTATAGGGGGCAGTATTTTCACGGCCGGATAAAAAAACGTACCCGATTTAATCTGGTTACTACTCCTGCCCAGAAATGAGAGTATGGATAGAAAACACTCTAAAGTTTCTAAAACTGTTTGAATGGTGTCTGTGAGAATAACATAACTCATATGCAGGCTACAACCTGAGAAGATTCCCTACAGGAAGTGCCCTGTCTGACAATTTGTTGTCCTTCTGTTTCATCTCTATCAAAAATACAGCATCTGTGCTGTAACGTGACACTTTCTAAGGCTTCCATTGGCTCTCTAAAGCCGGCAGAAAGTGGAATGGGGTGTCTGCTGTCTCTGGGCAAAGTACAGCAGCTCTGTTTGTGAGTGGTCTGCCTGGGGACAGTGAGACTGAGATGCGAGACTTCTCCATTTTTTTCTTTCTCTCTCTGAATGAATACAACGTTGCCCGGTTGGAATATTATCGCTATTTTACGAGAAAAGTAGCATAAAAATGTATTTTAAACAGCGTTTGACATGCTTCTAAGTATGGTAATGGTATATTTTGAATTTTTTTGTCACGAAATGTGCTCGCGCACTACCCTTCGGATAGTGACCTGAACGCATGAACAAAACGGCGGTATTTGGATATAACTATAGATTATTTGGAACCAAAACAACATTTGTTGTTGAAGTAGAAGTCCTGGGAGTGCATTCTGACAAAGAACAGCAAAGGTAATCCAATTTTTCTAATAGTAATTCTGAGTTTAGGTTGTCCCAAACTTGGTGGGTGTCAAAATAGCTAGCCGTGACGGCCGAGCTATGTACTCAGAATATTGCAAAATGTGTTTTTGCCGAAAAGCTATTTTAAAATCGGACATTGCGATTGCATAAAGGAGTTCTGTATCTATAATTCTTAAAATAATTTCTGTATTTTGTCAAAGTTTATCGTGAGTAATTTAATAAATTCACCGGAAGTTTTCAGTGGGTATGCTAGTTCTGAACATCACATGCTAATGTAAAAAGCTGGTTTTTGATATAAATATGAACTTCATTGAACAAAACATGCATGTATTGTATAACATAATGTCCTAGGAATGTCATCTGATAAAGATCACCAAAGGTTAGTGCTGCATTTAGCTGTGTTTTGGGTATTTGTGATGCATGCTAGTTGCTTTGAAATAGCTGTGTGGTTTTTTGTTTATGTACTCTCCTAACATAATCTAATGTTTTGCTTTCGCTGCAAAGCCTTTTGGAAATCGGACAACGTGGTTCGATTCAGGAGAAGTGTATCTATAAAATGTTGTAAAATAGTCCTGTTTGAGAACTTTGAATTATGACATTTTGTGGTTTTAAATTTGGCGCTCTGATTTGTCACTGGCTGTTGAATAGTGTGGGACGATTTTGTCCTACCTCCCCTAGAGAGGGTAAAAGTTGTATTAAAGAGAGAGGTTGATGCAGTGTATTCTTTCGCATATGCTCAGGCAGGTGTTCCACTTTCCTCCAGTATTTATTTAGCAAAGATGATAACACATAATCACTCCGGACAGACGCAAGCAAAAACTCATGACATAAATGTTGCAGCAGCCAAGGCTACACCTAACCATTCATTTGACATGCTGAAATCTGACATGCTGTATAGGATGAAAACAAGACGATTTTTTCAGTCTGATCAACTGTTAAAAACTGCCCCACCGCTCGGGGACCTGCACCAGTCTGCTTGCAGTTATCAGTTATCGTCAGGTATGTGGATGATCAGGGCTTTATTCAGGAACATTTCTTGGGCTACTTTAATGTGTCGAGTGGGCGAGATGCGCAGTCTGTGTTTGACTTTCTGAATTTTAAGATGTCTGAGTTTAAGTTCAAAGATTAACTCGTTGTCCAAACCTACGATGGCGCAGCTGTAATGGAACGTATTGGGTATTTGTATTTACAACTAAGTCCCCTCCTGTTCCATGATTAACTTCTTCGGGGTATCCCCCCTTCTCAATTTCCACCTAAAGACATACCCTAATCTAACTGCCTGTAACACATGCCCAGAAGCAAGGATATGCATTTTCTTGGTATCATTTGAAAGGAAACACTCTGAAATTTGTGGAAATGTGAATTGAATGTAGGAGGATATAACACAATAGATCTGGTAGAAGACAATACAAGGAAATAAACATACGTTTTCTGTTTTTTATTTTTGCTGCATCATATTTCAAGTGAACAAGAACAGCCAAACATACAGATAGGGTGCTGGGGATGATTTGAATGAAGAACATAAGATGGCAACAATAGCTGAGCAAAAGTTTAGACAGAACTTCAAAAATGAGCAAGCTACATGACCTTGAGCATGAAGTCACCCAGGTGTCCCACACAAATGTACCCAAGTGGCCGAATTGGTACAGTGATACATATTGAAGGAAATAACTATATACATAAATGTTATTCTAACACACCCCCCAAAACAATTATTAAAAATATTTAAAAAAAATATTTAAAAATCTAAAATAACAAGGGTAACTATTTACACATTTTCTATTTACAATATTGTGAAGACCCTCAGTACTCTACACAATATTGTGCTGCTGGTGCCATAGCAGTCTCTTTCTGCTGTAAAGCAGAGGGTTACTGAACAGGTGGTGCAGGTGATGGGGCATTTCCTTCTGGAGGATGAAGGCATTCACCGCAGCAATGTCAATGAAATGATAGAAAAATGTCTTGTACCATTTCATGGTCTTGTGGACAACATTGAAGTATCCTATCAGTGCGTCTGACAGGTCCACACCTCCCATGCCCTTGTTGTAGTCCTTCACAGCAGCTGGAATGGGGACATTCTTTGTGGTCCATGCCCTGGTACAGTCCTTCACACGCCTGATGACATGATCGCCACTGAAGGACTTGTGGATAGTACTGCACATGACCACCTCTCTGGTATCCATCCACTTTACAAAGAGCAGGCCATCTTCACAAATTCATCACATCGAACCCCGCTCTGCCCGCTTAGGCATGTCGTTCACCTTTGTTTTTGGAAAGCCCACTCTGTTGGTCTGAATGGTGCCACAAGCTCACACATCCCACTTCCTCAGCTCTGTAAACAGGGTAGGGCTTGTGTTGAAGTTGTCCACAAACAGTTTGTAGCCCTTCCCCAGCAGTTGAAAATCCAATAACTCCATAATGGAATCATAACTCAGTCCATTACCGGTATAAAACTGTTTTTCCCCTCATAAACAAAAAAATTGCAAGTGTAGGCACACACAGAATCAGCCAAAACAAACAGTTTGTAACTCCATTTGGTTGGTTTGTTACGCATGTATTGTTTGAGGCTGATTCTGGCCTTTGAGGCTACCATCCTCTCATCGATGGACAGGTTCTGGGCAGGCTGAAAATAGGTCTTGCAGGCCTCAATGATGTTGGGGTAGAGAGGTTTGATTTTGCAGAGCCTATCCAACCTTGGTGTGCCTCTCTTTTTGTCATTCTCCCCATCAACTTCTGGGTCACTGATGTGAAGCGCCAGTGAGATAGTCAGAAACCTTTTACAAGACATGAGGAAAGGCAGTTGATAGAGAGCTGACGTTTTCCAGTAGTCCCTTAGAGTTGTCAACTTCACCAGCCCCATGTAAATGACCATTGAAAGGTAGCAGAAAAAGTCTGACATGGAAATGGGCTTCCATGCCTTTTTCTTTCCTGCCTGCTTTTTTGCCCCGTACTTATTGATGTTCGACACCAGGGAATCAACAACTGACGAGGTGAAAAACAGTTGAAACAGTTGAAGGGGGCTGTACTTTGCGGTCATGTCGAGTTGAGGTCCTGGCTGCCTTTTTGGTCTAAAAACTGGTGGAATTGGTTTCACATTGTCTTCTAACAGAGAGTGCCAACGACCCTCTGGCCCTCTGTCTGCAGGTTTCTCTCTTCCCCACCTCCGCTTCTTTGTCACACCTCTAGATGGCTGGGTAGGTGTGGAGCCGGAGACAGCAGGGGTCCGGCTGGATGAACCAGCTTCAGAGGGGGATGGACACCTAGACATTGGTGGCTCATAATCAGAATCACTGCCACTGTGAATGAAAGACAAAAATCAGTAAGAATACTTCCACGTATGAGCCCTGTATCAACACGTAAAATAAACATTTGTATTATATAGAGTACAGGGAACATAATCACTATGGTGTAGTGCTGTTCCATTCCATTCCATGTTTATGTAAATTACATTTAGAAAATATATCACACACACACACATACACACAGTAGAGCCAATGTGTACTTTACACATTTCATTACTGATGATATTTTTATATATTGCAAATAAAATAAGAAAATCTCAAATTAATAATATTTGATATTATTAATTTCAAACAACGACATTAGCATTAGAACTTACCAGTCCAGCATGGCATCCACTCCATGCAGAAACATGTCTTCGGCCTGGGAGTCAAAACTAGCTTCATCTTCCTCAAGCAACTCGGTCTCGCTTTCTCTATCAATTTCCTCTATAATTTGGGTTAAATCTGTATACCTAGACTTTGTTTCTGCTTTTTCTGATTTATTACTCATAATTTAAATATATAAACTTGCTGAAAATGCTATTGACTGCTATGCGTAACACTCGTGGCTCCGTCAAGTAGGATTTGCAATGGCGAATGAACCTCTTCTACGCCAGAGTTTACGACAAAGGCTGGTCTTCGAACGTATAACCATTACATATTGCCGTTTACCTTAGCTCATTGGCTATCTTCCAAGCTAGATTTCAAGATGATCAGTGGTCATTGGGCCAAAATACAGTCAATCAACGATAGACGGGTCCTACCATTGGTGCGCAATGAGGTCATTGATTGTTGTCTTCAAAACGGTTTGTTTCGGTCAATACGTCCCGGGAAAAGAACCATCAAGTATAGTTGTGCTAGTAACAACCAGAGGATTGTAATGAAACCATCCATGACTGAATAAACGTTTGTTTTGTGTGTGTAATTACCACGAATGTTTCGTCCAATGTTGAACGAGACGGAAATCACAGTTTACAAATGTTTCGTGTTAGGCTATAAAAATTGATTTTATCAAACAAAACGAACATTCACTAAGTAGTTAGGACACTTGGCATTGCCACCAGAGGAAGATCTTCAAAGGTAAGCGATTTATTTTATTGTTATTTCTGACTTTTGGTTGGTTGGTTGGAAAATGCTAGTAATACTTCTGTGTGCGGGGCGCTGTCCCCAGAAAATCACATGGTATGCTTTTGCCGCAAAGCCTTTTTGAAATCTGACACAGCGGCTGGATAAACAAGAAGTTCATCTTTTAAATGATGTAAGATACATGTATTTACATAAATGTTTAATATTACGAATGGTGTATTTAGAATTTTAGAGCTATGTATTTTCACCAGATGTTGGCCTGATGGGACGGTAACGTCCCACCTACCCCAGAGGTTAATCAGGGTGATTTTTCCACAAATAGACAAGTATTTTCATCATGGACATGTTGTTTGTAGAGTCCACAAACAGGAGGTGGAGTTCCGGTGCTCACAGGTGTGCCTGGCATGGAATGTGAATCCATCGCGTTCCTCGCCCTCTTCAACGTGTCATTCTCCGCCTGACTCGCCTCCAATGCCTCCTGACTCTCCTAAAATGACGTGACTCTCTGCCAATACCACCTGGCTCTACAATGCATCAGCTTATTCATTTTAAAATCATGGCTAAAGCGATTTAATTAAGGGTTTCGGTTAGGGAAATATGGCGCTGTACAACGGGACTGGTCGAGAGTACTGTAGGCCTACACTACTAAGTGAAGAGAAAAACATTTCTAAATAAAAATTTGATTTATCAAGACCAGTTCCCATGTTCTATGATTCAAAAATAATAATAGTTGGATAACAGATTGGCTCTCGGAACTCATTAAGAAGATTGGCTCTCGGAACTCATTAAGAGTCGTCTCGTGCACGCGTGCGCCAGTCTCATTGTTCTCAGATCGACCACTGACCAAACGCGCTACTGTTTTTCAGCCAGAGACTGGAGAGTCATCATTCAACGTTCTGCCGCCTTCTGAGAGCCTATGGGAGCCGTAGAAAATGTCACGTTACAGCAGAGATCTTTTGTTTTGGATAGAGATGATCAAGAAGGCCAAGAAATGGTCAGAGAGGGCACTTCCTGTTTGGAATTTTTTCAGGTTTTGGCCTGCCATATGAGTTCTGTTATACTCAGACACCATTCAAACAGTTTTAGAAACTTTAGGGTGCTTTCTATCTAATTATATGCATATTCTAGTTACTGGGCAGGAGTAGTAACCACATTAAATCGGGTAAAAAAAATTTCCGGCCTTGCAAATACTGCCCCCTATCCCCTACAGGTTAACAGCCTCAGAAATTGCAGCCCAAATAAATGCTTAACCTCTCTGGGCTAGGTGAGACGCTTGCGTCCCACCTACTCAACAGCCAGTTGAATCCTGTGGCGCGTTATTCAAATACCTTAGAAATGCTATTACTTCAATTTCTCAAACATATGACTATTTTACAACATTTTAAAGACAAAACTCTCGTTAATCTAACCACACTGTCCGATTTCAAAAAGGCTTTACAACGAAAGCAAAACATTAGATTATGTCAGCAGAGTACCCAGCCAGAAATAATCAGACACCCATTTTTCAAGCTAGCATATAATGTCACATAAACCCAAACCACAGCTAAATGCAGCACTAACCTTTGATGATCTTCATCAGATGACAATCTTAGGACATTATGTTATACAATACATGCATGTCTGTTCAATCAAGTTCATATTTATATCAAAAACCAGCTTTTTACATTAGCAGGTGACTAGCATGTGACTAGCATTCCCACCGAACACTTCCGGTTAATTTACTAAATTACTCACGATAAACATTCACAAAAAACATAACAATTATTTTAAGAATTATAGATACAGAACTCCTCTATGCACTCGATATGTCCGATTTTAAAATAGCTTTTCGGTGAAAGCACATTTTGCAATATTCTAAGTAGATAGCCCGGCATCACAGGGCTAGCTATTTAGACACTCAGCAAGTTTAGCACTCACCAAAGTCAGATTTACTATAAGAAAAATGTTATTACCTTTGCTGTCTTCATCAGAATGCACTCCCAGGACTTCTACTTCAATAACAAATGTTGGTTTGGTCCCAAATAATCCATTGTTATATCCAAATAGCGGCGTTTTGTTCGTGCGTTCAAGACACTATCCGAAAGGGTAAATAAGGGTTACGAGCACGACGCATTTCGTGACAAAAAAATTCTAAATATTCCATTACCGTACTTCGAAGAATGTCAACCGCTGTTTAAAATCAATTTTTATGCCATTTTTCTCGTAAAAAAAGCGATAATATTCCGACCGGGAAATTGTTTTTTATTACAAAGAGAGTGAAAGTAAAAGCATGCTATCCCCTCATGCACGAGCCTCAGTCTGATGGCCCTCTGATAGAGCACTTGCCAAACGCGCTAGTGTGTTTCAGCCTGGCCCTGGAATTACGTCATTCAGCTTTTTCCCGGGTTCTGAGAGCCTATGGGAGCCGTAGGAAGTGTCACGTCATGCCAGAGATCCCCTGTTTTTGTTAGAGATGATCACGGAGGGCAAGAAATGGTCAGACAGGCCACTTCCTGTAAGGAATCTTCTCAGGTTTTGGCCTGCCAAATGAGTTCTGTTATACTCACAGACACCATTCAAACAGTTTTAGAAACTTTAGGGTGTTTTCTATCCAAAGCCAATAATTATATGCATATTCTAGTTTCTGGGCAGCAGTAATAACCAGATTAAATCGGGTACATTTTTTATCCGGCCGTGCAAATACTGCCCCCTACCCCCAACAGGTTAACTGTTTTCCAAAACTTCTTAGGGTTAGACCCACAGAGAGAGAACTGCTCCTTAAAGTAACTAACTTTGGCCTTCCGGATAGCCTGAGTTCACTTATTTCTCATTTGCCTGAACGAGAGCCAGTCAGCCTGAGTATGCGTGTGCCGAGCATTTCGCCAAATGCAATTCTTGAGGTGGCGTAACTCTACAAGATCACGGTCGAACCAGGGTCTGAACCTGTTTTTTATTTTAAATTTAATTCCATTGCTTTAGGACTTGGTCAGATGGTTTAAGGCAGGTAGGCTACAGGCCGGTGCTGATGGAGGACGATAGTCAACAAAGAGCTATTTGAAAGTTTAATGCTTAAAACCAGCAAATCAAATTGTTTGGGGACAGACTTGGTGGAGACAACCGAGCACTGAAGGTGATCCTTGGTAAAGATTGCAACGCCCCTACCTTTGGAAGATCTGTCTTGCCGAAAGGTTATAACCAGAAAGGTTAACATCAGTATTCAAAACAGTCTTCAACACATCTGGATTGGAGCTGTGAACCCTCACTTTCAATTGATCCATTTTAGGTAATAAGCTTCTAGTGTTAATGTGCAGAAAACCCCGACTTTTTACAAAAGCAGAAATCAGTGAAGTAGATATCAGAGCACATGTCAGAATTGGGGTTAGCAACAGTAGATGGGCCAGGGTGTACATGCACATTTCCAGATATCATCAACAGTAATGCAGTCAAGGTTTGTAAAATACATGTTGAAAAATGTGAGCTCACATGCAGCTGTGTCTCTCTCTTTCTCTGTCAGTATCAGTGTTAAAAGGGCAACACTTTCTGATGGTTATCATATATAAACTTCAAAGTGTTAAATTGAACACCCAAAGCGTTAAATTTACCAATCTGATTGTGCTGTGTCGGATTCAAGAGCCTCCTCATCCAAAATTGATATTTATGTGTGTGGGGGGGGGGGAGATTCATTCTCAGATGGAATTCATTTAAAATGTATTGGCTGCTCGAAGTTACAAATTGTTATCAGTTAAATAGGGACTGACTGTCTGATATGGAGGAAGAAATTGATACCATGTGAAAAAAAAACAAGAATTTGTAAACTAACGGGTATGGATTAGTTATAGGAAGCGGGTTTCTCCAGGTGTGACGAATAGGACGCACCGTTACACTACCTAGATATTACACACACACCCACTGCCTCTAATTGAGTAATTTGAATGTCTTCACATGATGTAGTCTCTGAGACTGACGGAATTACATTCTGCAGCATGGTGAAGGCTGAGAACACCAACATCTACATCCTGATGCCAGCCCGCTCATTACCAAGGCCCCTACATAGGAGAAGAATGTATGTTGGTGGCTGTGCTCTTTTCTCTCTTTTCTTCTCATCCCAGTTCCTTCTCTTTTCATCATAAGGACTTTGTAATAACGTCCCCTCTCTCTTTCCCGTAGCATGGCAGTGGCAGAGATGCAAAGATGTAAATTGGCCCTCAGAGCCACGCTGCTTTGTGTTCCTGAGGTCGTGACAGAGCAGCGTCTGATGTTCCCTCGGAGAGAGACAGTGACCCATCCATCCATCAACTCTCCCCAAGCCAGGGCTGTGTGATCGTTTCCTGTAGATGGGGGGGCTGAGCCTGAGATAGAAAACAGGCTGCAGGGGCAGAGAGATGATGAGGGGGAGGAGAGGGGGAGGGAGGTAGGGCATCAGGACTCACCGACTGCTGTGTAATTAAGGCTGTGCTAATTGACACGGATATTGCTGTAGTGACAGAGGACAGGATCATTGCTCTGGGCACTGAAGGGGCCCATATGGAGTTCTCTGGTGGCTCGTTCTGGAGCCGCATGAACACCGCAGACGGTGGACGTGGCATTTCATTAGAGACCAGTACAAAAACTAAAGGGCTCAGGCTAATTATTAAAATAACACAATGTCCAGGTAGATACAGAAGGAATTACAGTGTATTATTTTCTAAACAACACATCACTTGTCTTTTGACAGTAGGACTAGAATGATAGCGTTCATTATGGGCGTAGTCCTAATGCTCGCAAAACTTAGTGGATTGCGGTCCTTACCATCCAACCATGGCTAGCCTAAATATGCTTATATGAATGCTTGCATCTGTTGATGAAGTGGGGGAGCCCATATAGATGTGCATAGATGAGGTAATAAGGGCATCAGGGACCATCTATAATCCCAACACAGCCACTTCAACATTGGGGCTGGGGCTAGGCAGCCTGGGTCTGCTGCCTGCAGCCTTGACCATGGAGCCTGCCTCATGCCCATGGCTGATCCCCCATCCCCGGAGACTAAACACACAGAGGGCTCTGCCAGAGGACGCAGCTCATTTGTCAGACCTTCATTTTTCCTGGTGCAGAGCTAAAGGAGACAAAGTTCTGTTACCTAAGTGACACAGGCCAATGCATTACTCATCTGCTAGGGGATTCTTTCTGGGGCCCAGGGCCAGGAGGGGCCTAATTGTGTGGTTCCTTATTTAAACTGGCACAGCCATGGCAGAGCACAGCAGAGCCTAATCAGACTGCATTGCATCCCTCATCCTTGGTAAGATGGCAGAACAGTGGGAGAGAGGAGAGTCGACTGCAGCAAAAAATACAACCACTGCAACAAACCAAGACAGCACAGAAGTGGTTTGGCTGTAGAATGTGAGCAGTTAGTGAATTAGAGCCTGTGCCTTTGTTGGCAAATGCAACAGGCATTCCTCAGCATAGCGTGAAACAAAGTCCTGTGATATATTTCAGCCTAAAAAGTTCAAAGAAAAATTATGTAATTTACAGTAACAATCCCTCAGACGTGGAAGGGGCCATGCTGAAATCTCCTTCTCAACATATTGGCCTTGTACTGTAAATAGTTGGTGTGTCTGTTTGCCCTTGTGTGTTTCCATGTGTGGTTGTGTTTGTGTGCGTGTGCGTGTGTAACAGGGTTGGTTATGTTTCCACTCAAAACTGCAGAAATATGTATTTCATGATTATGTATTCCTATTGGTTGGTTGAATTTACATATCAATAAGATGTTATGCCATTGGTCATACTTGCAGATAGCGGGATATCGCGAACGTCAACTATTCTAAGTCTGATATTGACATGCAAGGGGTAGCTCACATTCTGAAATACTGTATTCTATTTACAATGTGTACGAGTTCACTATATACATTTCTTGATATACACAGTGCCTTCAGAAAGTATTTATACCCCATGACCCACATTTTGTTACATTCTGAATTCAATTTTTTCTCTCTCAATCATCTACACACAATACCCCATAATGACAAAGTCAAAACATGTTTTTATATGTTTTTGCAAATGTATAGAAAAATAAATACATAAATATCGGATTTACATAAGTATTCACACCCCTGAATCAATACATGTTAGAATCACCTTTGGCAGAAATTACAGTCTTTCTGGGTAAGTCTCTAAGATCTTTGCACACCTGGATTGTACAATATTTGCACATTATTATTTGTTTAAATTTAGGTTATTGTCCTGATGAAAGGTGGATTTGTCTCCTAACCAGGTTTTTCTTTTGGATTTTGACTGTGCTTGGCTCTATTCCATTCATTTTTATAATTTAAAAAAACTTGCAGATGACAAACATACCTATAACATGGTGCAGTCACCACCATGCTTGAAAATATGAAGAGTGGTACTCGCTGATGTGTTGTGTTGGATTTGCCCCAAACATAATGCTTTGTATTCAGGATATTAAGTTTTTTTCTTTGCCACATTTTTATCAATTTTACTTCCTTATTGCAAACCGGATGCATGTTTTTGAATATTTTTATTCCGTACAGGCTTCCTTCACTCTGTTATTTAGCTAAGTATTGTGGAGTAACGTTGTTGATCCATCCTCAGTTTTAACTCCTATCACAGCCATTAAACACTGTAACTGTTTTAAAGTCACCATTGGCCTCATGGTGAAATCCCTGAGCGGTTTCTATCCTCTGCGGCAACTGTATCTTTGTAGTGACATGGTGTATTGATACACCATCCAAAGTGTAATTGATAACTTCCACATGTGCAAAGGGATAATAAATGTCTGCTATTTACTCATCTACCAATAGGTGGCCTCCTTTGCGAGATATTAGAAAACCTCCCTGGTCTTTGTGGTTGAATCTGTGTTTGAAATTCACTGCTCGATTGAGGGACCTTATGTGTGGGGTACAGAGATGAGGTAGTCATTCAAAAATCATGTTAATGACAATTATTACACACAGAGTTAGTCCATGCAACATATTATGTGACTTGTTAAGCAAATGTGTACTCCTGAACCTATTTCAGCTTGCCATAACAAAGGTTATTGAAGACATTTCAGCTTTTCATTTTTCATTTGTTTGTAAAGGTTTCTACGAACATAATTCCACTTAATATGGTGCATTGTGTGTAGGACAATTTAATCTCAATTTAATCAATTTTATATTCCGACTGTAACACAACTAAATGTGTAAAAAGTCAAGGGGTGTGAATACTTTCTGAAGGCACTGTGTATGTACCTGTTAGATATTGGGAGCTTCCTGGGATGTGCTTTTGTATGTTATTGCTGTATGAGCAAGTTTGCTAGCATGCTCTAATTGTAATGGTTGCATTAGCTCCCTGCTAATTCAGTTATTTCCATGCTAACAGACCAATCACAAATCTACAGCCATCAACATACTGTTGTCCTACACATCTAATGTGCTTCCTTTTGTCTCATCAGGTACTTGGATATATTGTATTTTGTAATATTTTTGTCATTGTTATGTTTCATCTGATATTGACATGCAAGCAACGTATCATGAATCTACGACCATTAAACTTACTGTTGTCCTGCACATCTAATGTGCTTCCTTTTGTCTGTAGTCAGAATAAACCCCCATCAATTGGGATCGCTGGCTGGACAGTCTTCAAGACCAGTCTTCGTGTCAGTCCTCGTGTCTTCGTGGGACATCTGTTACACGTGTGTGTCCGTCCGTGTGTCCGCACGTGTGTGTGTCCAATACAGTAAGCCCTAGAGTATAGCAAGGGAACGTTGCAGCAGTTCCAGTCAGTTGAGGAAGGCGAGGAGACAACCTGCTGCCTTAAGGCTCCAGGAAGGGGCGCAGGCATCCCATGTGGGCTTGGGCACAACACTCCAGCCTGTTTCCAATGGATACCTATTCAATTACTTCCCACCTCCCACCTCTGCTGCAGGAATGAGGGACAGGAGAGGGGGAAGAGGAGGAGGGAGGTGGAGGAGAAGAAAGTGAGGGAGTGGGGTGACTGCTGTTTCTGTTTACAGAGGCCAATTACCATTGTGCAAGGGGGACCTCTGTTTAGGAACCCAGCCTGGTGGACAGTCGGAGCAGGGACAGTAAGCAGCAAAGTGAGGCTCTATGTGCGATGGAGGAGTCAGAGTGAACAGCATGCCTTATTATGATATGAGGCAGCAGCTCAGCCATGTCCTCCTGTCCTGTCATTAGCCTGTCACCCTGCCAGGTGTGCTCTGCCTGGGAGGCTATTTGGGCTCTGGGCACCACTCCGATCTCCCCTCTCCCCGGTTCAGTGGATCCTCCCTGGAACTAGCTCTATCCCCCTCTCCTGGGTGAATGAAAGAGGATGTGTCCCAAATGGCACCCTATTTCCTGTATAGTGATCTACTTTTGTGTAGGGCTCAAATGTAGTGGACTATATAGGATATGGGATGCCATTTGGGACACACACACACATAGGGAGAGAAGCCCTGTCTGACTGGCTGTAGAGGGCCTGAATGCACTGTGTGACGTATATGGGAGGAGAGTGACATTACTGCAAGTTTCTTTCAAGGACTGGAAGAAATGTGCGGTAGTTATCCTATCCTCGAAGCCTGAAGTCAATGTTAATGATATGGACAATTTGTGGGGAAAGCGGTGCTTTCCTTGCGGTGCAATCTACCTCGTACATGTCTGAATGCCTCAATTGAAACTTCAAAAGATTCCCCAGCACCATTGTTAGTGGACATGTCAATTTTTTTGGTGAATACAATGAGAGAATCAAACCACTCTGAAATGCAGGCAGTGGTCGTGTGGCTTTGATGTCCCCTCCTGTATAAAAGGAATAAAACTTTTATCTTTGTCTGTATCTCTCTCTCCCAGTAGTCATCAAGCAACACGCCACTGCCTGCTCCCAGAGGAATAGAGTAGCCAGCACTTATTTTCACGATTTCACTAATTACAATCAAAATCAATAAATCATAGCACATTTTTTGGCTAGTTTTTACCTGATAAAGTAGAATCCTGTTGAAAAAGAATGCAAAAAGTACAATTTGGGGATAGGGGGCAGTATTTGCACGGCCAGATAAAAAACATACCCGATTTAAACTGTTTACTACTCTTGCCCAGAAATGAGAATATGCATATAATTAGTAGATTTGGATAGAAAACACTCTAAAGTTTCTAAAACTGTTTGAATGGTGTCTGTGAGTATAACAGAACTCATATGGCAGTCAAAACCCTGAGACAAATCCTAAATCTGATGTGTAGAATCACTTCAAGCCTTTGCCATTGAAACACACAATGAGTTAGGATTCATTTTTCACTTCCCAAGGCTTCCACTAGATGTCAACAGTCTTTACAAAGTGGTTTGAGTGTTCTCCTGTAAAAACTGACCGAACAAGAAGGCTGTAAACTAGGTCACAGGCGGATGGCCATGTCTACTATGACGCGCATGCATGTGGGGACCCTTTCTTTCCGAAACGTTTTATAAGACAATGCAATTGTCCGCCTTGAATATTATTGAAGTTCTGATTGAAAAAGGCCCTAAAGACTTATGCTATACAACGTTTGACATGTTTGAACAAACATAAATATATATTTTTTGCTCTTTTGTGGCGACAAGTCCCGCGCGCTTCGGTACATTTTGAGTAGCCTACAGAACGCGCTAACAAGGAGCTATTGGGACAAATTATTAACTTTTTTGAACAAAACTACATTTGTTGTGGACCTGGGATTCCTGGAAGTGCCTTCTGATGAAGATAATCAAAGGTAAGTGAATATTTACAATAGTATATTTGATTTTAGATGGTTCCAAGATGGCGCTAACCTGTATCGCCTAGCCTATTTTTCTGAGCATAGCACCTCGTTTATTGCAAAGTGTGATTTCCCAGTAAAGTTATTTTTAAATCTTGCAATGCGGTTGCATTCACGAGATGTTAGTCTATAATTCTTTGAATGACAATATTATAATTTACCAATGTTTTCGAATAGTAATTTAGTAAATTGTAGCGCTGTTTCACCGGCAGCATTTGAGGGAAAATATTTTCTGAATTTCACCGCCACTGTAAAATGCTGTTTTTGGATATAAATATGAACTTGATAGAACAACAAAATGCATGTATTGTCTAACATAATGTCCTAGGAGTGTCATCTGATGAAGATTGTCAAAGGTTAGTGCATCAGTTTAGCTGGTTTTCTGCTTTTGATGACGCCTGTCTGCATTGAAAATAGCTGTGTGTAATGTTTTGTCAATGTACTGTCCTAACATAATCTAACTTTATGCTTTCGCCGTAAAGCCTTTTTGAAATCGGACAACGTGGTTAGATTAAGGAGATGTTTATCTTTCAAAGGGTGTAAGATAGTTGATTGTTTGAGAAATTTAAATTATTCGATTTATTCTGTTTTGAATTTTGCGCGTTGCATCTTGTCAAGCAATCCCGTTAACGGGATCCGAACGGGAAGGGGTATCCACAACGGGTTAACCTGTTAGGGCTAGGGGGCAGTATTTATATGGCCGGATAAAAAACGTACCCGATTTAATCTGGTTACTACTCCTACCCAGTAACTAGAATATGCATATAATTATTGGCTTTGGATAGAAAACACCCTAAAGTTTCTAAAACTGTTTGAATGGTGTCTGTGAGTATAACAGAACTCATATGGCAGGCAAAAACCTGAGAAGATTTCATGCAGGAAGTGGCCTCTCTGACAAGATCTTGTTCTTCTTGTCTCTGTTTATTGAAGACTGAGGATCTTTGCTGTAACGTGACACTTCCTACGGCTCCCATAGGCTCTCAGAGCCCGGGAAAAAGCTGAATGATATCGAGGCAGCCCCAGGCTGAAACACATTTGCGCTTTTGGCAAGTGGCCGATCAGAGGACAATGGGCTTAGGCGCGTGCATGAGTCGACCCTGTGCTTTATTTTCTTTCGTCTTTTTACCTAAACGCAGATTCCCGGTCGGAATATTATCGCTTTTTTACGAGAAAAATGGCATAAAAATTTATTTTAAACAGCGGTTGACATGCTTCGAAGTATGGTAATGGAATATTTAGACATTTTTTGTCACGAAATGCGCCATGCTCGTCACCCTTCTTTACCCTTTCGGATAGTGTCTTGAACGCACGAACAAAACGCCGCTGTTTGGATATAACTATGGATTATTTGGGACCAAACCAACATTTGTTATTGAAGTAGAAGTCCTGGGAGTGCATTCTGACGAAGAACACCAAAGGTAATCAAGCTTTTCTAATAGTAAATCGGAGTTTGGTGAAGGCTAAACTTCCTGGGTGTCTAAATAGCTAGCCCTGTGATGCCGGGCTATCTACTTAGAATATTGCAAAATGTGCTTTCACCAAAAAGCTATTTTACAATCGGACATATCGAGTGCATAGAGGAGTTCTGTATCTATAATTCTTAAAATAATTGTTATGCTTTTTGTGAACGTTTATCGTGAGTAATTTAGTAAATCGTTAGTAAATTCACCGGAAGTTTGCGGGGGGTATGCTAGTTCTGAATGTCACATGCTAATGTAAAAAGCTGTTTTTTGATATAAATATGAACTTGATTGAACAAAACATGCATGTATTGTATAACATAATGTCCTAGGTGTGTCATCTGATGAAGATCATCAAAGGTTAGTGCTGCATTTAGCTGTGGTTTGGGTTTATGTGACATTATATGCTAGCTTGAAAAATGGGTGTCTGATTATTTCTGTCTGGGTACTCTGCTGACATAATCTAATGTTTTGTTTTCGTTGTAAAGCCTTTTTGAAATCGGACAGTGTGGTTAGATTAATTAACGAGAGTCTTGTCTTTAAAATGCTGTAAAATATGTTTGAGAAATTGAAGTAAAAGCATTTCTAAGGTATTTGAATAACGCACCACAGGATTCCACTGGCTGTTACGTAGGTGGGACGATTTCGTCCCGCCGACCCTAGAGAGGTTAACTGACTTGCCTAGTTAAATAAAGGATACAAAAATCAAATAATACTGAGCATAAATGTAAAGTGTTGGTTTCATAAGCTGAAATAAAAGATCCCAGTAATTTTCCACAGGCACAAAAAGCTTATTTTTCTAAAATGTTGTGCACAAATTTTTTTACATACCTGTTTGTTAGCATATATCCTTTGCCAGATAATCCATCCACCTGATAGGTGTGGCATATCAATCATGATGATTACACAGGTGCACCTGGTGCTGGGGACAATAAAAGGCCACTCTAAAATGTGCAGTTTTGTCACACAACACATTGAGTGTGCAGGGAGTGTGCAGTTGGCATGCTGACTGCAGGAATGTCCACCAGAACTGTTGCCAGATAATTGAATGTTAATTTCTCTACCATAACCCTCCTCCAATGTCGTTTTGGAGAACTTGGCAGTACTATCCAACCTGCCTCAAAACCACAGACCACTTGTAACCACACCAGCCCAGGACCTCCACATCCGGCTTCTTCACCTGAGGGACGGCCTGAGACGAGCCACCCGGACAGCTGTTTAAACTGTGAGTTTGCACAACCAAAGAACTTCTGTACAAACTGTCAGAAACCGTCTCAAGGAAGCTCATCTGCGTACTTGTCATCCTCACCAGGGTCTTGACCTGACTGCAGTTTGGCGTCATAACCGACGTTAGTGGGCAAATGCTCACCTTTGATGGCCACTGGCATTGCTGAAGAAGTGTGCTCTTCACGAATGACTCCCAATTTCAATTGTACGTTCCGTCTGCTGTCCGTGACCGTTAGATCTATTGGGCCCACACGTCACCCTCCTCTGGTCATCCTGGCATCGGTCGGATGGTGCGTTGCCTTAGTGGGAAGTACTGGTGGTCCACCTTGGCCAAGGACGTGAGGGTTTATGTTTCCTCCTGCTTGGTGTGCGCCCAGTGCAAGGCTCCCAGACACCTGCCCAGAGGGAAGTTACAACCCCTCCCCATTCCACAACGGCCGTGGTCGCACCTGTCGGTGGACTTCCTGACGGATATTCCTTCCTCACAGGGCAACACCACGATCCTGGTCGTTGTGGATCGGTTTTCTAAGTCCTGCCGTCTCCTCCCTTTGCCCAGTCTCCCTTCGGCCCTACAGACTGCGGAGGCCCTGTTCACTCACGTCTTCTGGCACTACAGGGTGCCTGAAGACATAGTTTCTGATCGGGGTTCATGTCCAGAGTATAGAGGGCATTCATGGAATGTCTGGGGGTCTCGGTCAGCCTCACCTCAGGTTTTCACCCTGAGAGTAACGGGCAGGTGGAGAGAGTAAACCAGGATGTGGGTACATTTCTGCGGTCCTATTGCCAGGACCGGCCGGGGGTGTGGGAGGCGTCCATCCCCTAGGCAGAGATGGCCCAAAACTCACTCCTCCACTAACCTCTCCCCTTTCCATTGCATATTGGGGTATCAGCCGGTTCTGTCACCTTGGCATCAGAGCCAGATCAAAGCTCCTGCGGTGGACAAATGGTTTAACCTCTCTAGGGTAGGGGGCAGTATTTGCACGGCCGGATAAAAAACGTACCCGATTTAATCTGGTTATTACTACTGCCCAGAAACTAGAATATGCATATAATTATTGGCTTTGGATAGAAAACACCCTAAAGTTTCTAAAACTGTTTGAATGGTGTCTGTGAGTGTAACAGAACTCATGTGGCAGGCAAAAACCTGAGAAGATTCCTTACAGGAAGTGTCCTGTCTGACCATTTCTTGGGCTTCTACACTCTCTTTATTGAAAACTGAGGATCTCTGCTGTAACGTGACACTTCCTACGGCTCCCATAGGCTCTCAGAAGGCGGCAAACCGGTGAATGGTGTCTTTGCAGGCCCTGGCTGAAAAACACTAGCGCATTTGGATAATGGTTGATCAGAGAACAATGAGACTGAGGCGCGTGTACGAGGCGACACCATGTTTTTATTTTTTCGTCTTTGAACGAAAACAGGGTTTCCCGGTCGGAATATTATCGCTTTTTTACGAGAAAAATCGCATAAAAATTGATTTTAAACAGCGGTTGACATGCTTCGAAGTACGGTAATGGAATATTTAGAATTTTTTTGTCACGAAACGCGTCGGGCGCGTCACCCTTCGTCAGCCTTTGGATAGTGTCTTGAACGCACGAACAAAACAGAGGATATTTGAACATAACTATGGATTATTTTGAAACAAACCAACATTTGTTATTGAAGTAGAAGTCCTGGGAGTGCATTCTGATGAAGAACAGCAAAGGTAATCACATTTTTCTAATAGTAAATCGGAGTTTGGTGAGGGCCAAACTTGGTGGGTGTTTAACTTCTTGGGGCTATGTGGGACGTTAGCGTGCCACCCGTGGCGCACCCTATCAACAGCAGGTGCATTTCAAGAGCGGCAAATTTGAAACCAACTCTAGACTTGAGCTTTGATGTCCCCTCCTGTGTAATAAGAATAAACATTTTATCTTTGTCTGTATCTTTCTCTCCCAGTAGTCATCAAGCACCACACCACTGCTACCAGAGGGATAGAGTAGCCAGGACAAACATATTTTCACAATTTCACTAAAATCATCAATAAATCATAGCATGTGTTTACCTGATAAAGTAGAATTCTGTTGAACAATAATGTTAAAAACATTCCTAAAACAATGTTATACAGTAATTGTGCCAGCCCTAACAATACAATCACACACTGTACGCACACACACATTACCACACTCACCAAAGCCCACACACAAGCTCAGGTCCCGCAAGGCTCCGATTTGTGACAGTAAAAGGGAGTGCTTTCCAGTTCCCTTGATTGACCTTCCGCTGTGTTAATCCTCAACAGTGAGCTTTGTCCTTCCTTGATAAAAGGAAGAGCAGACTGTGTTCCCTGATATATATCCCAAAGCATGCCTTAAGAATGAAATCAAGATGACCACATTCCTCCGAAAGCTATCCCTGTCCGTTTCCGGCTTCCAGCCACCTATATCTCAGAGCATGATCATTTCAACTCTGTTCGCCAGATGGCTTTTTTATTCTGACATCATCATCCACAAATAAATAAATTGTCTCACATGAATTACATGTAAGAGGGGATTACGTGTCTTGTCTGCCTAAATATGCAAACTCTGACAGATACACTCATGCGTGTACCTTTCAGCGTTTTGCACAATGCAATGTTTCTTGGTGTGGAAATGCATTTTGTGATATGCTGTATTTACAGATCTATGACTACTGAACACAAATTGTATGAAAAATGGGTGAGTCAATTGGCACAAAGAGCATGTTTAATCAGATGCTAAGAATAGCTCAGCTAGAGGTGGATGGGAATGGGCTGACATGCCAGGTATTTCTGGAGCATCATACAAGATGAGTTGAAACAAGTCCCTGCCAAGCTAATAAATAAACACCATTATGATTCATGCTCTCAAGGATGTAGGTATTAAGAGCAAACCTCTACTTTGTGTATCGATGTCGAAGAAGAGTGTTTAATGAAAAGGAATTTAAACAAACCAATAGACTATAGTGTACTGCTGCTTCCCTTATCTATTCCACTGCAATGGATTCCAAAGACATGCTTTGTCTCCAATTCTGTCCTGTCCCTCCATCTGTACATTGACAGATCATTAAGTAGTAAATCTATCACCCTCGGCCATGCGTCTCTCGGCTTGACGCTCCAAATACCATGGGGCTGTAGAAAGGGGAGTGCCTGCCCCAAAAAGGGAGCGAAAAGTTGCTGAGCTGGGCACAATATCCTCCCTAACTCCCACCCTCCACTCAATAAACTGCTTGGCTGCTCTTTCACTCAATCCCTCTGCTAGAGTCTGGGCCAAAACCCACCATGCCCCGGGGTTCGATACCTGGCACGGGCCTTCCCCTCCATCGTCACTGCAGCCTGGGGACTGCTCCTCCAAAACAAGAGAGAAAAATCTTGCTCCAAATCACTGGCACACAGTTGCTCAAAATATACAGTTAATCTAATTTTCCTCCATCTGATGATATTTCAATTAAGTGTAATTAATTGTGTTACTGTATGTGTATCAGCTGTCCATCTCAATTGTATTTAGCTATACCCGCATCCTGTAATGGGCTTGGTTATTGGAAATAAAAAATTGTATTGACTGTGATTGGCATCCAGGATGTTAACAGGGGTTATGAATGATATTGCAAAACTGCCAGATTTGGATTCATCTCTTTCCCTTGTCTAGGATTTGCAACATTCACTTGAATTTTTACATAAAAAACTGAGAGAATCTTTGCTCTTCATCTAGCCTACTGTACTGAATATATTCTCCCTTATTGCATATCACATCCCCCCGTTACCAAGGTAACTGATATTAATTCAGCTCACCATTGACTCAAAGTTATATTTATTTATTTCCCCTCAAGTGTGTATAGCTTCAGAAGCCAACAACATTACTGAGCAAAAGGAAAAACCCAGCAAATCAATCACATCGTGATGAAAATCTGTCATGTAAAAAGCTTTTTTTCCCCCTTTACCAGCCAAGCCAATGTCAGACAATCTGTGTGCCTCATGCTATGGTTATGTACCCAGAGAGTAGAATGAAAGTGTCCCTGATTTTCATCCTTCTCCACGCGTACAATGTGCCTCATAATTCTGCTTTCCAGGGACATGATGTGCATTCACCTACACAAAGTATGTTCATAACATCAACAGAATGAAAACCTTTCCACCCCCACCACCACTCCACCAACCCACCTCTCTCTGATTTAATTATCTGCAGTGCTCTCCGAGACCAGAATGAAAGCAGTCAGGTGCCATGGTAACCAACCAGTAGGCCAGTAGAGTATAGAATGGAGTCCTATAACCCAGCTAGGCAGCAAGAGGGCTCACTGCATGCATTGCTATACATGTGAGTGTAGCTAGGTAGAGCACCTGTCCAAATCAACAGCCACTTCTCTGTGACTCGAGTGACTGCTTCCTTTGCTGCTTCTCTGTGGCTCCCCTAGCTGCTTCTCTGTTACTCTAGTGACGGATTCCCTAGCTGCTTCTCTGTGACTTTAGTGACTACTCCCTTAGCAGCTTCTGGGGCGGCAGGTAGCCTGGTGGTTAGAGCCTTGGGCCTGTAACCGAAAGGTTGCTAAATTGAATCCCTGAGCTGACAAGGTAAACATATGTTGTTCTGCCCCTGAACAAAGCAGTTAACCTGTTATGGATAGGGGGCAGTATTTTCACGGCTGGATAAAAAAACGTACCCGATTTAATCTGATTATTACTCCTGCCCAGAAACAAGAATATGCATATAATTATTAGCTTTGGATAGAAAACACTCCAAAGTTTCTAAAACTGTTTGAATGGTGTCTGTGAGTATAACAGAACTCATTTGGCAGGCCAAAACATGAGAAGATTCTGTTCAGGAAGTACCCTGTCTGACCATTTCTTCCCCTTGTTGATTCTCTCTATCCATTACAAAGGATCTCTGCTGTTACGTGACACTTCCTACGGCTTCCATGGGCCCTCAGAGCCCGGAAAAAGCTGAATGACGTAATTCAAAGCCCTGGCTGAAACACACAAGCGCTTTTGCTAAGTGGTCTATCAGCAGACAAAAGGCTTAGGCGCGTGCCCGAGTCGACCCCGTGATGTATTTTCTTTCGGCTGTTTACCTAATTGCAGATTCCCGGTCGGAATATTATCGCTTTTTTACAAGAAAATGGCATAAAAATTGATTTTAAACAGCGGTTGACATGCTTCGAAGTACGGTAATGAAATATTTAGAAATCTTTTGTCACGAAATGCGCACGACCCTTATTTACCATTGGGATAGTGTCTAGAACGCACGAACAAAACGTCGCTGTTGGAACATAACTATGGATTATTTTGGACCAAACCTACATTTGTTATTGAAGTAGAAGTCCTGGGAGTGCATTCTGACGAAGAACAGGAAAGGTAATCAAACTTTTCTAATAGTAAATCTGATTTTGGTGAAGGCTAAACTTGGTGGGTGTCTAAATAGCTAGCCCTGTGATGCCGGGCTATCTACTTAGAATATTGCAAAATGTGCTTTCACCGAAAAGCTATTTTAAAATCGGACATATCGAGTGCATAGAGGAGTAATGTATCTATAATTCTTAAAATAATTGTTATGCTTTTTGTGAACGTTTATCGTGAGTAATTTAGTAAATTGTTAGTAAATTCGCCGGAAGTTTGCGGGGGGTATGCTAGTTCTGAATGTCACATGCTAATGTAAAAAGCTGGTTTTTGATATAAATATGAACTTGATTGAACAAAACATGCATGTATTGTATAACATAATGTCCTAGGTCATCTGATGAAGATCATCAAAGGTTAGTGCTGCATTTAGCTGTCTTCTGGGTTTTTGTGACATTATATGCTAGCTTGAAAAATGGGTGTCTGATTATTTCTGGCTGGGTACTCTGCTGACATAATCTAATGTTTTGCTTTCGTTGTAAAGCCTTTTTGAAATCGGACAGTGTGGTTAGATTAACGAGATTCTTGTCTTTAAATAGCTGTAAAATAGTATCTGAGAGTATCTCACCGCTCCTGCTGTCTCTAGAGAGTTGAAAACAGCAGGTCTGGGACAGGTAGCACGTCCGGTGAACAGGTCAGGGTTCCATAGCCGCAGGCAGAACAGTTGAAACTAGAGCAGCAGCACGGCCAGGTGGACTGGGGACAGCAAGGAGTCATCATCTCAGGCAGTCATGAGGCATGGTACTAGGGCTCAGGTCCGCAGAGAGAGAGAGAGAGAGAGAGAGAGAGAGAGAGAGAGAGAGAGAGAGAGAGAGAGAGAGAGAGAGAGAGAGAGAGAGAGAGAGAGAGAGAGAGAGAGAGAGAGAGAGAGAGAGAGAGAGAGAGAGAGAGAGAGAGAGAGAGAGAGAGAGAGAGAGAGAGAGAGAGAGAGAGAGAGAGACTTTTTGTCTTTCTTTATTGAACCATTCTCATTTCATTTAAAACTCACCACCCAACCCCCCCCCCCCCCTTTAAAAATAAAACCAAAAATACATCCTGTGATTCATACACCAACATCACAATACTCAAAACAATACCTACTCCTATAACCGTATATCCAAAACATCTTCCCCAGCTATACAGACAGCCCCCCCAACACACCATATCTCCTGAAACATCTCCACACTTTTTATCATTTTATAGAACTCAAACTCAACCCTAAGGCGCGCAGAGACCATCCCATTAAACAATAGTAAAGGGTCTGTTATCCCCCCACCTTTGACCCTGTTCCTCCTTGTTAGCCAAATAGACAACTTCGCCTGAGCAAACAGAAAATTCAACAAAACACATTTGGCCTTCTCCTTATTTGAATACCTGTATCCCATTATGAACACCCCAACAGTAAAGACCACCCCCAACCTCTCACACAGACATTCCAACAGAGACATTAATGGAATTAACCTGGTGCACACAGAAAACACATGGTGCACTGTTTCTTTCATTTTACAGAAAGGACACTCCTGCCCAACTCCCGGTTCAACCCGTGCCAGCCAGCTGTTAGTGGCCAGGGCTCCATGTAGAACCCTCCACTGGAGGTCCCCTGACCTCTTTGGTGCTGGGGGTTTGTAGAGCCCCCTCCATCTAAAACCCACCATACTCTCCTCCCCACATACCCCCTGCCACTGATGTGCCTTTACTCCTGTTAGGCTCCTAATGTTCCTCACCTTAACACAGAGGTTGTAGAGGGCTTTACCTCCCACCCCTTCAAACTCACCCAGGCTCGGAGTGTTAAGATCTAACAAGTCCTCCAGACCCCCTTGCCAGTCTCCAGTCTCTGCCTTCACCTGCAGTGGCGGAAAGCTTGGTGGCCCCTCTCCCTTTGGCTGCTCAAACATCCCTCTTACCGGCTCAGACAGTGCCTCCTGGACCTCCTCCAGGAATCTCTCCAGTAGCCTAAGAGACATTATCCCTGTTTGCTGTGCCAAGACTTCCGGGCTTTTCCACCCCTCCTCTCCCAGCAGTCTCAAGTCACCCAGCCTTTTTATACCCCCTGCCATCAGTTGTCTCTGCAGGGTGGCCGACTGGACCGATCTCAAAGGGATGGCTGGGTTGTGGAAGATAGGCTCCTCCCACACCCACAGCCCAGGCTCCACACCCCCTTCTCGTGTGGGCCTTAGCAGCTGCCAGGCCCTCAGCACCCCAGAGTAAAAGTCTGAGAGACCTGCTGTACTCAGCCTCTCCAGCCTCATGAGGAACAGCTGCCGATCCAAACCTAATCCGCCAGCTCTCCTCAGCAGCGCGCATGCTGGTTCCCTCCAGCCAACGTCAGTATGGTACAGCAGTCTCTGCACCGCCTTTAGCCGGAACGCAGCCATCCTGCTCTCCAGTTCCACCAGGCCCTGTCCTCCTTCATGGACGGTCATATACAACACTGCTGCCCTCAGCCAGTGATGGCCCGACCAGAAGAAGTCCACCATCTTGCGTTGCAGGTCTGCGAGCAGACCGGCGGGGGGGTTGAGGACAGCCAGTTTATGCCACAGGGAAGATGCCACCAGGTTGTTAATTATCAGCACCCTCCCTCTATATGACACTTGGGACAGGAGCCACCTCCACCTGGCCAGTCTTGACACCACTGCCTGTGACAGCCCCTCCCAGTTCTTCCTGACCCACCTCTCCGAGCCCAGGTACACCCCCAACACTTTAAGCCCTTCACAACCCCACTGCAAACCCCCTGGAAGCAGAGGAGGAGCCCTATCCCCCCATGCCCCGCATAACAGAGCTTTGCTCTTGCCCCAGTTTACCTTAGCTGAAGAAGCTCCCTCGTACACCTTCAGACTGGTCTCCAGTGCCTGCATATCTTGGCCATCCCTGACCATCACAGAAACATCATCTGCATATGCTGACACTGCTATTCCTGTCAACACATCCATGCCTGTCCAGCACACTCCCTGCAGTCTCCTGCGTAGCAGTCCTAAAAAAGGCTCAATGGCTAGTGTGTATAACTGCCCAGATAGAGGGCATCCTTGTCTAATGCCCCGTCTCACCCAGACTGGCCTACTGAGCCCCCCTCCCACCTTGACCATGCATGACGCCCCAGCATACAACAGCTTCACACAGGTCAAAAAACTCCTCCCAAACCCAAACACAGACATCACATTAAACAGATACTCATGGTCCACTCTATCAAAAGCCTTCTCTTGATCTAAAGAGACCAGTCCGAAGTTCACATTAGACCCTCTCGACAAGTCCAACATGTCCCTAATTAAGAACAAGTTGTCCGTGATTGAGCGTCCCGGTACACAATATGTTTGGTCTTTATGTACTATCGAGTCCAAGTGGGACTTCAGTCTGTTAGAGAGGACCTTGGCAAATATCTTGTAGTCCGCACAGAGCAATGCCACAGGCCTCCAGTTCTTAAGTTCACACAAGTCTCCTTTTTTGGGCAGGAGAGTCAGAGCCGCCCGACGGCAGCTCATCGGCAACTCCCCTACCCCGACGCATTCACGCAACACGCAAAAGAAGTCCCGTCCAACTATTCCCCAGAATTTTTTATAAAACTCCACTGGGAGTCCATCAACCCCCGGTGCACGACCGGTGGACATCTGGGTTACGGCCTCTGCCAGTTCATGGGACAACAGAGGAACGTCCAAATCATCCCTCTGTGCCAGAGAGAGTTTAGGGAGTCCTGTGAACAAGACCTGAGCACACACAGGATCACACTCTTCTGCCCTATACAATTCAGTATAAAACTCCACAGTCCGCTCCCGCATCTCACCCACCACAGAGGTCACCCGCCCATCAGACAGCCGTAGACAATGCATACCCTTGGCTTCACTGCTCTGTCTTTCCAAACCAAAGAAGAAGGAGCTGGGAGCATCCATCTCCTTGAGCATGGAGAATCTAGCTCTTACAAGTGCTCCCTTTGCTTTAACCTGGAAAAAACTGCCCAGGTCCCTGCGTAATTCAGCTAAATTAGCCTGGAGGCCTACATTGCCTTGCCCCACCATCTGTACCTCCATCTCACTAATACACCGCTCTAGTTCCCCCAAAACTCTCCTAGCCTCTGAGGATGAGAGAGCTGTGTACTGTTGACAGAAAAGCCGAATTTGGACTTTCCCCACATCCCACCATTGGCTCAGAGACTCATAATCCTCTATTCGCTGCCTCCACCTTTCCCAGAAGGTCTGGAAACCTGCGCAAAAAGTGGCATCTTGTAAGAGCTTTACATTGAATTTCCAATAGGATGCCTGCCGGGGCCCTGGTGAAATAGACAGCCGAGCCATGGTTATATGATGATCGGAAAACCCCACCGGGAGAATGGTAGCGCCCAACAGCCTATTGCTCCGATTCCTAGACATATAAAACCGATCAAGTCGGGCTGCACTCACCCTAGCCCCAAAAACCTTCACCCATGTATACTGTCTTGTGTTCGGATGTTTAGTTCTCCAAACATCCACTAGGTCAAACTGATTAATAATATCCCTTAACACTCCCACTGACACTGAATGAGGCTCTTCCCCATTTCTGTCTTTTGTAAAATCTATTGTGCAGTTCCAGTCCCCTCCAACCACCAGTGTCTCCTCAGGCGCTACCTGTGAGAGTTCCTGTCTAAGACTCCCAAATAGAACCCCTCTTTCTCTCCCTGTGTTAGGCGCATACACATTTATAAAGACAAACCCCATATTGTTAATTTCTGCTTTAACAACAAGGAGCCTACCCCTACACACCTCCTTTGAGGAGCAAATTTTTACAGACAGACCCGGTGCAAAAAGGACTGCCACTCCTGCACTAAGATTTGTCCCATGGCTCAACACACTTGCCCCTTTCCACCAGAGCCCCCAATCGACTTCATTCAATACATCACTATGTGTCTCCTGCAGAAACAACACCTGTACTTTTTTTTGTTTTACATATTCACCCAACACACTCCTCTTTCCCGCATCTCTGGCGCCATTTATATTGAGCGAGCCTACCCGTAGAGTCTCCATAAGAAGTGGGAGAAAAGCCAGCAGAGAAAGAGACCAATAGCAAAGCTCAAAAACCCCAGTGTCAGAAAGAAAGTATACATCTAAACAGTGTCCGAAGGTAGACCCTTACGCACTGTTGTGACCCACTTCCTCAACCTAAACCGTTTCCTGGGTGAGAGGACACCATGCCCCTCATTTCTCACAGCATGTTGTACTGATCGTACAAACTTTCTTGAATCAGGGAAAAAAGCCTCAAGATTGACTTTTTCCCCTTGGTCTCATTCAGGAACCTTGTCAGTTCCCTCACCGTGTACTTAGACCCCTCTGCTTGACTGGCTGTCAGCTCCGGGCCTATTGAAGAGGAGTCTGAAAAAAATAACTCCTCATCCTCTTCCTCAGACTCACTTTCCTCCTCATCTCTATCTCCCACCCTGACCACCTGCCCTTCCTCTCTGGTCAGGGCATCTCCCACAGCAACAGGCAAAGTTTCCATTGTGCCTTTAACCACACCCTTTTTCCTTTTCCGCTTGGCACCCTCCTCCTCCCCCCCTAGTCTCTTACACTTCCCCACTGTACTCTCTTCATCCACTGTCATAACCTGACTAGACTTAGCATCCTCTACACCACCCTCCATATCATAGCTAAACCCAGCCTCAGCTACCCCACCATCTCTAGCCTGACAAGGCTCAGCCTCCACTACCCCACCATCTCTAGCCTGACTAGGCCCAGCCTCCACTACCCCACCATCTCTAGCCTGACTAGACCCAGCCTCCACTACCCCACCATCTCTAGCCTGACTAGACCCAGCCTCCACTACCCCACCATCTCTAGCCTGACTAGGCCCAGCCTCCACTACCCCACCATCTCTAGCCTGACTAGGCCCAGCCTCCGCTACACCACCATCTCTAGTCTGACTAGACCCAGCCTCCACTACCCCACCATCTCTAGTCTGACTAGACCCAGCCTCAGCTACCCCACCATCCCTGGTATGACTAGGCCCAGCCTCTGCTGTCTGCATCTCATTACCCCCTGCACTTTGATCTCGATTTCCCCCACCAGTGCTTGTACCCTCACTTTGTCTACGGCCTTTATGTGGGCATGCAAAGCTCTTATGCCCCAAATCCCCACACTCAAAACACCGTAGACTGTCTGTGCTGGCAAACCCTGCATAGAGCCCCTCCCCATGCCTCACTTTAAAATGCACATTTAGCTGTTGCTCATTGTTGTTCAGAAACATAAACACTTGCCTCCGGAACGAAACAACGTGCTTAACAGCAGCTGCCTGAAAGCCTGCCGACAGTACACGAAACCCGCTAGCAAACTTACCAAAACGACTCAGCTCTTTCCTGATCTGATCGTCCGTAATAAACGGAGGTAAATTTGCAACGACTACTCTTGTCGAAGGGGTAGAAAGAGGTAAAACTGGCACCAACACATCCCTTACAAATATTCCGCTAGCAATTAGCCTACCAACCAAATTTTCTCTTTTCATGAACACAACCACAGCTTTGTTCATTCTAGAAGCAGAATGTATAAATTCAGCTCCTACCTGTTCGCCGACCGCGAGCAGAACCTCCTCCACCTTAACTCCATTCTCAGGAACACACCTGAATCCATGCCGTATCGACAGCATCTCCTCCGCGCTAGGCTGAGAAGCCATCGCGCATACCACGCCTTGCAAACCCCAGAAAACTTACTCTGTCCTCTTCCACCCTAACTCTGAAAAAAACTGTGGATACCGCTAAAACAAATATTGCATTAACCGTATACCATAGAAAATAAAATGTAAGGAAAAGGTCAAGACAAGAGTCTAGAAAGTTAGTTAGGACAGAGTCCTCACCAAACACTCAAACTCCCAAAAATTCCCAGCATGCAGAGAGAGAGAGAGAGAGAGAGAGAACTTAAATTCACACAGGACACTGGAGAAATACTCCAGATAAAACAGACTAACCCTAGCCCCCGACACAAACTACTGCAGCATAAATACTGGAGGCTGAGACAGGAGCGGTCAGGAGATACTGTGGCCCCATCCGATGATACTCCCGGACAGGGCCAAACAGGCAGGATATAACCCCACCCACTTTGCCAAAGCACAGCCCCTACACCACTAGAGGGATATCTTCAACCACCAACTTACCATCCAGAGACAAGGCAGAGTATAGCCCACAAAGATCTCCGCCACGGCACAACCTAAAGGGGGGCGCCAACCCAGACAGGAAGACCACGTCAGTGACTCAACCCACTCAAGTGACGCACCCCTCCTAGGGACGGCATGGAAGAGCACTAGTAAGCCAGTGACTCAGCCCCTGTAATAGGGTTAGAGGCAGAGAATCCCAGTGGAGAGAGGGGAACCGGCTAGGCAGAGACAGCAAGGGCGGTTCGTTGCTCCAGTGCCTTTCCATTCACCTTCACACTCCTGGGCCAGACTACACTCAATCATAGGACCTACTGAAGAGATGAGTCTTCAATAAAGACTTAAAGGTTGAGACCGAGTCTGCGTCTCTCACATGGGTAGACAGACCATTCCATAAAAAATGGAGCTCTATTGGAGAAAGCCCTGCCTCCAGCTGTTTGCTTAGACATTCTAGGGACAATTAGGAGGCCTGCGTCTTGTGACCATAGCGTACGTGTAGGTATGTACGGCAGGACCAAATCGGAAAGATAGGTAGGAGCACGCCCATATAATGCTTTGTAGGTTAGCAGTAAAACCTTGAAATCAGCCCTTGCTTTAACAGGAAGCCAGTGTATGGAGGCTAGCACTGGAGTAATATGATCAAATTGTTTGGTTCTAGTCACGATTCTAGCAGCCGTATTTAGCACTAACTGAAATTTATTTAGTGCTTTATCCGGGTAGCCGGAAAGTAGAGAGCATTGAGGTAGTCTAACCTAGAAGTAACAAAAGCATGGATTAATTTTAAACCATTTATATTAATTGTCAGATTAAACAGAAGATCACTTTGTTTCTTGGGACCTAGAACAAGCATCTCTGTTTTGTCCGAGTTTAAAAGTAGAAAGTTTGCAGCCATCCACTTCCTTATGTCTGAAATACAGGCTTCCAGCGAGGGCAATTTTGGGGCTTCACCATGTTTCATTGAAATGTACAGCTGTGTGTCATCCGCATAGCAGTGAAAGTTAACATTATGTTTTCGAATGACATCCCCGAGAGGTAAAATACACTGCTCAAAAAAATAAAGGGAACACTTAAACAACACAATGTAACTCCAAGTCAATCACACTTCTGTGAAATCAAACTGTCCACTTAGGAAGCAACACTGATTGACAATAAATTCCACATGCTGTTGTGCAAATGGAATAGAAAACAGGTTGAAATTCTAGGCAATTAGCAAGACACCCCCAATAAAGGAGTGGTTCTGCAGGTGGTGACCACAGACCACTTCACAGTTCCTATGCTTCCTGGCTGATGTTTTGGTCACTTTTGAATGCTGGCGATGCTTTCACTCTAGTGGTAGCATGAGACGGAGTCTACAACCCACACAAGTGGCTCAGGTAGTGCAGCTCATCCAGGATGGCACATCAATGCGAGCTGTGGCAAGAAGGTTTGCTGTGTCTGTCAGCGTAGTGTCCAGAGCATGGAGGCGCTACCAGGAGACAGGCCAGTACATCTGGAGACGTGGAGGGGGGCCGTAGGAGGGCAACAACCCAGCAGCAGGACCGCTACCTCTGCCTTTGTGCAACCAGGAGCAGGAGGAACACTGCCAGAGCCCTGCAAAATGACCTCCAGCAGGCCACAAATGTGCATGTGTCTGCTCAAACGGTCAGAAACAGACTCCATGAGGGTGGTATGAGGGCCCGACGTCCACAGGTGGGTGTTGTGCTTACAGCCCAACACCGTGCAGGACGTTTGGCATTTGCCAGAGAACACCAAGATTGGCAAATTTGCCACTGGCGCCCTGTGCTCTTCACAGATGAAAGCAGGTTCACACTGAGCACATGTGAAAGACGTGACAGAGTCTGGAGACGCTGTCGAGAACGTTCTGCTGCCTGCAACATCCTCTAGCATGACCGGTTTGGCGGTGGGTCAGTCATGGTGTGGGGTGGCATTTCTTTGGGGACCGCACAGCCCTCCATGTGCTCGCCAGAGGTAGCCTGACTGCCATTAGATACCGAGATGAGATCCTCAGACCCCTTGTGAGACCATCAGCTGGTGCGGTTGGCCCTTCGTTCCTCCTAATGCAAGACAATGCTAGACCTCATGTGGCTGGAGTGTGTCAGCAGTTCCTGCAAGAGGAAGGCATTGATGCAATGGACTGGCCCTCCCGTTCCCCAGACCTGAATCCAATTGAGCACATCTGGGACATCATGTCTCGCTCCATCCACCAACGCCACGTTGCACCACAGACTGTCCAGGAGTTGGCGGATGCTTTAGTCCAGGTCTGGGAGAAGATCCCTCAGGAAACATCCGCCACCTCATCAGGAGCATGCCCAGGCGTTGTAGGGAGGTTATACAGGCACGTGGAGGCCACACACTACTGAGCCTCATTTTGACTTGTTTTAAGGACATTACATCAAAGTTGGATCAGCCTGTAGTGTGGTTTTCCACTTAATTTTGAGTGTGACTCCAAATCCAGAACTCCATGGGTTGATAAATTGGATTTCCATTGATTATTTTTGTGTGATTTTGTTGTCAGTACATTCAACTATGTAAAGAAAAAAAGATTTAATAGATTATTTCATTCATTCAGATCTAGAATGTGTTATTTTAGTGTTCCCTTTGTTTTTTTGAGCAGTGTATATAGTGAAAACAATAGTGGTCCTAAAACGGAACCTTGAGGAACACCAAAATTTACAGTTGATTTGTCAGAGGACAAACCATTCACAGAGACAAACTGATATCTTTCCGACAGATAAGATCTAAACCAGGCCAGAACTGGTCCGTGTAGACCAATTTGGGTTTCCAATCTCTCCAAAAGAATGTGGTGATCGATGGTATCAAAAGCAGCACTAAGGTCTAGAAGCATGAGGACAGATGCAGAGCCTCGGTCTGACGCCATTATGAGGTAATTTAACACCTTCACAAGTGCAGTCTCAGTGCTATGATGGGATCTAAAACCAGACTGAAGCATTTCGTAT